>NC_091980.1:240333912-240650856 GCF_044704955.1 Pristiophorus japonicus | reverse complement strand
TAAATGCCTTTCCACTTACCTACTGAATCCAGCATCCCTGACTCACCAACCTCTCGTGATTGGATACATCACAACTCTTCCAATTTTTCTCCTCAAGGCCTCTGATCTGCCCCTCCGAAGCCTCTGATCTGTCCCCCGATCCATAAGATGTCCCGCCGACCTACCCTCCCCAAGGCCTCTAACAGCCCCTTCTCCCACCCTGACTCCGATCTCTGATATCCCCTCTGCCCTTCAATCCTCGCCCCTTTGGCCTCCAACCACCCACCCCGGCCTCTGATCCCTTCTCCGGTCTTACGACCTCCCCCTCTGGCCTATCTCTTGTCTACTCCCAATCCTCCTCAGACTCCGATCCTCCTCCGGCCTCGATCTTTCGGTTCTGATCCTCCAACAAGTGTGAGGAGCTCATGGACTTCTATGTCTCAAAGATTGAGACCATCCGATCAGCTGCCTCTTTGATTTCCCTTCCTTCACCTAGTCCACAGGGCCAAACTTCATCTGAGGCTCCCACCTGCCTTAGCCCTAAACTCATATCTTTCTCTAGTTTCGCTTTGATCTCCCCTCTTGATCTCTCCAAACTCATCTTGTCCATGAGACCGATGTCCTGCTCTATTGACCCTTTTCCCACTAGACTGCTGACCACCCAACTTCCTTTTTTGGCTCCCATGTTAGCTGACATTGTTAACGGTTCTCTCTCCTCGGGTACTGTTCCCCGCTCCTTCAAATCTACTGTAATTACCCATCTCTTCAAAAAACCAAACCTTGACCCCAATTTGCTTGCTAGCTATCACCCCATCTCCAACCTACCTTTCCTGTCCAAAGTACTTAAACATGTTGTCGCCTTCCAAATCCGTGACCTTCTTTCCATGAATTCAGTGTTTGAATCCTTTCAATCTGGTTTTCACCCCTGCCACAGTACCGAAATAGCTCTCATCAAAGTCATAAATGACATCCTTTGTGAGTGTGATAAAGGTAAACTATCCCTCCTCGTCCTCTGGACCTGTCTGCAGCCTTTGACACAGTTGACCACTCCATCCTCCTCCACCACCTCACCACCAACGTCCAGCTAGGTGGGACTGCACTTGCCTGATTCCATTCTTATCTATTTAATCGTAGCCAGAAAATCTCCTGCAATGGCTTCTCTTCCCACTCCCGCATCATTACCTCTGGTGTCCCCCAAGGATCTATCCTTGGCCCCCTCTTATTTCTCATCTATATGCTGCCCCTTGGCAACATCATCCGAAAACACGGAGTCAGTTTCCACATGTACGTTGCCGACACCCAGCTCTACCTCTCCACCACTTTTCTCGACCTTTGCTTGGTATCTAAATTGTTAGATTGATTGTCCGACATCCAGTACTGGATGAGCAGAAATTTTCTCCAACTAAATATTGGGAAGACCGAAGCCATTATCTTTGGTCCCCGCCACAAACTGTGTTCCCTAACAACTGACTCCATCCCTCTCCCTAACATTAATCTGAGGGTGAACAAGACTGTTCGCAATCTAGGTAGCATATTTGACCCTGAAATGAGTTTCCAGCTACATATCCACGGCATAACTAAAACCGCCTTTTTCCACCTCCGTAACATTGCCCGTCTCCGCCCCTGCCTCAGCTCTTCACCTGCTGAAACCCTCATTCATTACTTTGTTACCTCTAGACTTGACTACTCCAACTCACTCCTGACTGGCCTCCCACATTCTACACTACGTAAATTTGAGGTCATCCAAAACTCAGCAGCCCGTGTACCAACTCGCACCAAGTCACGATCACCCATCGCCCCTGTGCTTTCTGATCTACATTGGCTCCCAGTTAAACAATGCCTCGATTTCAACATTTTCATCCTTGTTTACAACTCACTCCATGGCCTTGCCCCTCCATATCTCTGTTTTCGTTTTCAGCCTCACAACCCCACAAGATGTCTGCGCTCCTCAAATTCTGGTCTTTTGAACATCCCTCATTATAACTGCTGGCCGTGCCTTCAGCTGTTTGGGCCCCCAGGCTCTGGAACTCCTTCCCTAAACCTCTCCGCCTCTCTACCTCTCTTTCCTCCTTTGACATCCTTAAAACCTAACTCTTTAAACAAGCTTTTGGTCATCTGCCAAATTCTTCTTTTGTGGCTTGGTGTCAAATTTATCTGTTTTGTCTTGTAACACTGTTGTGAAGTGCCTTGGGATGTTTTACTACATTAAAGTTGTTATATAGGGGATAATTATTATTATTATCCTCTTCTGGCCTCAATCCCCCTCCTCAATCCTTCCCCGGCCCCGATCTTCCCCTGGCCCCAATCCTCCCCCGGTCTTGATCCTCCTCCAGCCAAGCCCCCCCCCGCCAATCCACCCAACACTTCCTCCCTCCTCTCTGTGATCTGGCACCTGCCCGACAACTGGACAGCCAGACAGCCTCTCCATCTAGCTGGTCGTGGACAGAAATCAGTGCTTTATAATATTAATCAGGCCATGCCGTTAAATTCATCAGGGCCTGCTGTAAACCTGTTCTCCGGGAATTCCCAACCGCTTTCCAGCCACCCCGATTCCGGACAGAATCTGATGTTGCTAACTCAAATGTGCCTATGACGCTTGTTTACTTTCCTCCAAACCACAGAAAATTTGAAAGAATTGTGCTGCCAATAATTTGCTTTTTAGCAGCTGTACAATAATCTATTGCAGCTAAATTTAACTGCATGTAGAGGATGCATATTGCAAAAATTAACAAAACCATTGCATTACTGTCAATGAGAACTTACGTGGATATAAACATTAGCATACATTGGGTTGTTCAGATACATGTCGAAATCTCGACTCTCAATAAAACTCTGACACAATCAGCTCCGGTAGATGTTCCTTTAATATGTTTTACTTGCAGCAAGGGAGAATCCCACTCAGTCAAAGGCTGAGCAGAGACTCTCACTGTGGTACAGATTCACAATATATTTATACAGTAGAACAAGCAAGCTATGGTTCCATCCTCCATCCTATGTATTGGTTCTGCCTTTGCAGTCAGCGAAAACAGATAAACTGTTCTCCAATCAGTTAATTAGTACCACATCCTTATCTGAGTTTTTACATATCTTTACAACCTTTATCTAGCCCTTCTAAGGTCTGGCATAGCGACAGACTATTGATAATACAGGGGAGCACAATGGGTGGTACTTATCTCAACAGGACAGTCTTTCTGTTATCTGGTGGTTATGCCTCTGGCCGGGTGGGTTTGTTCAAGGTTCATTCACCCATACAGACGGATCCTGCTTTTCTTAATTAATCAGCTATCAGCAGTTTCAGTCAAGGTTGCATGTTTATGCAGAAACAGACTGTTTGCTGCAAAAGCTTCTGGGAGGATCGGGACTCCAGTTTGTTTCATTGCAAAAGGGTACATGTAACAGTGTATGCAACTTTAAAAGTACATTTCCACATACAGCAGGCCGAAAATTGATGCACGCACCACCGACTGCCCCCCACTGCCACCGACATTCCTCCTCGGGTTCCACTCAGCGCCAGTTTCGATCTAGTCTGGAGCGGGTGGGAGGGGGGAGCCGCCGGGAACCGCCCGCTGAAGTCAGTGGATAGCCAAGTGGCGTAAGTGGACTCCCACCCACAGATTGATGCGGACTGGAGTCGGCACCAGAATGGGGGTGGATTACTGTGAGGGGGCTGGTCTGTCCCTGAAGGTAGGTATGAAGATCTGAAAAAAAAGGTGAGTAAACATTTTTTTAATTTTTTCTTTACAGGGTTTACCTGTATGGGGTCCCCAGAAGGTGTTCTGATGTTTTTTTTAATGCTTTTTCTTTGCAAGTCTTCGACTCTCCGTGGGCCCGACTCCATCCTCGACGGCACTTGGGCAGCAAGCGCCTTTGCCGCCAAGATTGGCAGCTCCCGTCGGCTGCTGCCCAGATTGGTGGCATAACTCCCTCATTTGCCACCCGCCGCCCTTTGAAGGAGCTTTTTGATGAAAACCCCGCCCAAAGTACCATCAGGTACCTCGGTGGTCATCGGCGGTCCTTTTGGGTGGCACTTGGGCGGGCGGGGGCCTTCATCAAATTTGGGCCTAGGAGGTTAGTGTTCTCAGAAAAGAGATGAACAACTCCAATAAGTTGTCTGCAAAGACTGAAAAAATGTACTTGGAAAGGCAAACTTCGGACTAATGTCAGGGAGTTTTTTGCATACAATTCAATGGGACACATCCAAAGTCCAGACATCCAGAAATGTGTCCAGTCATGAGCAAATCCGCGTAAACTCCAACAGGAAAGTTTGTTTTCCAGCTTGAACAAATAGAAAGTCACTTTTAGACTTAAAACAATTTGATTTGCAACACAGGAGATTTGGGGATGAGGTTATCAGTGGAACAGGAGATAATTAACAACTACAAAAACTTGTATTTATATAGCACCTTTAACATAGTAAAACATCCCAAGGTGCTTCACAGCAGTGTTGTGAAACAAAATTTTACATTGAGCCACATAAGGAGAAATTAGGCAGATGACTAAAAGCTTGGTCAAAGAGGTAGGTTTTAAGAAGTATCTTAAAGGAGGAAGGAGAGGTAGAGAGGCAGAGAGCTTTAGGGAGAGATTTCCAGAACTTAGGGCCGATCCAACTGAAGGCATGGTGAGCGATTAAAATCAGGGACGCTCAAGAAGCTAAAATTGGCACAGCGCAGAGATCTCAAGGGGTTGTAGGGCTGGAGGAGATTACAGAGATAGGGAGGGGCAAGGCCATGGAGAGATTTGAAAACAAGGATGAGAATTTTAAAATCGAGACATTGCTGGACCTGGAGCCAATGTAGGACAGTGAGCACAGGGGTGAAGGGTGAACAGGACTTGGTGCGAGTTAGCACAAGGGCAGCCAAGTTTTAGATGACTTTAAGTTTGCGTGGGATAGAACGTGGGACACCAGCCAGGAGTGCTATACCAATTAGAAAATAATAAAAACATTACCACTAGAATGCTAATTGCAATATTCATTCTCTTGTTAGTGTCTGTTTTCTCATTTTAATTATATTTTTCTATCCTCTGATTTATTCTACTTATCCCATTTTCTGGCCAAGAGGGCAGATGGGAAACCTCCCTCCACTTCACTCCCAGTGCCATTGCAATTGCTACTAGATGTGTAGCTTAGGGTGACTTGTCCATTGATTTCTGCTCTCCTAATAGACAGGACCAAATCACACTTCATTTGGTGCTATTAGGAGAGTAGAAATCACCTATGCTGCTTCCCCCTAACAGTATAGGTGAGAAACTCATCCTGTGGGTAATAATAGACATGAACCGATATCCTAGCATTCCATGGCCCAGCATAATGTCGCACCAATGCACTACCTATTGTGCATATATCATTATCATCATAGGCAATCCCTTGAAACGAGGATGACTTGCTTCCACACCAAAAAAGAATGAGTTCACAGGTGTTTCAATGAAGGACCTAGTATTCCAGATCTTGAACTACATCCTGAAGGGTGGAAGATGCCTTTGTGTGGATTTTTTTAACATGTGGTGGCCATTGCACACCAATCATCACACGAGTTTGACAGAGCTAGGTCTTGGTCCAGTGGCAAGGATTAACAAGGACGACTGGAGACCTACTGTGCTGCACAGACCTAGTGCGCTTACATATCGCAGTGTGGGCTGGCCTGTGTTGCCCCTGGGCCCCTGGCCCCAAACTCATGCCTCTCCTG
This sequence comes from Pristiophorus japonicus, assembly GCF_044704955.1. Taxonomy (NCBI): domain Eukaryota; kingdom Metazoa; phylum Chordata; class Chondrichthyes; family Pristiophoridae; genus Pristiophorus; species Pristiophorus japonicus. Next base: position 240,645,193 of record NC_091980.1, on the reverse strand, counting down.
GGCCCCGATCACATCCCTCCACAGACTCTTGCCGCTCCTGCTGTGTCTGCTCATGCTCCAATCACCGACCTGGACCTTGATGGCGTCACTCTTTGCTGCCGTCGCCCTCCTGCACCAGCTCGTGCTGCTCCCTGAAGTGGTATGCCTCCACGCTGCTCCCGGATCACCACCCTCCGCAGCGTGGAGGCCCCAACCTGCATGAGAACATTAGCGGCAGGTTGGGACCATAAAAGGAAAGTTGCATATATATTACCCTCCAGAACAACGATCCATCTTCTCAACTCCATGCTTAGCAACCGATGCTTCCGTGTGTACTCTGGCATCCAAAAGAGCAGATATAAGATATTGAACAATGGACTTCCACAAGGTTCTGTCCTGGCACCCATGTTATTTAATGTTTACAGCAGTGATCTGCCCCAAACAGAGTCCTGCAAGTTCGTATAGGCTGATGACAATGCCTTGGCCCCGCAAAACGCAAACCTGTCATTCACCAAGGAGATCCTTGTAGTGTCCCTGCACCTTACGACAAACTCACACGAGGCATAGATATAGAAACATAGAAACATAGAAAATAGGTGCAGGAGTAGGCCATTCGGCCCTTCGAGCCTGCACCGCCATTCAATGAGTTCATGGCTGAACACGCAACTTCAGTACCCCATTCCTGCTTTCTCACCATACCCCTTGATGCCCCCAGTAGTAAGGACTACATCTAACTCCTTTTTGAATATATTTCGTGAATTGGCCTCAACAACTTTCTGTGGTAGAGAATTCCACAGGTTCACCACTCTCTGGGTGAGGAAGTTTCTCCTCATCTCGGTTCTAAATGGCTTACCCCTTATTCTTAGACTGTGACTCCTGGTTCTGGACATCCCCAATAGTGGGAACATTCTTCCTGCATCTAACCTGTTTAAAAAGAATTTTAAACATTTCTATGAGATCCTCTCTCATTCTTCTGAACTCCAGTGAATACAAGCCCAGTTGATCCACTCTTTCTTGTTATGTCAGTCCCGCCAACCAGGGAATCAGTCTGGTGAACCTTCGCTGCACTCCCTCAATAGCAAGAATATCCTTCCTCAAGCTAGGAGATCAAAACTGTACACAATACTCCAGGTGTGGCCTCACCAAGGCCCTGTACAACTGTAGTAACACCTCCCTGCCCCTGTACTCAAATCCCCTCGCTATCAAGGCCAACATGCCATTTGCTTTCTTAACCGCCTGCTGTACCTGCATGCCAACCTTCAATGACTGATGTACCATGACACCCAGGTCTCGTTGTACCTCCCCTTTTCCTAATCTGTCAGCATTCAGATAATAGTCTGTCTCTCTGTTTTTACCACCAAAGTGGATAACCTCACATTCATCCACATTATACTTCATCTGCCATGCATTTGCCCACTCACCTAACCTATCCAAGTCACTCTGCAGCCTCATAGCATCCTCCTCGCAGCTCACACTGCCACCCAACTTAGTGTCATCCGTAAATTTGGAGATACTACATTTAATCCCCTTGTCTAAATCATTAATGTACAATGTAAATAGCTGGGGCCCCACCACAGAACATTGCGGTACCCCACTAGTCACTGCCTGCCATTCTGAAAAGTACGCATTTACTCCTACTCTTTGCTTCCTGTCTGCCAACCAGTTCTCAATCCACATCAGCACACTACTCCCAACCCCATGTGCTTTAACTTTGCACACTAATCTCTTGTGTGTGACCTTATCGAAAGCCTTCTGAAAGTCCAAATGCACCACATCAACTGGTTCTCCCTTGTCCACTCTACTGGAAACATCCTCCAAAAGTTCCAGAAGATTTGTCAAGCATGATTTCCCTTTCACAAATCTATGCTGACTTGGACCTATCATGTCATCTCTTTCCAAATGTGCTGCTATGACATCCTTAATAATTGATTCCATCATTTTACCCACTACCGATGTCAGGCTGACCGGTCTATAATTCCCTGTTTTATCTCTCCCTCCTTTTTTAAAAAGTGGGGTTACATTGGCTACCCTCCACTCCATAGGAACTGATCCAGAATCTAAGGAATGTTGGAAAATGACTGTCAATGCATCCGCTATTTCCAAGGCCACCTCCTTAAGTACTCTGGGATGCAGTCCATCAGGCCCTGGGGATTTATCGGCCTTCAATCACATCAATTTCCCCAACACAATTTCTCGACTAATAAGGATTTTCCTCAGTTCCTCCTTCTTACTAGACCCTCTGACCCCTTTTATATCCGGAAGGTTGTTTGTGTCCTCCTTGGTGAATACCGAACCAAAGTACTTGTTCAATTGGTCTGCCATTTCTTTGTTCCCAGTTATGACTTCCCCTGATTCTGTCGGCAGGCGACCTAAGTTTGTCTTTACTAACCTTTTTCTCTTCACATATCTATAGAAGCTTTTGCAGTCCATTTTAATGTTCCCTGCAAGCTTCTTCTCTTACTCTATTTTCCCTGCCCTAATCAAACCCTTTGTCCTCCTTTGCTAAGTTCTAAATTTCTCCCAATCCCCGGGTTCACTGCTATTTCTGGCCAATTTGTATGCCACTTCCTTGGCTTTAATGCTATCCCTGATTTCCCTTGATAGCCACGGTTGAGCCAGCTTCGCTTTTTTATTTATACGCCAGACAGAGATGTATAATTGCTGTAGTTCATCCATGCGGTCTCTAAATGTCTGCCATTGCCCATCCACAGTCAACCCTTTAAGTATCATTCGCCAATCTATCCTAGCCAATTCACACCTCATACCTTCAAAGTTACCCTTCTTTAAGTTCTGGACCATGGTCTCTGAATTAACTGTTTCATTCTCCATCCTAATGCAGAATTCCACCATATTATGGTCACTCTTCCCCAAGGGTCCTCGCACAACGAGATTGTTAATTAATCCTCTCTCATTACACAACACCCAGTCTAAGATGGCCTCCCCCCTAGTTGGTTCCTTGACATATTGGTCTAGAAAACCATCCCTTATGTATTCCAGGAAATCCTCCTCCACCGTATTGTTTACAGATTGGTTAGCCCAATCTATATGCATATTAAAGTCACCCATGATAACTGCTGCACCTTTATTGCATGCACCCCTAATTTCCTGTTTGATGCCCTCCCTAACATCACTACTACTGTTTGGAGGTCTGTACACAACTCCAACTAGTGTTTTCTGCCCCTTGGTATTCCGTAGCTCTACCCATACCGATTCCACAACATCCAAGCTAATGTCTTTCCTTACAATTGCATTAATTTCGTCTTTAACCAGCAACGCCACTCCGCCTCCTTTTCCTTTCTGTCTATCCTTCCTAAATGTTGAATACCCTTGGATGTTGAGTGCCCAGCCCTGGTCACCCTGAAGCCAGGTCTCCGTGATGCCAACCACGTCGTATCCGTTAACTGCTATCTGCACAGTTAATTCGTCCAACTTATTCCGAATACTCCTCACATTGAGGTACAGAGCCTTCAGGCTTGCCTTTTTAACACACTTTAACCCTTTAGAATTTTGCTGCGAAGTGTTTTCTGCCTTGGGTTTCTCTGCCCTCCACTTTTACTCATCTCCTTTCTGTCTTTTGCTTCTGTCTCCATTTTGTTTCCCTCTGTCTCCCTGCATTGGTTCCCATCCCCCTGTCATATTAATTTAACTCCTCCCCAACAGCACTAGGGCATTGGTTCCGGTCCTGCCTAGGTGCAGACCGTCCGGTTTGTACTGGTCCCACCTCCCCCAGAACCGGTTCCAAAGCCCCAGGAATTTGAATCCCTCCCTGCTGCACCACTGCTCAAGCCACGTATTCATCTGGGCTATCCTGCGATTCCTACTCTGACTAGCACATGGCACTGGTAGCAATCCTGAGATTACTACTTTTGAGGTCCTACTTTTTAATTTAGCACCTAGCTCCTTAAATTCGTCTCATAGGACCTCATCCCGTTTTTTTACCTATGTCATTGGTACCAATGTGCGCCACGACAACTGGCTGTTCACCCTCCTTTTTCAGAATGTCCTGCACCCGCTCCAAGACATCCTTGACCCTTGCACCATGGAGGCAACATATGATCCTGGAGTCTCGGTTGCGGCCGCAGAAATGCCTATCTATTCCCCTTACAATTGAATCCCCTATCACTATCGCTCTCCCACTCTTTTTCCTGCCCTCCTGTGCAGCAGAGCCAGCCTCGGTGCCATGAACTTGACTGCTGCTGCTCCCCCCTGATGAGTCATCCCCCTCAATAGTACTCAAAGCGGTGTATCTGTTTTGCAGGGGATGACCGCAGGGGATCCCTGCACCACCTTCCTTGCACTACTCTTCCTGTTGGTCTTCCATTCCCTATCTGGCTGTGGACCCTTTACATGCGGTAAGACCAACTCACTAAACGTGCGATTCACGTCATTCTCAGCATTGTGGATGCTCCAGAGTGAATCCACCCTCAGCTCCAATTCCGCAACGCGGTCCGTCAGGAGCTGGAGGCGGATACACTTCCCGCACACGTAGTCGTCAGGGACACCGGAGGCGTCCCTGATTTCCCACATAGTACAGGAGGAGCATAACACGTGACCGAGCTCTCCTGCCATGACTTAACCCTTAGATTAACTTAACAATGCTAAGGGTTACTTACTGATAAAGAAAAAAGAAAAGCTACTCACCAATTACCAGCCAATCACTTACCCCCTTGGCTGTGACGTCACCTTTCTATTTCTTTCTACTTTTTGCCCTCTCCCTGTAGCTGCACCGGCTGGCCTTTTGTAGGCCTCTCACCAACCCCAGACTCACGCCTCTCCGACGCACCTCCCAACGCCTCTCGCGGCCTTTTGTGGGCCTCTCGTCGACCCCGGACTCACGTCTCTCTGACGCACCTCCCGACGCCTCTCGCGGCCTCAGACACGGTCACTCTGTGACCTTCACCTTTATTGCCAGGACCAAGGAGTGCTGGCCCTGGGTGGGACCTCCCCTTTTATACCTGGAAACCCAGGTGAGGCGTGTCTCCCACATGTTCACGCCCTGTGGTCAGGGTGTGCATTTCCAGGGTACAGGTACAGTGTACATGAGTTACAGTTACATGACTATGTCATTGCAAGATGGTTAAATACATGACATCACCTCCCCCCTTAAGTCTTTTTGTTTCAGAGGTTAAGTCTGTCAGGTGGTCGACGCTCTCTCGTAGAGCGCCGCAGTTGTGGCTCTGGTGGCTGAGCCTCGGCATGCGTCTCTGTCACTTGAGGTGATTCCGGCCTGTCCGGGCTGGCCGCAGGGACTGTGCATGCTGAGGCTGTCTTTGTTGTTCATCCGCTGGCAGTGGTGTGGGTGCCATCTCATGCTCTTCTTCAGGTTCCTCCGTGTCTATGCTGAACCTTTTCTTTACTTGGTCCAAGTGTTTGCGGCATATCTGCCCATTGTTTAGTCGGACCACCATGACTCTATTTCCTTCTTTGCCAATTACGGTGCCCTCAAACCACTTGGGTCCCAAAGCATGGTTAAGAACAAATACCGGGTCATCTATTTCTATTCACCTCCCCCTTGAGTTTTGATCATGGAGCTCGGTTTGGGACTGGCGCTTGCCCTCAACAATGTCTGCCAGGGCTGGGTGAATGAGGGACAGCCGCGTTTTAAGCGTGCGTTTCATGAGGAGCTCCGCTGGCGGGACTCCCGTGAGCGAGTGCGGGCAGGACCTGTAGGCCAGCAGGAGGCGCGATAAGTGGTACTGAAGGGAGGGTCCTTGGATGCGTAGCATGCCCTGTTTTATGACTTGGACCGCCCGTTCCGCCTGGCCATTGGAAGCCGGTTTGAACGGCGTTGTCCGGACGTGCTTGATATCATTGCCCGACATAAACTCCTGGAATTCATGGCTGGTGCAACACGGGCCATTGTCGCTGACCAGGATATCCGGCAATCCATGGGTCGCGAAAATCATACGCAGACTCTCCACAGGGATGGATGTCATGCACGAGTTCAATATGATGCACTCGATCCACTTCGAGTATGTATCGACGACAATCAGGAACATTTTCCCCATGAACGGGCCCGCATAGTCTATGTGAATACATGACCATAGTCTGGTGGGCCAGGTCCACGGGCTGAGTGGGGCCTCCCTGGGGGCATTGCCCAGCTGGGCACACATTGTGCACCTGCAAACCCAGTGTTCCAGGTCTGAGTCAATCCCCGGCCACCATACATGTGACCGAGCAATGGCCTTCATTAACACGATGCCAGGGTGCTCGCTGTGGAGTTCCCTGATGAACGCTTCCCTTCCTTTCTGGGGCATGACTACCTGGCTGCCCCATAGCAGGCAGTCGGCTTGGATGGAGAGCTCATCTATCCATCTCTGAAACTGTCTGATTTCCTCAGGGCACGCCCTGTGTGCGGGCGCCCAATCCCCAGTCAGGACACATTTCTTTATCATGGATAGGAGGGGGTCCCTGTTGGTCCAGAGTTTGATCTGACGGGCTATGATGGGGGAGCCCGCAGTGTCAAAAGCCTCAACGGCCATGACCATCTCAGCGCTTTGCTCCGCTGCCCCCTCGGTGGTGGCCAGTGGGAGCCTGCTGAGCGCGTCAGCGCAATTTTCAGTGCCTGGCCGGTGCCGTATGGTGTAGTCATACACAGCCAGCGTGAGGGCCCAGCGCTGTATGCGAGCTAACGCATTGGCATTGACAGCCTTGCTGTTGGACAACAAGGATGTTAACGGCTTGTGGTCCGTCTCTAGCTCGAACTATCTACCAAAAAGGTACTGGCGCATCCTTTTCACACCGTAAACACACACGAGTGCCTCCTTCTCGACCATGCCGTATCCACGCTCTGCCTGGGAGAGCGACCTGGAGGCGTAAGCCACCGGTTGGAGTCAGCCGTCATCGTTACCCTGCTGCAACACACACCCAACCCCGTAGGATGACGCATCGCATGTTAAGACCAGCTTTTTACAAGGGTCATACAAAGTCAACAGTTTGTTAGAACACAGCAGGTTCCTCACCTTATTGAAAGCCCGTTCTTGACAGTCCCCCCAAAGCCATTCACAACCTTTACGCAGGAGCATGTGTAATGGCTCCAACAATGTGCTTAAGTTCGGCAAAAAGTTCCCAAAATAGTTCAAAAGTCCCAGGAATGATCGCAACTCCGACGTGTTGCTGGGCCTGGGCGCCCGGCGGATTGCCTCCGTTTTTGATTCAGTGGGCCGGATCCCGTCTGCAGCAACTCTCCTGCCCAAAAACTCAACCTCTGGGGCCAAAAACACACACTTGGCAAGCCTACCCAATCCAATCGGCGTAGCACCTCCTCCAGGTTGTGGAGGTGTTCTTCGGTGTCTCGACCCGTTATGAGAATGTCATCTTGGAATACAATTGTTCCAGGAATGGATTTGAGCAAGCTTTCCATGTTTCTCTGAAAGATGGCTGCTGCCGAACGAATGCCAAACGGACACCTGTTGTAAACGAATAATCCCTTGTGATGGTGGTCAGAAGCTTGGAATCTTCCGCCAGTTCCTGAGCCATGTAGGCCGAAGTGAGGTCCAACTTCGTGAACAGCTTTCCACCTGCCAGCGTGGCAAAGAGGTCCTCCGCTCTCGGAAGCGGGTATTGGTCTTGCAGCGACACTCGGTTGATGGTGGCTTTGTAGTCGCCACAAATCCTAACCGAGCCATCTGCTTTGAGGACGGGAACGATGGGACTTGCCCAGTCGCTGAATTTAACAGCTGAAATTATGCCCTCTCTGAGCAGCCTGTCCAGTTCACATTCAATTTTTTCATGCATCACATACGGCACCGCTCTGGCTTTGTGGTGCACTGGTCTGGCGTCCGGAGTGATGCATATCACTACCTTAGTGCCCTTGAACGTTCCGACACCAGGTTGAAACAGTGACCCGAATTTTTGCAGGACCTGTGAGCATGAACTTCGCTCCACGGATGAAATGGTGTGCACATCCCCCCATTTCCAATTCATCTCAGCTAGCCAACTCCTCCCCAAAAGCGCGGGGCCATTTCCGGAACGATCCAGAGTGGCAGCCGGTTCTGTAATCCATTATGTGTTACCACCAAGTTTGCACTGCCCAGCACTGTGATGGTCTCTTTGGTGTATGTCCGTAGCTGCGTCTCAATGCGTTCCAGTTTGGGCCTGTCAGCTCTGTGTGGCCATAGTCTCTCAAATTGTTGGGTGCTCATGAGTGATTGGCTAGCTCCCGTATCCAGCTCCATGTGCACCGGGATGCCATTCAGTAAGACTTTCATCATCTTGGGTGGCGTTTTAGTGTATGAGCTGTGGACGTCAGCCACATGAACCCGCTGAAATTCAGCATCCATGGCTTTTCCCCAGGCATCATCCTGCATTGCAGACCCCTCGTCTGGTTCCTCTGGCTCGCAGATTAGCCTCGCTACTGCCTTTTTGCACATCCTGGCCAAGTGTCCACTGACATTACAAATCCTACAGGTATATTGCTGGAACCTGCAGCTTCTCGCAGTGTGTCTACCCCCGCACCTCCAGCATGAGCTGAGGTTGAGATTGCTGTTAACAAAAGGACTATTTCCAGGCATTCCTCTCTGATTGCCCATTTGGCTGTTTCTAAGCACTCTGATGGTGGGTGCTAATGATCCCATCGCGGGACACATTGTTCCTCGAGATAGCGTGAATTGCCGATCCCCTTTCCATTGTCCTTGTTGCAAGCCCACCCTAGAGCCTGTTGCTGCCTGGGCAGTTTCAAAATGCCTTTGCCTGCCTGTGGGGTCCCAAGCCGCGTTCACCGTGTTAACTCCCTGGTCCATCGCCACGTTTGGACCAGGGCTGCGCACGTAAATTAGCTTGGTCTCCTCTTCCCCTGCCATAAAGGTCTGAGCTATCAACGCCGCCCCTTCTAAAGTCAAGTCCTTAGTCTTTATGAGCTTCCTGAAAATGCCGGCATGATTAATGCCCTCGATGAAAAAGTCCATTAACATCTCCCCACTGCAGGCATCGGAGAACTTACAGAGACTGGCCAAGTGCCACAGTTCCGCCATGAAGTCCGAGACATTTTGCCCCTCCCAACGCCGGTGAGAGTAGAACCGGTGCCGGGCCATGTGTACGCTACTCGCCGGATTGAGATGCTCACTGATCAGCTGGCTGAACTCTTCAAAGGGCTTGTCCGCCAGCTTTTGGGGTGCGAGCAGGTCTTTCATCAGAGCATACGTCTGTGGTCTGCAGCTGGTCAGTAGATGCGCCCTCCGCTTGTCAGCCGCTGTCTCTTCCAGCCAGTCCTTTGTAACAAAGCTCTGCTGGAGTCTTTCCACGAAGTCGTCCCAGTCCTCACCCTTACAGTAACGTTCCTCTGTGCCACCGGTGGCCATCCTCGTGGTTTAGTGATTCCCATTTCTCGTCGCCAAATGTAGTGTCCCTGCACCTTACTACAAACTCACACGAGGCATAGATATATCAGACACGGTCACTCTGTGACCTTCACCATTATTGCCAGGACCAAGGATTGCTGACCCTGGGTGGGATCTCCCCTTTTATACCTGGAAACCCAGGTGAGGAGTGTCTGCCGCAAGTTCACCCCCTGTGGTCAGGGTGTGCATTTCCAAAGTACAGGTACAGTGTACATGAGTTACAGTTACATGACTATGTCATTGCAAGATGGTTAAATACATGATCTGGGTGTCATGGTACATCAATCATTGAAGGTTGGCATGCAGGTATAGCAGGCGGTCAAGTATGCACATGGCATGTTGGCCTTCATAGCGAGGGGATTTGAGTACAGGGGCAGGGAGGTGTTACTACAGTTGTACAGGGCCTTGGTGAGGCCACACCTGGAGTATTGTGTACAGTTTTGGTCTCCTAACTTGAGGAAGGACATTCTTGCTATTGAGGGAGTGCAGCGAAGGTTCACCAGACTGATTCCCGGGATGGCGGGACTGACATATCAAGAAAGACTAGATCAACTGGGCTTGTATTCACTGGAGTTCAGAAGAATGAGAGGGGATCTCATAGAAATGTTTAAAATTCTGATGGGTTTAGACAGGTTAGATGCAGGAAGAATGTTCCCAATGTTGGGGAAGTCCAGAACCAGGGGTCACAGTCTAAGGATAAGGGGTAAGCCATTTAGGACCGAAATGAGGAGAAACTTCTTCACCCAGAGAGTGGTGAACCTGTGGAATTCTCTACCACAGAAAGTTGTTGAGGTCAATTCACTAAAAATATTCAAAAAGAAGTTGGATGTAGTCCTTACTACTAGGGGGATCAAGGGGTATGGCGAGAAAGCAGGAATGGGGTACTGAAGTTGCATGTTCAGCCATGAACTCATTGAATGGCGGTGCAGGCTCGAAGGACCGAATGGCCTACTCCTGCACCTATTTTCTATGTATCTATGTTTCAATGACAATCCTGACCAGTAATTTACAGACGATGGAGGCTTACTTCCGCCGATGGCGACTCTGGCCAAACCTGTAAAAGACTGTCACCTCAACAATCTACCTCAACACCCATCAAGCAAACCAAGCTTTGAAAGCCTCCTTTCCGGCGCAGAGGTAAATCATGCCAAAAAAACTCGATCGCACCCTATCATTTGGACAACATCTCCAGAATGTTGGGAAGAAACTGAAGAGTAGGGTTAACTTGATCCAGAAACTCACCGGATCCACATGGGGAGCAGATGCTCAAACCCTCCGTATGGCAGCACTTGCCCTGGTCTACTCTACAGCAGAGTACTGCTCTCCGGCATGGCTATCAAGTCCGCATGTCCAATCCATTAAATTCCAGCTGAATTCTAATATGAGAATTATCACCGGTACGCTTTTATCGACACCAACACCTTGGTTGCCCGTGCTTGCAAACACCACACCATGACACCTATGCCGAGAATATGCAGTCTCCAGAGAATACAACTACTATACCAGCAAAGACATGCCGATCCAGGTCGACTTGAACAACCTACCACCAACCCGTCTCAATTCTAGAAGGCCATTTTGGACCATCTGCGAAGCCCTTCAGCGATCTCCCCTCAGCCTTGATGACCAATGGCGAAATACTTGGAAGAACTGCGACATACAGAATGGATTCCTTATAGAGGACCCCACAGTACAACTGAAGGATCAAACTGCCTCAGAACTGGTCATGGTAGATGCTGCCACCTTCTCCATAGGTGGAAGATTAAAGCATCCCCATCATGCGACTGTGGAGCTCCTAATCAGACCCTAGAGGACATCATTGAGCGTTGCCCTCAGAGGAAATTTTCAGGCAGCCTACAAGATATCCAACTTAGTTATTGACATTTGATTTGGATGATGGGACCAAATGTAATATAATCCAAGCTTGCTGATGGTATAAAGCTAAGTGGGAATGCAAGTTGTGAGGAGGATACAAATAGGCTTCAAGAGGATAGAAACAGGATAAGTGAGTGGGCAAGAGCATGGCAAATGGAATATAATATGGAGACATGTGAAGTTATCCACTTTGGTAGGGAAAATAGAAAAGCAAAGTATATTTTAAATGGTGAGAGATTGGTAAATGTTAGTGTTCAGCAGGACCTGGGTGCCCTTGTACACGAATTAGTGAAAGTTAACAAGCAGGTGCAGCAAGCAATTAAGAAAGCAAATGGTATGTTGGCCTTTATTACAAAAGAGTATAAGTGCAAAGACGTCTTACTGCAATTATAAAGGGCCCTGGTGAGACCGCACCTGGAGTATTGTGTACAGTTTTGGTCTTGCCTCAAGAAGGATATACTTGCCACAGAGGGAGTGCAACGAAGGTTCACCAGACTGAATCCTGGGATGGGGGGATAGTCTTATGAGGAGAGATTGTGTAGACTAGGCCTATATTCTCTAGAGTTTAGAAGAATGAGAGATGATCGCATTGAAACACACAAAATTCTTACAGGGCTTGACAGGGTAGTTGCAGGGAGGATCTTTCCTCTGGCTGAGTAGTCTAGAACCAGGGGTCACAGTCTCAGAATAAGGGGTTGGCCATTTAGCACTGAGATGAGGAGAAATTTTTTCACTCAGAGGGTGGTGAATGTGTGGCAAATGAGGGTACGAGGCTCAGAAGAGCCGAGGGCCCAGGGGCAACACGGACCTGCCCACACTGCGATATGTGTGCGGACTCGGTCCGTGCAACAGAGCAGGTCTCCAGTTGTCCTGGTTAATGCTTGCCACTGGATAAAGGCCTAGCTCTGTCAAGCCCGTGTGGTGGCTGATGTACAACGGTCACCACACGTTAAAAAAAATTCATGCACAGGCATTTTCCACCCCCTCAACTGGAGTTCAGGACTGGAACATCGGGCCCTTCATTGAAACATCTGTGAACTCTCGTGGAAGCAAGTCATCCTCGTTCGAGGGACCGCCTATGATGATGATGACATTTGATTTGCTTTGCTACTACCATACGGAATAACAAGAAGACTGGGAAACTGCTATTGGTATTGAAGTCTTAACAACACATACCTCTCAAAGCATGCTGCTAATTTTAAAATATTTGTTGTCGTGATTCCTGCTCAGCAGTTATGTCCTTTGTATGAGATTGTAATAGTCTTGGCACAAGGCACCATGTGATGCATACAGTCATGGTTATTTATTCATTTGAAATAATTCTAGCATGTATGTATGTTTATTAAATATGTCAAATGTAGACTCTGTAATAGTCTTAAGGTTTTCATTACCGGGCTACTTTCAGATTTCAAAACCCCTCACCTATTTTCTTTTACATAGTCCCCACTAAAATAAAACAGTAACTTTCAAACATAGAATATATTTTTTCTCCTGCTCCAATTTTCTTTCCCTACCTTTCCTGAAGGTTGAGGAGGGAGGTAGTGTTATTGAAGTCAGCAATGCTTAGATATCTAATGCAAATGAGCTAATCAATTTTTAGATCTCAATGTTGTTTAGCATTATGTGAAAGGATATTTATTTTAGATGGTTTTTGGAATGTGAGTTCAAATCCCACTTTGGCAGTTTGAGAATTTGAATTCAGTTTTAAAAATCTTGAAATAAAAAGCTGGTATCAGTAAACGTGACCATGAAGCTGTCGGATTGTCGTGAAAACCCAGCTGGTTCACTGATGTCCTTTAGGGAAGGAAACTTGCTGCCCTTACTTGGTCTGGTCTTTATGTGACACCAGTCCCACAACAACATGGATCACTTTTGACTACCCTCTGAAGTAGTCTAGTAAGCCATACAATCACCACCATCTTCTCACGGAATTTAGAAATTGGGCAATAAATGCCGGTCTTGCCTGTGACACCCACATCCGAAGAATAAATAGACAGGTTTGCAGCTACAATTCAATACAGTTATTGTTAGATCTTGTGTTATGAATCAGCAGCTGTACTGTCAATTATTAGGATCTTGATGCTATGGTTAGGCATGGCCAAATCATCAGAACTGGGAAAGAATCATCACAATTCTCTCTCCTCCCCCACAGCTCCAACCCCCAGCCCCCCCCCCCCCCACCCCCCGCAGCCCCCACCACCATTAACAGTTTATTTTTCCAAAGCCTGAAATCCAGCAGGAATCTTATGATAGAATCATAGAATAATACAGCATAGAAGAGGGCCATTAGGCCCATTGTATCTGCACCGGCTCTTTCAATGAGCAATCCAATTAGTCCCACTTCCCAGATCCTTCCCCATATCCCTGCAATTTTTTCTTCTTCAAGCAATTATCCAATTTCCTTTTGAGAGCTACTATCGAATCTGTTTCCACCACCCTGCCAGGCAGTGCATTCCAAAGCCTCACCACTCCTTGTGTAAAAAGGTTCTTCCTCATATTGCCTCTGGTTCTTTTGCCGATCAACTTAAATCTGTGCCCTCTGGTTATCGACCCTTCAGCCATTGGAAACAGTTTCTCTACATTTACTCTACCTAAACCCTTCATGATTTTAAACATCTCTATCAAATCTCCCCTTAGCCTTCTCTACTCTAAGGAGAACAACCGCAGCTTCTCCAGTCTATCCACTTATTGTTTTGTTTTCAGAAAATCTAATGCACTAATCCACTGGTTACTGTGGTTAGAACATAATTTACACAGCAAACTGGAAACAGGCTTTTAACCACACTGCGGAGAACATCGATCTTATAAAAATGTGACATAAAGAAAAAGACATGGGCTATAAGGCAATATTCCTGCGCCTTGACAGAGGAGTAAGTTTTTGTATTTCCCAGAATAAAGATCGTCCTTTGCATAACCAATTACACGGGGAAAGAGTTTGGAAGTAATGCCACTTTGTTACTATATTTTTGTCATTGGCACCTAATCCCATTTGGTGTCACAAAAGTTGAGCAACTACACATCATCATCATCATCATAGGCGGTCCCTCAAAATCGAGGGTGACTTGATTCCACTCTAAAAGTGAGTTCTCAGGTGACTGTACAGTCCAATATGGGAATTATAGTCTCTGTCACAAGTGGGACAGACAGTCTTTGGAGGAAAGGGTGGGCAAACTTACAATCACTCTAATAAAGGAGAGTACAAGGAAAGTACAAGGTCAAAATTAAAATCACTCTAATAAAGTACCATACACTACACATTCAAAGGGGGTTGCAGTAAAATTATACCTCCCACCTCCCAATACCTAATTCTAGCTAGGTTAGATTCCAGGGCGGCAGGGACCTATGCTTACCAATCCTTTTGATAGTTAATGGTAGATGGTGATGTTCTTCCTTCCTTCAGGACTTCAAGACTTCGAGACTGGAGAAGTTAGTTTTACAACTGTCACGTTGGTTTCTCTCCTTGTCTTGATGGGGTAGTAGCGACCATCCCTCTCTCCCCTCTCTCTCTTCGTCTTCTCGTCTCTCTAACCTCTGTTGAAAACAGTGGCCAGTTATACGATTTCAGTGTTCTAATCTTGCCACCAAATCTCTTCACAATCCTTTGTATAATTTTGGCGGGCTTGGTTCTTCTTTGTAATATTTTGTCGGGCTCATTAAAGTTGATATGTCTTGGGTGGGTTGATCTTCGAAAAACTGTTTCCTGATGGAAAAATTAGTTTGGTAATTGCAATGTCCTTTTGTACTTAGTCTTTCGCATACAGGCTGGATTAGGCCTCTTTGTGATGTATATGCTGAAAATGGTTTGTCCAGACCCATGTTGATGGGGAGCTATCTCTGGGTGATACTGTGATGGTAATGTTTCTTGTGGAGGAAGATTTCCAAATATTCATTCTTCCAGACAGGTTAACTCAGTCCTGACACCCAGACAGTTCAATAATCAAGTGGGCTTCTTTTGTTCCCTAGGTCCGCCCACAGGCTTGAACTTGTCTTGTAAAAGTTCATAATTCTATTTAAGTTCATAGTTTCTTCCATAATCAATTTAAGAGTTCCAAACTTTTTGGTAGACAGTCCCAAATTTACATTTCCTTTCGAATGAGCCCAAACACAGGGGGGGGTTCTGGTGAATTGTGCTCCCTGCAGTCCCCCCTGTTGACACTCTACACTCCTTGAGTGTCAATCAAGGTAAGCAAAATGCCTGCTCCTGAGAGTCAACCTTCCTGCATTTATACTGGCTAAACATTACCCTGCATCTCCCATTGAAATGCAATGCAATATACAGGTGAATACAGTCATTACAATTCGGTTATAGCATAGAGGGGTTATGATGCCCCTCTTTTACTCGATTTCCACAGTAAAATAACGATATACAATCATACACAACTTCAAGTAAAGTAACACAAAAACACATAGTAACACATTCTCAAATTGCATAAAAGGTCCATAGTCAAACACGTTTTTTCAGTAAAATAAAGGGATATTGTCAAAACAGTTAAGTAACACTCTTACAACACTCGCGATGTTGCGGTTTACAGCAGGTAAAATCAGACACAAATTAAACATGGTAGTATGGTGTCACCCCTTCCTGCGCGATTCCCAAGTTCGGCCAAGGAGCGTATAGCACCCTTTGGTGCCTGAAATGACTCGGCAAGTGAGACACCATAAGTAAAGTATAATCGTGAGTTGACAAATAACTAAAGTGTGGGAAGCAATTCGGATCCAGACTGGGACCTCTATATTTCTGAAAAGGTCCCACCAAGGCAGAATGGTGATCTCAAGAATCTTTTTCCCTATCTCAATGGTTTTCTGTTCTAGAGCATAGAAGTGTTTTTGTGAGAGAATTACGGCTTTTAGCAGAGCGGTAAGATGTTCGGGTAGAGGGGGAATTGCATAGCCAAAATGTACAACATAACCCTGCAGGTTTGTAATGTTTTCCTTCACAGTGCGGTGGACAGTGGAGGGTTCAGGAATGGGGACAATCTGTTCCTGAGCCACTTGAACTGATGCCTCAGGTTTGAAGCAAAAACTGCTGTCACTTATCAGACACCAGAAATGTCCATGTTGGTAGTGGGGCGCACTGTTGATGACACAATATGTCCCACCCCCTATGTATGCTACCTGTGAAGGGACATGGTCTTGAGCCATTACCTCCATGGTGCAGTTAATAGGCTGTGCGCCAGCAGCTTTAAACCCACACTGTGACTTAGAATGGGCACTCAAGTACTGGGGACACAGTATTACGTGTGCACCCCGGCTCCGGCACCCGGAGAGGTCAGTACCCATTACAGCGTGCTCCCACTTTATGACATAGGGTGGGACCGCTGCGAAACGAATGTGTGCACCTCCCTGAATAACTCCAATGTTCTTCACCCGGTATACCAGTGCAGGTCGGGCTGTCCCACCCATGACCGGCATCCTTAATACTATCCCCATAATAGTGTGGTTAGATTTCCCACAGTCTACTGGGACAGGTGGAGCTGGCACGGGCTTAGTGAATTGCTGTACGGGTGGAAGGCTGCGAGGTGCCTGTTCCTGATCCAAGAGGGGACTACATCTTGTTTTAAATCCTCCAGGTTGTTGCGGCCCTCGCCCAACAACCATGCCCCATATAATATGCACACCTCGTTCTGTACAGCCTGGTCAGAAGCGTTTCTATCCTCCTGTATAAGTGCATTCACTGTCTGTGTATGTTTTTCCAGCTCAGCCACTATTTCTTTTAAATGGACAGTCATAGCCTGATCCTCGTGTAGTTCTGATCCTACTACGGTATTCTCCTGTTTCAAGATTTTTCTCAATTGGGTCTTTAAACTGTTTATCTGTGTTTGCAGTTCTAGATTATCTAGGCTATTTATTATAGAGGATGCTGTATTGTAGGTAGTGAAAACGTCATTTATGATTCCCCTTCTAGGTCTCCCTGAGCCCATGGTGTCCCTAGCATTTAGGATGTATAGGTCTGCTTTGTCTATATTTCCAAAGTCTAACTCATAAAATTTCTTGAACATGTCTCTAAGTAGGGCCTCGTATAGCAGCTCTGTTTCCTTCGGACAGCATGCAGGCAGCTGTACCTTGGTAAGGTTTAATATTACTGAAGCTACTGCATAATGTACCCCCTGATATAACACCTTGTTGGTCGGTACCAATACTAATCCGTTCCCAGGTCCCTTGGTGGTGGTAGGACACCTTTCTATTACTGTGTGTATTGGGGGGTTGTGGGTAGGGGTTTCTTAGTTCGGTGGCGTTAATTGGGAGTGGGGAGTGTGGGACCGCACACCCCATCCCTTCTCCTTCAACTTGCCATTGCCTGACGAAGGCAATCGATATGCCTGCGGGACAAATACTCTCTGATCCCCACATGCAGACATAAATTCCTTGTTTGGATTCCCACCATTTGTTCCAACACACTTTTACTCCTCCCCATGTCCCCGTGAAGGTGCAGTACGTATCATTACCAAGTCTTTCCCAGTCCGATTTCTGGTCCCATGCGTCCTTGCTGAGTTTTCTAAGCCACCACCATCTTCCCAGGGGAATGTTCCCTTTGCAAGTCAAACACACATGCTTTCCCTCTGTAACACTGACTCGGGCAGCGATGATCCGTATCCGGGGGCATGGAAGTGAGGCCTCCCCGTAGGTAAAACCTTCCTGGGTGGAGTAGTGGGTAGAATTAGATCCCAGCCACCCTGGCCATCTTCCCTCGTGGGTGTAAACGGCGAGTTCTTCCACGTCTCGGGGGCCACCCCCGGCGGTTACGATCGGTGCTCTTCCTCCTGAACACCCGTAAATGAGGGATTCTTCCACGTCTCCTCGGTCGCAGCTGCTCATCCTTATCAGGGCGAGCAGGAACAGGATTCTTCTCATTCTGTCCTCTTTCCTGTAGGGGCACATAAAACAGATTGTCTAGCCCTAAGAGAGCTCTCTGGCTTGACAAAGGTGACCAAGTTCCAAATTGGGCTCATAGTCTTTAACTGACTGGCTGTCTTATTCATGGTGGACTGATGCCTGCTTTTAACTTTTATCTCACAGCCGTTTTGCTTGTTATCTTACCGGTGCTTCCTTAATAGCCATACCGGTAGATTCTTCTTTTTCCCGGGTGTTACCCAGCCTGTGCCTCTTTTAACAGCGGCACAGATAGATTATTTTCCTTACCCAGTTAACTAATACATATACACTTATAATTACACAGATAAATCTTACACTATTCTAAACTTATTCACTAAACATACTTAAATTCATATTCACTAAACATCCTTAAATTCACATCGCTGTATATGTACATCTGCCACCCGTCTCCGGGTGGCCAGGTTAATTCCTGCCTTCTCTCTTTCTTCTTCTCCCGCTGGGTGTCCAACGATGCAGGTGATAGGGTTAGGCGGTGCAGACCGACCTAAGTACCCTGACCGGACGTGGGTTTGAGTCCCACATTATCGGGGGAACGTCCCCTCCGGTGCTGCAGCACACCGCTCCTTTGGGGGTGGCTGCCTGGTTCGTTTCTTCCCCTGGGGGTGGCTGCCTGGTCGATGGCTACGGGCTGGGGACTCTCACTTGGTGGCTGGTCCCCCGCTATCTCTTCTAAGGGTCCCTCGTTGTCCGAGGCTACCGGCTGGGTGTTGCTGCTCGTGGACTGGTCTCTGACCTTAGGTACCCTTTTGCGGCTGGTCCCTTTCCCGGGGCTGAACCATTCAAATTGGAGCGCTGGTGACCACGGTGTCGTTGGCCGTGGTGTGCGGGGAGTCCTTCTTAAGGCTCCGGCTGCTGGAGGTGCGTCCGAGTCCCAAATGACCGGGGGGGCGGCTCCTCCAGTAACACAGTCCACCGCCCCTCTAGGTGCAGTCTGCGGGTCTGCCACATCCCCTGTGGGATTTCCACAGTCAGGGGCTGTTGGCTGGAGGTACCTGTCTTTAGCACGGTTTACAGTTTTTGGCTGTCCCTTACGTTTAGCTGCTGCCCCTGGGTTGAAAAGTTTGCACTGATTTATGTGGAACCACTTTGTTCAGCAGGGCAATTTTATGGCATAGACCATGGGGCTTGCCTTGTCAACAATGTGGTACGGTCCCATGTACAGTGCTTCAAAGACCCCTACTCTAGCATAGTTCCTCACCATGACCTGGTCCCCTACCTCCCACTCGTGGTGTTTGCGGGGCTCTAGCAGCAGTCGGTTGCTCCGATGCTGTTTTCCTATGAAGTTAGCAGCCTGCCAGTGAATCTGTTTAAGGTGTTCAAACAGATTCCTGACAAAGCTGTCCCGGTTCGCTTCTCTAAGCTGGCCTTCCGTGAGTCCCGGGGCTAACACATGGGTGGGGGTTCGCATGGCTCTGCCGATCATGAGTTCGTACGGGGGGTACCCCGTGCTCTTTGACTGGCTGGCCCGGATCCCCATGAGGACTAGTGGTAGGGCCTCTACCCACCCCTTGCGTGAGTCCCCTGTCTCTTTGCACAGCCTTTCCTTGATGGTACAGTTTAAACGCTCCATAGGCCCGGATGACTGCGGGTTTTGGGTGATATGCCATTTTCCTTTGATGCCGAGTATCTTAAGGGTCTTCTGCATCACCTGCCTGGTGAAATGACTCTCTTGGTCGGACTTCACGTATTGTGGTAGTCCCCATCGAGAGAACACTTCTCTGACCAGGATCCTAGTTGTTCCCAGGGCAGTGGCTGTTCGGCATGGGAAGGCTTCCACCCATTTGGTGAATACATCCATTAATACTAGGCAGTATTGTAACCTCCCTGAGTAGTGGGTAGGGGCCCGACGTAATCAATCTGGATCGACTGCCAGGGTCCCTCTACCCTCCTGATATGTCCCATAGACACCTTTCTTTTCTGGGGGTCGGGGTTGTTGGCCGCGCACACCAGACAGTTAGCACAGAACTCGCGGACGTTTCCCTGAGTCCTGGCCACCACCCTGCCTGTTTCACTCGTTGCCAAGTGGTCTCAGGTCCGGGGTGTCCTGCTCTTGGACCCTCGTGGGCCAGCTGGAGGAATTCCCTCCGGTGTTGTTGCGGTACTACCCATTGCTCCCCCATGAACAGCATGCCTTCTTTAATAGCAATTGCTGCGGTGCCGTACGGGCCGTCTATCCTTTCCCCTTTAGCTAGCGTGTTCAGGACAGTGTTGAGGACGGGGTCTTGGGTCTGGACCATTTTTAGGTCCGGGGACAAAGCTATCCCTGCCTTCCCTGCCATCCCTATCCTGCCCCTGGCTGCTGCTATGGGTCCTCAGTTGTACGGATCCCAGAGCTTGCCCGTGAGGGCCCTTTGTTTGGCTAACATGTCAGCCTGCTGGTTTCCCTCGCTACGGGGTTCTGTGGTTGAATGTGCCTTCACCTTATGTATGTAGATATTCCCTTCCTCTCCTATGGCTTTCATGATCTTTTCCAGTAGGGGCTTAATTGCCAGGGGTCTCCCGTCTGCGGATGTGTATCCGCGGCGGGACCAGGTAGCCAGGTACTCCGTACACGAATTGCATGTGAACATGCTGTCCGAGCAAATCGTGTATGGGGTAGGGAATTCTTCGGGGTGTGTGACTACATACACCACCGCAGACAGTTCAGCGTGCTGGGCGCTCATAGTACTGGGGAGTTCAATCGCCAGGGCAATGCCTGCCTCGGGATCATAAACTCCGCAGCCTGTGAGTCGTTCGCCTGCAGATACCGTGCTTGAACTGTCCACATAGATCTCTCGGCCTGTGGGGTGTAACCCAGCCCGAAAGCCTTTGTTAATTTCACATACCCCTTCTACGGAACACCGGTGGGCTGTCCCTGGATAAATCATGTTGGCTGCGAGTCTTGGCTCGCAGAGACCCTTTACCCATAGCACCATTTGAGAGAGGAGCAGGGTCCAGCAAGCAATGCGGGCACTGCTCACTGTCCCGTCCTTGATTCTCCCATCCAGGAGCATTTGGGTGGGCTTATGATGGGTAAGGAATGTGATAAGGGACCCCCCTGTGAAGATCAGTGATCTTTTCACAGCCAAGTGAGTGGCTAGGAGGTACTGCTCACAGTTGGCACGTCCGTGAGTATCCGGGAGGAGTAGACCACTGGTCTCAGCCGGCCGTGCCACTCTTGGAGCAGTACTGCGCTCAGGCTGTCCCCACTGGCTGCTACCTCCAGGAAAAACTCTTTATCCCCATCGATGGCCCCTAGAGCTGGCGCGGTCTGCAGGTCTTTCTTGAGTTGGACAAATGCTGCCTCATTCCCACTCCACTCCCTTGTGTAGGAGTCGGAACAGAGGGGCTGTGGTGGCTGCATAATCCTCAATGAAGTCTCTGCAGTACCTGGTTAGCCCTAGAAAAGATCTTACTCCTGTTACTGTGTTGGGGGCGGGTAACTTCTGCACTGCTTCCCTTCTAGCTTTGTCTATGGCTCGTTCTCCAGCGTTCACAGCCAGTCCCAGGAATTTTACTTCCTTCAGGCCGATCTGTGCCTTCTTGGGGTTTACTTTAAACCCTTTTTCTTTCAGCAGTTCCAGCAGTTCAGCCAGCAGTGGGCTATGCTCCTCCCCATCATCGGTGAACAGGAGCAGGTCATCCACATACTCTACTAACTGTTGGGGTCTGCTGAAACTCTTTAAACAGTTGGTCATACACTGATGGAAAATACTGGGGCTATTGTGGAAGCCCTGAGGGAGACAGTTCCAAGTGTATTGCTGTCCCTTAAAGGTAAAAGCAAACTTGTACTGATCTTCCCTTCTTAAAGGTATGGACCAGAACACGTTGGAAATATCCAGCGCCGTGAAGGTGGTCATAGAGGCTGGGATACTTCCAATGAGGTCAGCGACAGCAGCAACAGTGGGTGCACAGGCGGGGATGTTACGGTTGAGTACGTGATAGTCGATCATGGCTCTCCAGGAGTTGTCTGGTTTCTTAACCGGCCACAATGGAGAGTTCACATGGATAGCTATTGGTCTCAATACCCCCTGTTTAACCAGCGAACCCAAGGTTGTTTCCATGTCTGCCTCCGCCTCCCTGGGGAAGTTGTACTGTTTCTGTGGTCGGGTCATGGAGTCCCCAGCTATACTAACCTCGACCCCGTTTATTCTCCCACAGTCGTGTTTGTGAGTGGCAAAAGCTGCAAGGTTTTTCCTCACATATTCTTGATATTCTACAGGGGTGTTACTAACCAGTGATTCAAGGTCGTAACCCTCCTTTGGTTTCATGGTGCACACCGTCCCTTTTCCCTGTTTTCCCGGGATAACCATCACCTCACTCTCCTGTCCCATACAGACTGACCCCCAAAGATAGTGGTTTCTTAAATCCACCAGGATCCCATGGCCTAGGATGAAGTCAGCCCCCAGGATCCCTCTCCCTTCCTGCTCCCACTTCATCCGGACACAAGTCCACTTTGTGTGGACTGTACCTAAATGAATGGAGAGTGGAACGGAGAATGAGCCAGTCTGTTCAGTGCCTGTGAAACCCACCAAGCTGTAGGGGACCCCGTTAAACAGAAGTGAGGCGGCGGGGTTAGCTGCACAGACAAGGGTGCTTAAGGCACCGGTGTCCAGCAGGTAAGTTCCTTTCACCTTTTCTACTTCCATCTGGACGATCGGTCTCCCCCACGCATCATACTCGAGGGCACACAGCCTGTCCAATCATGGTTTTGGTTGGGATGGGGCAGATGGGATTTCGGTACCGGTGGTGGTGGCTCCCTTTCCAGGGCCATCTAACATGGCTCAGAGCGCAGTTAAAAAGGTCTCAAACGAGTGCAGAGGGATTGGCTTATTTGTCTTGGTCTTTTGGGCAGGAGCTGGAGAATTCTTTCCTGCGCTATTCTTCCAAGAATTTTTACAATCCCTTCTCCAGTGCCCACTCTTTCTGCACCCAAAGCAGGTACGTTTTGTATCGGAGGAGTTGCCCCCCTCATGGCACCATTCCCTCTTGTCTTGGCTAGGTCGGATTTCGTGAACCCTTCCCTTTTTTGGGTGCTCTGACGTTTCTGTAAGTTAGGGTCAGTTGCCTAAGCACTCCCTGTTCTGTGGCTTGGGGATCTCTGGGGTCGAGCCAGGCCTCAGCCTTGGTTCTTATTCTGGGTAAACTGTTAGCTACTAGGCTTCGGAGCCAGTGTGCTAATTCGTCTGGGTTTACGTGATCTCTGTCTATGTCCCCACTACAGGCGCTTTTGTACACCGGCCACAGTTGGTCTGCGAAAGCCTGTGGGGTTTCCCCTGTGAGCTGCACCGTTTTCTCTACTCTAGAGAAGGGACTCCCGTCATTGCAGCCCATAACTTCTAAAATGTCTTTCTGGACGGCAGCAAGTGTTTTCTGTCTTCTTTTACTCTCAGTAGTGAGGGACTGGTACAGTTTTCTGTCTAGAGATAGGAGAAGCATCTTTGCCATTTCTGCATCATCGCACCCATTAATATCCCCTGCCTGTTCCCCTTCCACAAAGTGAACCGTGGGGTCTCCCTTTGGAGTTAGCTTTCCCAGGTGACTTATCATAGCCCTAAGCTGGTAGGGAGTGTGGAGAACCACAAAATGACTTTCCAGGGGCCCTGGACTCCCGTTAATGGTGGGCGGGCCAAACTTCTATTGCCATACTGGACACATTGGCCCTGGTTCTGGCTCTCCCTGTTCTGACTTGCCCCCCTCTCCTCCATGCGGCCAAGCTGAGCTGAAACTCAGTGCTACAGGTGGTGGTGGTTCACTATCCCTGTCCGCCCCTCCTGCTGCTGCACCGGTGTAGTCACCGGTGCCACAGGTAGTGGCCGGGTAGTTTCCTCCTTCTCTTCCAGGTTTACCTGGGGCGTACCCAGGCTTATTAGACATACCATGCCTTTTGCCTTGGACAGAGCAAGTTTTAACTTTTAATGTGTTGCTGGCAGGGACCGTGGTCTCCCGATTCAAACCCATTAGTGCTAGCTACTTTATACGCTGCTTGCACATCTTTTAATCTTTCCTGGAGCTCTTTTACTTGTAGGATGAGGCGAGTGCTTTCCTCCCTCACTTTTCATTACTTTTGGCCTCGGTAACCTGACATTGAAAGTAGTCCTGACTGTTTTTAAACCTTTCCATTATTTGGGTCCTTTCCTGTTTTAGCTTACGGAGTTCTCCTGATAATCTTTCTTCTGACATAACCATTTCCTGGTAGCTCTCTGCGCATTCCCATAACTCTGCCTGCAATGTTTCATTCATTCTGTCTAGCAGTTGGACCTGTCACTGTAGACAGACCAACCAAATTGCTTTCTCTACTGCTTCTTTGTGATCTTTACTTGCTGTCCACTGGGCTGCAGCGTCAGCCGGACGCTCAGTGCGCAATAGACTAAGCACCCATTCCTTATTTACATTCACTTTCTTATACACATAGGAGGAAATCCTCTCTTCCATTTTGGTTCTTTGCCCCAAACCCAGCACTCTCCACATCACGCCCCGTGTACCAGAGTCGTGCCACGGTCGACATTTTGTAAGGGGGGGGTGTGTTTTTGGTCTCTATGAGGGGGTCAGGTTCCCTTCTGACCAACATGAGCGGTTTCGAATCGCTCCCCCTCCCGTGGGTTTTGTACTCTGGATTTATTCGGGGGGTGTGACAAAAGTGCAGAGGACACTGGTTTGATGTAAAGAATCTAATGTATTAATCCACTGGTTACTGTGGTTAGAACATAATTTACACAGCAAATTGGAAACAGGCTTTTAACCACACTGCGGAGAACATCTATCTTATAAAAATGTGACATAAAGAAAAAGACATGGGCTGTAAGGCAATATTCCTGCACCTTGTCAGAGGAGTAAGTTTTTGTTTTTCCCAGAATAAAGATCGTCCTTTGCATAACCATTACACGGAGAAAGAGTTTGGAAGTAATGCCACTTTGTTAATATATTTTTGTCATTGGCACCTAATCCCATTGGGTATCACAAACTGTGGCACAAGTTGAGCAAATACACATCATCATCATCACCATAGGCGGTCCCTCAAAATCGAGGGTGACTTGATTCCACTCTAAAAGTGAGTTCTCAGGTGACTGTACAGTCCAATACGGGAATTATAGTCTCTGTCACAGGTGGGACAGACAGTCTTTGGAGGAAAGGGTGGGTGGAGAGTCTGGTTTGCCGCACACTCATTCCGCTGCATGCGCTTGTTTTCTGCATGCTCTTGACGACGAGACTCAAGGTGCTCAGCGCCCTCCTGGATGCTCTTCCTCCACTTAGGGCCGTCTTTGGCCAGGGACTCCCAGGTGTTGGTGGGGATGTTGCACTTTATCAAAGAGGCTTTGAGGGTGTCCTTGAAACGTTTCCTCTGCCCACCTGGGGATCACCTGCCGTGTAAGAGTTCTGAGTAGAGCACTTGCTTTGGGAGTCTTGTGTCAGGCATGCGGACAATGTGGCCCGCCCAACGGAGCTGGTCGAGTGTGGCGTAAGGCGGGGGGGGTTGGGGGGGCGGTGTTTGGGGTGTGTTGTGGTCTCTATGAGGGGGTCAGGTTCCCTACTGACCAACTTGAGCAGTTTCGAATCGCTCCCCCTCTCTTGCGTTCTGTACTCTGGATTTATTTGGGAGGTGTGACAAAAGTGCACAGGACACTGGTTTGATGCAAAGAACTTTGGTTTTATTACAGTCAAAGTAATACAGGCTTATTACTCTAGTAAGAAAATACACGGCCAAACTTACAATCCCTCTAATAAAGGACAGTACAAGGAAAGGTACAAGGTCAAACTTACATAGAAACATAGAAAATAGGTGCAGGAGCAGGCCATTCAGCCCTTCTAGCCTGCACCGCCATTCAATGAGTTCATGGCTGAACATGAAACTTCAGTACCCCCTTCCTGCTTTCTCGCCATAACCCTTGATCCCCCGAGTAGTAAGGACTTCATCTAACTCCCTTTTGAATATATTTAGTGAATTGGCCTCAACTACTTTCTGTGGTAGAGAATTCCACAGGTTCACCACTCTCTGGGTGAAGAAGTTTCTCCTCATCTCGGTCCTAAATGGCTTACCCCTTATCCTCAGACTGTGACCCCTGGTTATGGACTTCCCCAACATTGGGAACATTCTTTCTGCATCTAACCTGTCTAAACCCGTCAGAATTTTAAACGTTTCTATGAGGTCCCCTCTCATTCTTCTGAACTCCAGTGAATACAAGCCCAATTGATCCAATCTTTCTTGATAGGTCAGTCCCGCCATCCCGGGAATCAGTCTGGTGAACCTTCGCTGCACTCCCTCAATAGCAAGAATGTCCTTCCTCAAGTTAGGAGACCAAAACTGTACACAATACTCCAGGTGTGGCCTCACCAAGGCCCTGTACAACTGTAGCAACACCTCCCTGCCCCTGTATTCAAATCCCCTCGCTATGAAGGCCAACATGCCATTTGCTTTCTTAACCGCCTGCTGTACCTGCATGCCAACCTTCAATGACTGATGTACCATGACACCCAGGTCTCGTTGCACCTTCCCTTTTCCTAATCTGTCACCATTCAGATAATAGTCTGTCTCTCTGTTTTTACCACCAAAGTGGATAACCTCACATTTATCCACATTATACTTCATCTGCCATGCATTTGCCCACTCACCTAACCTATCCAAGTCACTCTGCAGCCTAATAGCATCCTCCTCGCAGCTCACACTGCCACCCAACTTAGTATCATCCGCAAATTTGGAGATACTGCATTTAATCCCCTCGTCTAAATCATTAATGTACAATGTAAACAGCTGGGGCCCTAGCACAGAACCTTGCGGCACTCCACTAGTCACTGCCTGCCATTCTGAAAAGTACCCGTTTACTCCTACTCTTTGCTTCCTGTCTGACAACCAGTTCTCAATCCACGTCAGCACACTACCCCCAATCCCATGTGCTTTAACTTTGCACATTAATCTCTTGTGTGGGACCTTGTCGAAAGCCTTCTGAAAGTCCAAATATACCACATCAACTGGTTCTCCTTTGTCCACTTTACTGGAAACATCCTCAAAAAATTCCAGAAGATTTGTCAAGCATGATTTCCCTTTCACAAATCCATGCTGACTTGGACCTATCATGTCACCATTTTCCAGATGCACTGCTATGACATCCTTAATAATTGATTCCATCATTTTACCCACTACTGAGGTCAGGCTGACCGGTCTATAATTCCCTGTTTTCTCTCTCCCTCCTTTTTTAAAAAGTGGGGTTACATTGGCTACCCTCCACTCCATAGGAACTGATCCAGAGTCAATGGAATGTTGGAAAATGACTGTCAATGCATCCGCTATTTCCAAGGCCACCTCCTTAAGTACTCTAGGATGCAGGCCATCAGGCCCTGGGGATTTATCTGCCTTCAATCCCATCAATTTCCCCAACACAATTTCCCGACTAATAAAGATTTCCCTCAGTTCCTCTTCCTTACTAGACCCTCTGACCCCTTTTATATCACTCTAATAAAGAACAATACAAGGAAAGGTACAAGGTCAAACTTATAATCACTCTAACAAAGTACCATACACTACACACTCAAAGGGGGTTGCAGTAAAATTATACCTCCCACCTCCCAATACCTAATTCTAGCTAGGTTAGACTCCAGGGCGGCAGGGACCTATGCTTACCAATCCTTTTGATAGTTAATGGTAGATGGTGATGTTCCTTCAGGACTTCAAGACTTCGAGGCTGGAGAAGTTAGTTTTACAACTGTCACGTTGGTTTCTCTCCTTGTCTTGATGAGATAGTAGCGACCATCCCTCTCTCCCCTCTCTCTCTTCGTCTTCTTGTCTCTCTAACCTCTGTTGAAAACATTGGCCAGTTATACGATTTCAGTGTTCTAATCTTGCCACCAAATCTCTTCACAATCCTTTGTATAATTTTGGCGGGCTTGGTTCTTCTTTGTAATATTTTGTCGGGCTCGTTAAAGTTGATATGTCTTGGGTGGGTTGATCTTCGAAAAACTGTTTCCTGATGGAGAAATTAGTTTGGTAATTGCAATGTCCTTTTGTACTTAGTCTTTCGCATACAGGCTGGATTGGCCCTTTTGTGATGTATATGCTGAAAATGGTTTGTCCAGACCCATGTTGATGGGGAGCTATCTCTGGGTGATACTGTGATGGTAATGTCTCTTGTGGAGGAAGATTTCCAAATACTCATTCTTCCAGACAGGTTAACTCAGTCCTGACACCCAGACAGTTCCAATAATCAAGTGGGCTTCTTTTGTTCCCTAGGTCCGCCCACAGGCTTGAATTTGTCTTGTAAAAGTTCATAATTCTATTTAAGTTCGTAGTTTCTTCCATAAGCAATTTAAAAGTACCAAACTTTTCGGTAGATAGTCCCAAATTAAATTTCCTTTCGAATGAGCCCAAAAACAGGGGGGTTCTGGTGAATTTTGCTCTCTGCAGTGGTCAGTGCTTCGATGCTGGGGATGTTGGCCTGATCGAGAACACTGATGTTGGTGCATCTATCCTCCCAGGGATTTGCAGGATCTTGTAGGACATTGTTGGTGGTATTTTTCCAGCGATTTGAGGTGTCTACTGTATATGGCCCACATCTCTGAGCCATACAGGAGGGCAGGTATCACTACAGTCCTGTAGACCATAAGCTTTGTGCCAGATTTGAGGGCCTGCTCTTCAAACACTCTCTTCCTCAGGTGACCAAAGGCTGCACTGGCGCACTGGAGGCTGTGTTGGACCTCGTCATCGATGTCTGTCCTTGCTGATAATAGGCTCTCGAGGTATGGAAAGTGGTCCATGTTGTCCAAGGCAGCGCCGTGGATTTTGATGACTGGAGGGCAGTGCTGTATGACGGGGTCAGGTTGTGAGGACCTTTGCCTTACAGATGTTTAGTGTAAGGCCCATGCTTTCATATGCCTCAGTGAAGATGTTGACAATGGCTTGGAGTTCAGCCTCTGAATGTGCACAGACGCAACCGTCGTCCGCGTAATGTAGTTCGACAACAGAGGATGGGACGGTCTTGGATCTAGCCTGGAGCCGACGAAGGTTGAACAGGTTCCCACTGGTTCTATAGTTTAGTTCCACTCCAGCGTGGAGCTTGTTGAGAATGAGGTGGAGCATTGCAGCGAGGAAGATCGAGAAAACGTGGATTAGTTCTGTGGTGGATCCGTTGGTCAGGATCATGGCTTGCATGTCGTCGTGGAGCAGGTGGAGGATGGCGACAAACTTTTGGGGACAGCCGAAATGGAGGAGGACACTGTTGTGTATGGAGAAAGAGCCAGACTGAACAATGTGAGCTCAAAGTAAAGTGTGACCTTAGACTTTTATTGCAGGTCTCCAGAATGCCTCTCCAACCTGTGAAGCCTCCTTAAATACCTGTGCTCCCAAGGGATTATGGGATCTTTTGGGACTCCAGGGGATGAGCCCTCTGGTGGCTGTACAGAGTAAATACAAGTATACATATATAACAACACTCCCCCCCCCCCCAAAGTCAATCGTGTAACTATTTACAATGTGAGTCGATCTGGGGCCCTTCTTGCCCTGGTTGATCGTCTCAGTGTGAAAGCTAATGTTGTTGAATCATTTGTTGGGCCCTCGCTGGGCTGCTGTGCAGCTAGCCTTGCTGGGCTGCCTGGTGTGTTGGGCCCTGCTGAGCTGCTGTGGATGATGGGTTCTGCTTTGTGGTCAACCGTGGTGCCAGTTGCCACTGGTGTGTATGTTGGGGGATCAAAAAAGGTAGGGTCCAAGGTGGGTTGCTCAGGATAGTCTGTGAATTTGGGTTTGATTTGGTCCAAGTGTTTCCGGTGAATGAATCCATTTGAAAGTTTGACCCAAAACACCCTGCTCCCCTCTTTATAGAAACATAGAAACATAGAAAATAGGTGCAGGAGCAGGCCATTCAGCCCTTCTAGCCTGCACCGCCATTCAATGAGTTCATGGCTGAACATGAAACTTCAGTACCCACTTCCTGCTTTCTCGCCATAACCCTTGATCCCCCGAGTAGTAAGGACTTCATCTAACTCCCTTTTGAATATATTTAGTGAATTGGCCTCAACTACTTTCTGTGGTAGAGAATTCCACAGGTTCACCACTCTCTGGGTGAAGAAGTTTCTCCTCATCTCGGTCCTAAATGGCTTACCCCTTATCCTCAGACTGTGACCCCTGGTTCTGGACTTCCCCAACATTGGGAACATTCTTTCTGCATCTAACCTGTCTAAACCCGTCAGAATTTTAAACGTTTCTATGAGGTCCCCTCTCATTCTTCTGAACTCCAGTGAATACAAGCCCAGTTGATCCAATCTTTCTTGATAGGTCAGTCCCGCCATCCCGGGAATCAGTCTGGTGAACCTTCGCTGCACTCCCTCAATAGCAAGAATGTCCTTCCTCAAGTTAGGAGACCAAAACTTTACACAATACTCCAGGTGTGGCCTCACCAAGGCCCTGTACAACTGTAGCAACACCTCCCTGCCCCTGTATTCAAATCCCCTCGCTATGAAGGCCAACATGCCATTTGCTTTCTTAACCGCCTGCTGTACCTGCATGCTAACCTTCAATGACTGATGTACCATGACACCCAGGTCTCGTTGCACCTTCCCTTTTCCTAATCTGTCACCATTCAGATAATAGTCTGTCTCTCTGTTTTTACCACCAAAGTGGATAACCTCACATTTATCCACATTATACTTCATCTGCCATGCATTTGCCCACTTACCTAACCTATCCAAGTCACTCTGCAGCCTAATAGCATCCTCCTCGCAGCTCACACTGCCACCCAACTTAGTATCATCCGCAAATTTGGAGATACTGCATTTAATCCCCTCGTCTAAATCATTAATGTACAATGTAAACAGCTGGGGCCCCAGCACAGAACCTTGCGGCACTCCACTAGTCACTGCCTGCCATTCTGAAAAGTACCCGTTTACTCCTACTCTTTGCTTCCTGTCTGACAACCAGTTCTCAATCCACGTCAGCACACTACCCCCAATCCCATGTGCTTTAACTTTGCACATTAATCTCTTGTGTGGGACCTTGTCGAAAGCCTTCTGAAAGTCCAAATATACCACATCAACTGGTTCTCCTTTGTCCACTTTACTGGAAACATCCTCAAAAAATTCCAGAAGATTTGTCAAGCATGATTTCCCTTTCACAAATCCATGCTGACTTGGACCTATCATGTCACCTCTTTCCAGATGCACTGCTATGACATCCTTAATAATTGATTCCATCATTTTACCCACTACTGAGGTCAGGCTGACCGGTCTATAATTCCCTGTTTTCTCTCTCCCTCCTTTTTTAAAAAGTGGGGTTACATTGGCTACCCTCCACTCCATAGGAACTGATCCAGAGTCAATGGAATGTTGGAAAATGACTGTCAATGCATCCGCTATTTCCAAGGCCACCTCCTTAAGTACTCTAGGATGCAGTCCATCAGGCCCTGGGGATTTATCGGCCTTCAATCCCATCAATTTCCCCAACACAATTTCCCGACTAATAAAGATTTCCCTCAGTTCCCCCTCCTTACTAGACCCTCTGACCCCTTTTATATCCGGAAGGTTGTTTGTATCCTCCTTAGTGAATACCGAACCAAAGTACTTGTTCAATTGGTCTGCCATTTCTTTGTTCCCCGTTATGACTTCCCCTGATTCTGACTGCAGGGGACCTACGTTTGTCTTCACCAACCTTTTTCTCTTTACATACCTATAGAAACTTTTGCAATCCGCCTTAATGTTCCCTGCAAGCTTCTTCTCGTACTCCATTTTCCCTGCCCTAATCAAACCCTTTGTCCTCTTCTGCTGAGTTCTAAATTTCTCCCAGTCCCCAGGTTCGCTGCTATTTCTGGCCAATTTGTATGCCACTTCCTTGGCTTTAATACTATCCCTGATTTCCCTAGATAGCCACGGTTGAGCCACCTTCCCTTTTTTATTTTTACGCCAGACAGGAATGTACAATTGTTGTAATTCATCCATGCGGTCTCTAAATGTCTGCCATTGCCCATCCACAGTCAACCCCCTAAGTATCATTCGCCAATCTATCCTAGCCAATTCACGCCTCATACCTTCAAAGTTACCCTTCTTTAAGTTCTGGACCATGGTCTCTGAAATTACTGTTTCATTCTCCATCCTAGTGCAGAATTCCACCATATTATGGTCACTCTTCCCCAAGGGGCCTCGCACAATGAGATTGCTAATTAATCCTCTCTCATTACACAACACCCAGTCTAAGATGGCCTCCCCCCTAGTTGGTTCCTCAACATATTGGTCTAGAAAACCATCCCTTATGCACTCCAGGAAATCCTCCTCCACCGTATTGCTTCCAGTTTGGCTAGCCCAATCTATGTGCATATTAAAGTCACCCATTATAACTGCTACACCTTTATTGCATGCACCCCTAATTTCCTGTTTGATGCCCTCCCCAACATCCCTATTACTGTTTGGAGGTCTGTACACAACTCCTACTAACGTTTTTTGCCCTTTGGTGTTCTGCAGCTCTACCCATATAGATTCCACATCATCCAAGCTAATGTCCTTCCGAACTATTGCATTAATCTCCTCTTTAACCAGCAATGCTACCCCACCTCCTTTTCCTTTTATTCTATCCTTCCTGAATGTTGAATACCCCTGAATGTTGAGTTCCCAGCCCTGATCATCCTGGAGCCACGTTTCCGTAATCCCAATCACATCATATTTGTTAACATCTATTTGCACAATTAATTCATCCACCTTATTACGGATACTCCTTGCATTAAGACACAAAGCCTTCAGGCTTGTTTTATTAACACCCTTTGTCCTTTTAGAATTTTGCTGTACAGTGGCCCTTTTTGTTCTTTGCCTTGGGTTTCTCTGCCCTCCACTTTTCCTCATCTCCTTTCTGTCTTTTGCTTTTGTCTCCTTTTTGTTTCCCTCTGTCTCCCTGCATTGGTTCCCATCCCCCTGCCATATTAGTTTAAATCCTCCCCAACAGCACTAGCAAACACTCGCCCTAGGACATTGGTTCCGGTCCTGCCCAGGTGCAGACCGTCCGGTTTGTACTGGTCCCACCTCCCCCAGAACCGGTCCCAATGCCCCAGGAATTTGAATCCCTCCCTGCTGCACCACTGCTCAAGCCACGTATTCATCTGCGCTATCCTGCGATTCCTACTCTGACTATCACGTGGCACTGGTAGCAATCCCGAGATTACTACTTTTGAGGTCCTACTTTTTAATTTAGCTCCTAGCTCCTTAAATTCGTTTCGTAGGACCTCATCCCTTTTTTTACCTATGTCGTTGGTACCAATGTGCACCACGACAACTGGCTGTTCTCCCTCCCATTTCAGAATGTCCTGCACCCGCTCCGAGACATCCTTGACCCTTGCACCAGGGAGGCAACATACCATCCTGGAGTCTCGGTTGCGGCCGCAGAAACGCCTATCTATTCCCCTCACAATTGAATCCCCTATCACTATCGCTCTCCCACTCTTTTTCTTGCCCTCCTGTGCAGCAGAGCCAGCCACGGTGCCATGAACTTGGCTGCTGCTGCCCTCCCCTGATGAGTCATTCCCCTCAACAGTACCCAAAGCGGTTATCTGTTTTGCAGGGGGATGACCACAGGGGACCCCTGCACTACCTTCCTTGCACTACTCTTCCTGCTGGTCTTCCATTCCCTATCTGGCTGTGGACCCTTTCCCTGCGGTAAGACCAACTCACTTACACGTGATACTCACGTCATTTTCAGCATCGTGGATGCTCCAGAGTAAATCCACCCTCAGCTCCAATTCCGCAACGCGGACCGTCAGGAGCCGGAGGTGGACACACTTCCCGCACACGTCGTCGACAGTGCCGGGAAGCACTTGGGACCTTGTCCATAATTCAATACAAATACAGGATCATTGATTTCAATCTCGCGTGACACATTTGCGCTATCATGGTATGCATTTTGTTGAAGCCGCCTGCTCTCTACCTGTTCATGTAGATCAGGGTGAACTAACGAGAGCCTTGTCTTAAGTGCTCTTTTCATGAGCATTTCTGCAGGTGGGATCCCAGTGAGTGAGTGAGGTCTTGTGCGGCAGCTAAGCAGGACTAGGGATAGGCGAGTCTGCAGTGAGCTTTCAGTTACCCTCTCCAAGCCTTGCTTGATGGTTTGCACTGCTCTCTCCGCCTGACCATTGGACGCTGGTTTAAACGGGGCAGATGTGACATGTTTGATCCCGTTACGTGTCATGAATTCATTGAACTCAGCACTGGTAAAACATGGCCCATTGTCGCTCACCAGGACATCGGGTAGGCCGTGTGTGGCAAACATGGCCCGCAGGCATTCAGTAGTGGCAGCGGATGTGCTAGCCGACATTATCTCACATTCAATCCACTTGGAGTACGCATCTACAACCACAAGGAACATTTTACCCAAGAACGGGCCTGCATAGTCGACGTGTACCCTAGACCACGGTTTGGAGGGCCAAGACCATAAACTTAGCGGCGCATCCCTGGGTACATTACTTAACTGCGAGCATGTATTACATCTGTGAATGCAGGACTCTAAGTCCGCATCGATACCGGGCCACCACACATGGGATTTGCCTATCGCT
The DNA here is from genome assembly GCF_044704955.1 of Pristiophorus japonicus. Classification (NCBI taxonomy): domain Eukaryota; kingdom Metazoa; phylum Chordata; class Chondrichthyes; family Pristiophoridae; genus Pristiophorus; species Pristiophorus japonicus. The sequence goes on along the minus strand of NC_091980.1, from coordinate 240,610,623 downwards.
TTCATCATTACGATGCCTGGGTGGGTATTGTGGAGGTCATTGATGAAGGTGTCTCTGCCCTTCTTGGGGACCACTACTCGATTGCCCCACAGAAAGTAGCCTGCCTGCATAGACATTTCATCTTTGTGCCACTGGAACGGCTTTATCTCTTCCTGTATTTCCACTGGGACACTGGACCAGCTCCCGTGAAGCACACAGCTTTTGACTAGAGATAATATGGGGTCCTGGCTTGTCCAGGTTTTGATCTGCCGGGCAGTGACGGGTGATTGCTCACTCTCAAATGCTTCCATAACCATGGCTAGATCCGCGGGCTGCGCCATTTCCACCCCCGTGGTGAGCAATGGCAGCCTACTGAGAGCATCGGTGCAGTTTTTTGTGCCTGGCCTGTGGCGGATGGCGTAGTTGTATGCGGACAACGTGAGAGCCCATCTCTGGATGCGGGCCGATGCGTTGGTATGTATCCCTTTACTCTTGGAGAACAGGGATATAAGTGGCTTATGGTCAGTTTCCAACTCGAATTTTAGCCCAAACAGATATTGATGCATTTTCTTTACCCCATAGACACACGCTAATGCTTCTTTCTCAATCATGCTGTAGGCTCTCTCAGCCTTAAACAGACTCCTGGATGCATAAGCAACTGGTTGCAGTTTCTCAAAATCATTAGCTTGTTGCAATACACACCCGATACCATATGACGACGCATCACATGCTAGTACCAAACGCTGACATGGATCATACAACACAAGCTAAAAATTTTCTTGCTTTTACAAAGGCATTTTCTTGGCTTTTGCCCAAACTCATTTGTCCCCTTTTTGTAGTAAGACATGCAGTGGTTCTAACAGTGTGCTGAGACCCGGTAAGAAGTTACCAAAGTAGTTCAGGAGTCCCAGAAACGACCGCAGCTCCGTCACGTTCTGTGGCCTCGGTGCGTTCTCGATTGCCTCCGTCTTCGCGTTGGTGGGCCTGATGCAATCCACTGCAATCCTCCTCCCAAGGAATTCCACTTCAGGCGTCAGGAAAATACACTTTGAGCATTTTAACCTGAGCCCCACGTGGTTGAGTCGACTAGGAACCTCCTCCAGGTGCTGCAGATGCTCGACTGTGTTCCGACCTGTAACCAAGATGTCGCCCTTGAAGACCACGGTGTGCGGGACCGACGTCAGTAAACTTTCCATGTTTCTCTGGAATATCGCTGCCGCTGATCGGATTCCAAACGGGCATCTGTTATGAACAAAAAGATCTTTGTGCGTATTGATGCAGGTGAGGGCCTTCGATGATTCCTCCAGTTCCTACGTCATGTAGACTGAAGTCAGATCCAGCTTCATGAATGTCTTTCTTCCCGCCAGCGTTGCAAAGAGGTCGTCCGTCTTTTGTAGTGGGTATTGGTCCTGCAGGGAGAAACGATTGATAGTTACTTTGTAATCGCCACAGATTCTGACAGTGCCGTCTCCCTTGAGGACTGGGACGATAGGACTGGCCCACTCGCTGAACTCGATCGGTGAAATGATGCCCTCTCTTTGCAGCCGGTCTAGCTCGATCTCTACCCTTTCTCTCATCATGTACGGACTGCTCTCGCCTTGTGATGGATGGGTCGCGCCCCCGGAATTCGGTGGATCTGCACTTTTGCTCCTTGGAATTTCCCGCTGCCCGGTTCGAACAGTGAAGGAAATTTGCTTAAGACCTGGGCACACGAAATGTCGTCAGCGGGCGATAGTGCTCGGACATTGTTCCAGTTCCAGCATATCTTTCCCAGCCAGCTCCTGCCGACCAGTGTGGGACCATCGCCGGTACCACCCAGAACGGTAGTTTGTGCATCGCTCCATTGTAGGAGACCTTTACGATAGCACTGCCGATTACAGGAATCAGTTCTTTCGTGTAAGTTCTTAGTTTCGTGCGAACTGGAGTTAAGACTGGCCTCGAGGCCTTGTTGCACCACAACCTTTCGAAAGTCTTTTTGCCCATGATGGACTGGCTCGCGCCCATGTCCACCTCCATTGACACCGGAAATCAATTTAGTTCAACATTCAGCATTATCGGGGGACAATTTGTGGTGAATGTGTGCACCCCATGTATCTTTGCCTCCTCTATCTGAGGCTCTGGTTCGTCATGATCTGCCGTGGATCTGTCATCCTCTGCAACATGGTGGTTTGCAGGTTTAACAGGCTTTGCAGCTTGCCTGCACACTCGTTGGAGGTATCCCATTGTTCCGCAGCCCTTGCAAATGTACTCTTTGAATCGGCATGAATGGAAACGATGATCACCCCCGCAGCGCCAACAAGGTTTTAATGGCCTTGCATTCATCACCCTTGATGGTGGACTCTGAGACATCTGCGGACATGTAGCTGCAGGTATATGTGACCAGCCCTGTACATTACGATTCAAAAACAACATCACTTTGTTCACAGTACTTGTAGCAGCACTTGTGTGCTGAGAGATTTGCTTCGTATTGTCACTTGTGGCAATGAACGCCTGGGCTATTGCTATGGCCTTACTCAAGGTTGGGGGCTCTACAGTGAAAAGTTTGTGAAGTATGGTTTTGTGGCCAATGCCAAGTACAAAAAAGTCTCTGAGCATGTGCTCCAAATGTCCTTCAAATTCGCAATGTCCTGCAAGGCGTCTTAGTTCAGTGACATAACTCGCCACTTCCTGGTCCTGGCCTTCAGACCTTTTGTAGGTGTAGAACCGGTACCTCACCATCAGAACGCTTTCCTTTGGGTTCAAATGCTCTCGGACCAGTGTGCAGAAATCATCATATGATTTCTCCATGGGTTTCGCTGGAGTGAGCAGATTCTTCATGAGGCCATAAGTTGGCGCCCCACAGATGGTGAGGAGGATCGCCCTTCGTTTGACAGTGCTCTCTTCCCCATCTAGCTCATTGGCCACGAAGTATTGATCGAGTCGCTCCGCAAAAGTTTCCCGACCATCTCCCTCCGAGAATTTCTCCAGGATGCTCAGTGTTCCCTGCATCTTTGGGTTCGTTATCTGTATCTCGTCACCAGTTGTTGTGTATGGAGAAAGAGTCAGACTGAACACTGTGAGCTCAAAGTAAAGTGTGACCTTAGTCTTTTATTGCAGGTCTCCAGAGTGCCTTTCCAACCTGTGAAGCCTTCTTAAATATCTGTGATGAGCCCTCTGGTGGCTGTACAGAGTAAATACAAGTACACATATAGAACAGACGCTCCATAGTCCCTCGCGGTTAACAATGTCAAAGGCCTTTGTAAGGTCAAAGGCAGCCATGTACAAGAGTTAGTGCTGTTCCCTGCGTTTCTCGTAGTTGGCGCGCCATAAAGATCATGTCCGTTGCACCCCGTAGTGGATACACATCAATGCACCAATAGTAAGAGACAGCAAAAAAAATTCTGGCCCATCAGGTCACACGCTCATCTTAAAGCCTCGCCCAGGTCAAACACAAACCTTTTCATTTCCCACTGCCATGCCACCAAGCTTGGAATTCTCTACGTATTAATAGTAAGATTATAAAAATAAATTAATGTAAATAGATCTTTCTGTCCTTAGTCCAACTTCTGTAAATGGCTCTTGACTGTAAAGGCTCATAATCCAAAATAAGACTTAACAAAGACAGTTTTTTAAATTACTTTTAACTGATAAAATGGCTTTTCAATAAGACTTTGTATAAGGGATTACATTTGTATTTTGTGATCAGAAAAACTGAGTCATAGAAGCCTTGCTTTTTTATTGTGGATAGTTTCCAATGTATTTGAGACATCAAAGCTAAAAACAACCCAACAACCAAAGGCTATTTATGTTGATGTACCATAGCAAAACCACAGTGTATTTAAGTAAATATTTTGAACTTTTTGATTTCCAACCATTGGGGTGAAAATCAAACCTCTCGCCTGTTTGCTGAATGAGATTTGATCCATTTTCTAATGGTAAATAAATAGAACACCCTAGGAAAAAAGTGTGCAAGAGAAATCCAACAATTTTCTGAACTGTCAATATTGGACTCGACTTAGCAAAACTGGGGAATTTACACTGCACTACAAGATATCCATAAGTAATGGTGAAAGACATTAGGGCAGATTTTCCTTTTTGGTTCATTTGGGCTATGCTCAGTTCCCAGTTACAATGAAGAGGAAATGGGTGAGGAGATATGTTGCGTCAGGTCTCTCCCCATAACACTGCTCAGGATTTCCTGAGTTTTCTCAATAGAAGTAACTGAGCCTGTGCCTGCCATGTGTTCAGGCCTAACATGAGCTTTCTAAAGTACAGACGACTAGGAGCATAGCTGCAGGCATCTCCTTTTTCCACTCCCAGTTCCAGTGCAAGGCCCTGCCAGTCAGCAGCACTGCCCCGGGAGAGCACCCAGACCATGCATTGGGAAAATGGATCACACTCCTGTCCTCACAGGCACAGTACACCTGTAATATTCTGTTCCTTTTGGATACTCCGTGAGAGCCTGGAGACAATGATATTCCAGTTTCTTCTGTCTTCATATCACAAAGTATTTTTTCTCTCACTTGGTGATATATGGGCTCATCAAGATGAGAAAATAAGAGGTTTTAGTACAGTCACTTTTCATTTTTCTTACCTAGGGACACATTTTCCAAGTGTTATGTTCAAAATAAATCCAAAGGACTATATCGCAAGCTCAAACTGTTGTGACCTTGGTCTCTTTATTCAGACTCCAGAGTGAAGAAGCAACATGGTGAATCACCTTTTATACCTGCTTGCCCAGGGTGCACAGGTGGCCCTTAGGTCTCCCACAGATGTGCCCCCTAGTGGCCAGTCTTACATTTTGGTGAAGTTTACATACATACATACATAACATCACTCCCCCCAAAGTCTTATGTGCCAGTTATTTGCAAGTTGAAGCAATCTGGTGCCCCGTGTCCCCGGGTCGATTGCCTGAGTTGAAGTCCTGACAAAGGTTCCTCCTCGTGGTTAACGGCGAGGTCGCTCATGTTAGTGGGTCGCTGGGGGCCAGGTCCTTTCACAGTGGTTCCTGGTTATCTGTAGTTCGCAGTTTGGTCTAGTCCAAATGCTTTACGCGTTAGCCTAGTACATGTTTTCACAATCAACCGCTCCGTTTTCATCACATACTCTCCATTCCCCCCCGTGGCTAATGTGGTGCTAGCGGCCCAACTGGGGCCCTGAACATGGTCTACATCACTTATTCTGATGTCGCGTGGAGGGGCTGTGCGATCATGGTGCATTGTCTGCTGATGGCCTACGGAAGGCTCGGTTCTGAATGATTCGGTCTAGTGACTGCGTAGCACCCGGGATAGCTGGGTCTGTAGGGAGTCTACCATGACATGCGTGGTGCTTGGCTTAGTGATTTGGACTGCCTGCTCCGGACTATTGTCGCTGACCCTGAGGTCTAGCAAGCTCAGGATGGCTGCAATGGCCTTGAGACTATCGGTAGTGGCGGGAGGCCAGTGGTCCCCATGGATCCTGGGCCATAGTATGGGGGCCCCGGACCATCGACTGTGTGTAGCCACCCTGCCTTACTTTGCAACGTTGGGATGGGCCTTTCATCTTTGCGACGGATAGGTTGCAACATCCCGTCTAGCAGTTCACCTTTTGCAGGCGGTAACATGGGATCCCGGCTGGTTCAGGTCCTAAACTGGGGGGCCGTTACGGTTGACCCCTCGCTTTCTAGCACTTCCATGACAACGAGTGGGTCTGCAGGCTGTGCCGTTTCCACCCCGGTGGTGGGCAACGGTAGTCAACTGAAGGCATTGGTACCGTTCTCAGTGCCTGGTCCGTGGTGGATCACGTTATAGTGCACAGACAGTGTTAGACAATCTCGAAACAACACATCGATAATGGTGCCTCTGCTCTTCTAAACTTGTGGGATGGGGAGCTTGTCTGACTCGAGCACATATTGGGACACTCTTTGGTACGTCACTTTCATACCATGAATACAGGCTGCTGCCTTAATTAACTTATTGGATACATGTTCAATTGTTTGGGGCTCGGCCGCTATTTTCCTTGCTGCACAACACTCCCGACCCCGTGCGGTAATGCATCACTTACTACGAATACTTTGTTAGATACTGGTTGGGGTTTGCCCGCTAATTTGGCTTGTTGTAAGGTCCCCCCGACCCCATATAATGGTACATCATTGGCCACAAAAGACCGCTCACATGGGTTACATAGTGCAAACAACTTAGCGGCCGCCTCTTTACCTTTGCCCCAAACCCAGTCGTCTTCCTTGCTGGGCGACACATTCCTCCGTTCCGTTGTGGCGACCGCCCGTGGTCTGGATGCTCTCTCATCCCGTGGTTTGGACGCTCTCTCGTTCCGTGGTCTGGACGCACCTTTGTCCTGTGGTCTGGATGCACTCTCGTCCCATGGTCTGGACGCACCTTTGTCTTGTGGTCTGGACGCTCTCTCGTCCCGTGGTCTGGATGCACTCTCGTCCCGTGGTCTGGATGCACTTTCGTCCCGTGGTCTGGATGCACTCTCGTCCCGTGGTCTGGATGCACTTTCGTCCCGTGGTCTGGACGCTCTCTCGTCCCATGGTCTGGACGCCCTCTCGTCCCGTGGTCTGGATGCACTTTCGTCCCGTGGTCTGGATGCACTCTCGTCCCGTGGTCTGGACGCCCTCTCGTCCGTGTCCGTGATGCCGATTGCCGCGATCTTCCTCCCCAGGTATTTTGCCACTGGCGTCGGGGAGACGCATTTGGATCGTTTTGGCCGGAGTCCCACTCTGTATGGTCGACCTGGAGCCTTTTCCATCATCGCGAAGAGGTTGGCAGTTTTAGGTGGTGGGTGCCGCGCCTTTACAGCTGCTCGGTTGATCTTCACCTCATCGTGGTCGTGATGAGCAGCCTGTGCCTCGGGGATCTGCAAATGGATCTGCTGAAGGTGGGGGTTCACTCAGTCTTTGAGAAGGGGAGACGTCGTTCACCGGAGAAGGTACACAGAGGTCTTCCCAGTTCCATCGAACCTTCCCCATCCACCTCCTACCAAGCAGCATTGGCCCATCACCTGAAACAATCCACAGTGATAAATCATGCTCCACTTCCTCATGGGATACTCTTATATCCGCACTACCAATAACTGGTATCAGTTCCTTAGTGTAGGTGCACAGCTTTGCCTGAATTGGGATCAGCTTGGGTCGCTGTGCTTTGTCGCCCCACAGCCTCTCGAATGCCTTCTGGCTCAATAACTGATTGACTCACCCCCGTGTCTAGTTCCATGGAGACTGGAGTGCCGTTAAGTTCAACTTTTAACATTACCAGAGGGCTTATGGTGGTGAAGGTGTGCATCCCATATACTTCCTCTTCATCCTCAGGTTGAGTTGCCTCTCCTGCTCATTCAGCATGATCCTCGCTGGATCAGTCGTCCTCTCCTGACTCTGCCACGTGGTGAGTCACAGGTCGTTTGCACATTCGTTGGAGGTGTCCCATTGTTCCACAGCCCTTGCACACATAAGGCTTGAATCGACATTGATGAGCGCTATGGCTGCCCCCGCAGTGCCAACATGGTGCTAATGGATACGCATTCACGCCTCACGGCGGACTCTGAGTCACTCTAGGCCTAGGTCTGGCCTCTGCAGTCATGTGGGCCCTGCCCTGTACCGTTCTGCCTGCTGAAAACATTATTTTATGCACAGTACTTGCCGGTGAGCTTCAGTTCTGTGAAGATATCTGTTTTGTGTTATCGCTCATGGATATGAAGGCTTGGGCTATCGTGATGGCCTTGCTCAGATCTAGGGATTCGGCAGACAACAGTTTGGGAAGAATGAACTCGTGGCCAATTCCAAGCATGAAAAAAATCCCGCAACATTTCCCCAAGGATTCTGCAAATTTGCACTGTCCTGCAAGGCGTCTTAGGTTGGCGACAAAACTCGCCACGTTCTGGCCCTCGGAACGATGGTGCGTGTAAAAGCGATACCTGGCCATCAAGATGCTCTCCTTTGGCTTGAAGTGTTCCCTAACCAGTGTACACAGCTCTGTGTAAGACTTGTCCATTAGTTTGACCGATGCCAGCAAATTTTTGAGGAGGCCATATAGCGAAGACCCACATACGGTGAAGAGAATCGCTCTGCGCTTGATCGCCGTCTCAGCCTTGTCCAATTCGTTGGCCACAAAGTACTGGTCGAGACACTCAACGAAGACTTCCCAATCATCAACCTCAACAAATCTCTCAAGAATACCAACTGCAGCCATTACCACGTGAAAGTTCGTGATCCATTACTCGTCACCAATTTGTTATATTCAGAATAAATCCACAGGACTGTATTGCAAGCTCAAACTGTTGTGACCTTGGTCTCTTTATTCAGACTCCAGAGTGGAGAAGCAGCATGGTGAATCACCTTTTATACCTGCTTGCCCCAGGGTGACCCTTAGGCCTCCCGCAGGTGTGCCCCCTAGTGGCAAGTCTTACATTTTGGTGAGGTTTACATACATACATAACACCAAGTATTAACTACTAGGGCCTTTAACAGTACAATTGTTCACGCAAGGTACACCGTTTGTGAGTATATAGAAATATTGCAGTTTTCAGTGAACAGTCCTATAATACCCGCTGTTCATGAAGTTATGCAAACCAATCAATGTGAAACCATAATTATTGCCTTCTCTTACAGGCCATACCTGTTTATACCCGAAGGCTCTCGAAACATCCCTTACTGATTGGAGAGAAAGCAAGACCTCTCCCAATCTCTGTCCACTGTTCCAAACAGCCCAAGACTGACTTCTCCAGGGAGAGATAGAGAGACAAAGACTGACCTCTGACCCCGCACCCACTTCTCTCTATTGAGGACAAGCTTGTTGAGCTGCCAATCAAAGCTATCATCTAGAATAGGGTGATCCTACATCCCCATTTTCTGGAGGCAGTCCCCGGATTACGTACTGTGTCCCTAGGCAAACAATGTCCCTGGAAGAGTCCCCGGTTCTGGAAACTAGTCCTTGAATAAAATGTTCAGTGATTAAATGTGAAATAGTTTCAAGCAATAAACAAAAACTCTGGCCTACAGATTTAGGAAAATAACTTTTAAATTTTACCCCCATTAATTACATCCAAAAACAGTACACTGTAACTAGTTATCACAGGTGTGGCTGATGTTTCGTGATGGTTGTGACGTGCTGGAGCACTGCCCACCATGTCATCAAACAGGGGTGACTAATGATTTATGGCGGAACTGACCAATCAAAGCAGGGGTACATTGAGCTGCATCTACATCATAAATAAATTAGATGAATAAAATGCGGGCAAAGGTGGGAAAGAATGGAGCAAAGACAGTGCGCCAAATTTAAGAAAGTAAGTTTATTTAACCAGTATCTTTTAAGTACTTGGATATCTTGAGTTCTTACTGAGGTGCTTTATACAACCGCTAGTTCTAAAGAACTCTGGAGCCAAAACATGTACTTATTTTCATAGGTGCAGATTGAGCTGTTTTTTTGTTTCAAATTTCTAACGCCTGCAGATTTTGTTGTCTTATCTAATCAATCTTTACAGTCCACAGATGAACTTTCTAGGCTCTTTCATCTCTGTTTTTAGCTTGTGTGCAGTGATACTGAAATTAACATTAGTGGCGAACAGTTTAGTGGAAATAGAATCAAAGAAGCCAGGAAGTGAGTCGCATTCACATAGATAGAGCCAGAGGTCAGGGAGAAACTAGAGAGAGGCATGGGTTCAGGGCCAGGGCACAGGGGAGCTTTGGGTGAGGTTTGGCTTTGTGGACAAGGGGATTGAGGGTGTGGCACAGGAAGATGATATTAATCTTTGTGACAGACAAATTTATGAGCTCCTTTGATGTGTTGTTGATGAGAACATTGGAATTTCCATAATACATACACTGGAGAAAATTCTGAAAGCTGAAAACCCTCAGCTATAGGAGGGAAGGATTGTGCTAATTCATGGCAGATCTTGTGTTCGGCATTTGAGCAGAAACTTGAGAAAATAAAACCTTTTCTCAATACTAGCGCAATATTGGGCGCAACTTGTGCCCGAATCGCTGATTGCGCCCAAAGCGAAAACTCCATCCCTAGTTCTGTGGTAACACGCTTGCCTCTGAGTCAAACGCTTATACTTTCAAGGCCCACTCCAGGACTTGAGAATATATACGTGGCTGGCAATTTAGTGCAGTACTGTCAGAGTTGCTGGCTTTTGGATGACATGTTAAAATTGAGGGCCTCATCTGGCTGTTTAGGTGGATATCAAAGATCCCATGACACTATTTGAAGAAGAGCAGGGGAGCTCTCCTGGTGTCCTGCCCAACATTTATCTCTCAATCAAAACAGACTGGTTGGCCATTCATCTCTTTGCTGTTCGTGAGACTGTATGCAAATTACTGCCATGTTTTCCTACATTCACTATGCTTCAGAAATAACTCATTGGTTGTAGATGATACGTCCTTACTATACAGTATAAATGCACACAAGGCCCATGCTTGAGAGAAGGTCAGTCTGTGACCTATCCTTTATTCCATAGCACTCAAGTGATGGAAGTGGGTGGAGCTTCCCCTTTTATATCTGAAGGTCCAGGTTAAGAGTGTCTCCCACAAGTTCACCACTTAGTGGTCAGTGTTCTCACAGTGTACAACTTAGGTCAGATTATAAATGGGTTACAATGCTGGTTGAATACATGACATCACCTCAGCCACCAGAGTCTTATTGGGATCACAGGTTGAGTCTCTCTGGTGGTTTACGCTCCCCTGTAGAGCGCCTGAGTTGGGGCTCCGGTTGTTGGGCGCTGGCCTGGGTGTCTGCTGTTTGCGGTGCCTCAGGCCTGTCCGGACTGCCCACAGTGACTGGGCTCTCCTCCCTTTGGTTCCTGTGTTCGGTCACCTGTGGTGGAGTGAACTCTATATCGTGTTCTTCCTCTGCTTCTTCTATGGGGTTGCTGAACCTCCTTTTAGTTTGATCCACATGTTTGCGGCAGATTTGTCCATTGGTAAGTTTAACTACCAGAATCCTATTTCCCTCTTTGGCAATCACAGTGCCTGCAAGCCATTTGGGCCCTGCAGCATAGTTGAGGACAAAAACAGGGTCATTTCCATCAATACATCACTCCCTCACATTCTTGTCATGGTAGTCACATTGTGACTGACGCCTGCTCTCGACAATTTCTTTCATGGTGGGGTGTATAAGGGATAATCGGGTTTTGAGCGTCCTTTTCATTAGCAGCTCTGCGGGTGGAACCCCTATGAGCGAGTGTGGTCGTGATCTGTAGGCCAACAGGAGGCGTGATAAGCGGCATTGTAGGGAACCCCCTTGGATTCTGAGCATCCCCTGTTTGATTATCTGCACTGCTCGTTCTGCCTGGCCGTTTGAGGCCGGCTTGAACGGTGCTGTTTTGACATGGTTAATTCCATTGCCTGCCATGAAGTCCTGGAATTCAGTGCTTGTGAAGCACGGGCCATTGTCGCTGACCAAGATGTCCGGTAGACCGTGGGCGGCGAACATTGCCCGTAGACTTTCTACCGTGGCAGAGGATGTGCTTGAATTAAAAATGTCACACTCTATCCATTTGGAGTAGGCGTCTACTACAACGAAAAAAAATTTTCCCATGAAAGGACCTGCGTAGTCCACATGGATGCGTGACCAAGGCTTGGCGGGCCATGGCCAGGGGCTAAGGGGGGCTTCCCTGGGTGCATTACCCAGCTGGGCACACATGCTGCACCTGCAAACACAAAGTTCCAGATCTGCGTCTATCCCTGGCCACCAAACGTGTGACCTGGCAATTGCCTTCATCGTGACAATGCCCGGGTGCTCCTTGTGGAGTTCTCTGATGAACACCTCTCTGCCCATCTGGGGCATGACTACGCGGTTTCCCCACAGTAGGCAATCGGCCTGAATCGAGAGTTCATCCCTGCGCCTGTGAAATGGTTTAAATTCCTCAGGGCATGCCCTGTATGTGGCTGCCCAGTCCCCATTCAGGACACATTTCTTGACTAGAGATAATAGCGGGTCTCTATTTCTCCAGACTTTAATCTGACGGGCTGTCATGGGTGAGCCTTCGCTTCCGAAATCTTCAACAGCCATGGCCATCTCAGCAGCATGCTCGGTAGCCCCCTCAGTGGTGGCTAGTGGGAGCCTGCTGAGGGCATCGGCGCAGTTTTCGGTGCACGGTCTGTGCCGAATAGTGTAGTCATAGGCGGCTAACGTGAGTGCCCACCTCTGTATGCGGGCCGATACGTTTGCATTTATGGCCTTGTTGTCGGCCAAAAGGGACGTTAGGGATTTGTGATCTGTCTCCAGCTCAAATTTCCTGCCAAACAGGTACTGGTGCATTTTCTTTACCGCATATACACAAGCGAGTGCCTCCTTTTCTACCATCCCGTAGCCCCTTTCTGCCTGGGACAGACATCTGGAGGCATAAGCTACCGGCTGTAACTGACCCTTGGCATTGACATGCTGCAACACACACCCGACACCATAGGGCGACGGATCGCACGTTAACACAAGTTTCTTACATGGATCATATAGCGTTAACAGATTGTTGGAACATAACAAATTGTGTGCTCTATTAAAAGCCCTTTCCTGGCTGTCCCCCCAGACCCATTCGCGACCTTTGCGTGGGAGCACATGTAGCAGCTCTAGCAGCGTGCTCAATTTGGGAAGAAAGTTATCAAAATAGTTCAGGAGCCCCAGGAATGAACACAGCTCCATCGTGTTACGGGGTCTGGGTGCTCTTTGGATCACTTCCATCTTGGACGGAGTAGGGCTGATCCCGTCTGCTGCTACCCTCATCCTCAGGAATTCTACCTCTGGAGCTAGGAAGACGCACTTCGCCTTTTTCAGTCGCAGACCTACCCGGTCCAGTCTGCGTAGCACCTCCTCCAGGTTGTGGAGGTGTTCTTCAGTATCGTAACCCGTAATGAGGATGTCGCCCTGAAAAACCACCATCCCTGGAATCGACTTGAGGAGGCTTTCCATATTTCGTTGGAAGATCGCAGCGGCCGAGCGAATCCCGAACGGACATCTGTTGTACTCAAACAACCCCTTGTGTGTCGTGATGGTGGTCAGCTTCTTCGACTCACTCGCCAGCTCCTGGGTCATGTAAGCTGAGGTCAGGTCCAATTTTGAAAAAAGTTTGCCACCGGATAGCGTCGTAAAGAGGTCCTCCACTCTCAGTAGCGGGTACCGGTCTTGGAGTGACACCCGATTGATGGTGCCTTGTAATCGCCACATATCCTGACCGACCCATCCGCCTTGAGCACCGGCACAATCTGGCTCGCCCAGTCACTGAATTCGACTGGCGAGATGATGCCTTCCCTCAGCAGGCGGTCCAGTTCGCCTTCTATCTTTTCCCGCTTCAAGTGCGGCATCGCTCTGGCCTTGTGGTGTACTGGCCTGACGTCCGGGTTTATGTGAATCACTACCTTGGCCCCCATGAAAGTGCCAATGCCGGGTTGAAATAATGAGTCAAATTTGTCCAGGATCTGTGAGCATGATACTCGCTCCACAGAGGAAATTGCATTGACATCGCCCCATTTCCAGTTCATGACAGCAAGCCAATTCCTCCCCAGTAGTGCGGGACCGTCCCCCGGGACAACCCAGAGTGGCAACCTGTTCTCCAAATCTTTGTAGGTCACGATTACCGTGGCGCTGCCTAGCACCGGAATGATCTGCTTTGTGTAAGTTCGTAGCTGTGCGTCAATCGGCAATAATTTTGGCCTCCTGGCCTTGGACGCCCACAACTTTTTGAACTGTTTGATACCCATCAGGGACTGGCTGGCCCCAGTGTCTAGCTCCATTGATACTGGGATGCCATTGAGGAGCACTTTCATCATTATCGGTAGTGTCCTGGTGTATGAACTGTATACGTGCTCCACATGAACTCGCTGAACTTCAGTTTCCAGCGATTTACCCCAGCGCTCATTTCTGCAATTTCTGCAGGTATTTTGCTCATCTCTGCAAGCTCCGGCTGAGTGTGTGCCTCCACGCCCCTAACATGAGCTGCTGTTTGAAACAAAAGGTCCCTTGCCAGTCGATCGTCCCTGATAGCCTCTGTTATTGTCCTTGAGTGCGCCATTAACAGGTGTTGATGGCCCATTACTGGCCGCATTGTCCCTTGTAATGGTGTGAATCGCCATTCAGCTTGCCATTGTCTCTGTCGAACTCCCCCTCTGGATTCGACTACATGTTGGGGCATGCCCGACTGCCCTTGTCTGCCTGGAGAACTGTGTGCTGCTTTAACAATGTTGAATCTCTGTCCCAACCATTCCTTAACACAGTACCTCTCGTCTGTTCTGCTTGTGGCCATGCTCGCGTGGTTTAAATCCCAGTTTCTCGTTGCCATTGATACATCCTTACTATACAGTATAAATGCACACGAGGCCCATGCTTGAGAGAAGGTCAGTCTGTGACCTGTCCTTTATTCCTTAGCACTCAAGTGATGGAAGTGGGTGGAGCTTCCCCTTTTATGTCTGAAGGTCCAGGTTAGGAGTGTCTCCCACAAGTTCACCACCTAGTGGTCATTGTTCTCACAGTGTACAACTTAGGTCAGATTATACATGGGTTACAATGCTGGTTGAATACATGACAGTAGAATGCTTTGGGATGCCCTGAGCACATGAAAGGTGTTATATTAAATATAAATTCTTGCTTTCTTATTCACACATAGGTGGCAATCACACACAGGTCATATGGTGGTATGGGAAATGGAACTGCCACATTGGTGCAGCAGAGATTTTTCTGTGATTGGATATAAGGGCATATTGTTAGAGCATATTGGGAGTCCAAGTACAAATTGGCAGTCAGACCCTCACTTACCGCCAGCGGTAAGATTATCTCCCTTGTCCCAGTCTCCAGCTGTAACTCTGACAGGAGACTGGTAAATGCCCCAGGAAACAGCATAAACCCTGAAACAGCTATTGATGCTATTTCACTAGAGGTTGGGTCAGTCTCCCACCAAAGTTATGGCAGGACACTGGAATTTTCAGGCCAGTTGTCTTTGGAAGGTTGACTCTTTGATAACACAGCAAGTGAGTAAAACATTTCATTATAATTCCACACAGTACAGTTATTTAAGATTTTATACTACACGTCTTACGTGTCTCTTTCAGCAAGTCGTTATTTACATCTTTTGTAACAGGATTTCTGTTACATGTTTGATAGCAAGCAAATGTATAAGATGTACCATAACTATATAATTTTCATTAGCCAGCAAACAATATGAATTTAATTGTAAAAGTCTTTTTAGGTCAACAATCATTGCTGTTGAACAAAAAGCTTGTCAATTAATTCTTAATCCTATGAATTGAACTGACGTGGATTGAGAACTGGTTGTCAGACAGGAAGCAAAGAGTAGGAGTAAATGGGTACTTTTCGGAATGGCAGGCAGTGACTAGTGGGGTACCGCAGGGTTCTGTGCTGGGGCCCCAGCTGTTTACATTGTACATTAATGATTTAGACGAGGGGATTAAATGTAGTATCTCCAAATTTGCGGATGACACTAAGTTGGGTGGCAGTGTGAGCTGCGAGGAGGATGCTATGAGGCCACAGAGTGACTTGGATAGGTTAGGTGAGTGGGCAAATGCGTGGCAGATGAAGTATAATGTGGATAAATGTGAGGTTATCCACTTTGGTGGTAAAAACAGAGAGACAGACTATTATCTGAATGGTGACAGATTAGGAAAAGGGAAGGTGCAACGAGACCTGGGTGTCATGGTACATCAGTCATTGAAGGTTGGCATGCAGGTACAGCAGGCGGTTAAGAAAGCAAATGGCATGTTGGCCTTCATAGCGAGGGGCAGGGAGGTGTTGCTACAGTTGTACAGGGCCTTGGTGAGGCCACACCTGGAGTATTGTGTACAGTTTTGGTCTCCTAACTTGAGGAAGGACATACTTGCTATTGAGGGAGTGCAGCGAAGATTCACCAGACTGATTCCCGGGATGGTGGGACTGACCTATCAAGAAAGACTGGATCAACTGGGCTTGTATTCACTGGAGTTCAGAAGAGTGAGAGGGGACCTCATAGAAACGTTTAAAATTCTGACGGGTTTAGACAGGTTGGATGCAGGAAGAATGTTCCCAATGTTGGGGAAGTCCAGAACCAGGGGTCACAGTCTAAGGATAAGGGGTAAGCCATTTAGGACCGAGATAAGGAGAAACTTCTTCACCCAGAGAGTGGTGAACCTGTGGAATTCTCTACCACAGGAAGTAGTTGAGGCCAATTCACTAAATATATTCAAAAGGGAGTTAGATGAAGTCCTTACTACTCGGGGGATCAAGAGGTATGGCGTGAAAGCAGGAAGTGGGTACTGAAGTTTCATGTTCAGCCATGAACTCATTGAATGGCGGTGCAGGCTAGAAGGGCTGAATGGCCTGCTCCTGCACCTATTTTCTATGTTTCTATGTTTCTAACACAAAATGCACAGAAATATGGCAAATCTGGAGCATAACTCACCAGTAGCATGAGTAAGAATGATCTGCAGGTGCATTGTGAAGACGTAACCAATGAGTGGAAGGAAATCAAGAACACTGAAAGTCATTGCAACTAGTAAGATGTAGCCGATAGTTGATAGGAATGGAATAATATGCTGCTTATTACGAAAGAAGCTGGTTTAAAATAATGAACACCATACCGAGTGAGTATATCAATCTCCTGTGCCATAAGCACTATGGTGCCCCGATCACATTGAATATAATGTTTGTAACTGGCAACGTTTACTTGTTGAGAGTCAGTTTTCATTTTGCTGGCCTAATTTTGCTTTTGAAGAAGCTACCCAATCAAGTTCCCCTTAGGGGAGTGATAGAGAATTCAAACAGGCTGCATTTAGACAGGCTGTGAAAATTCCACAACAGGATTACATTCCCCGATGGGGAGTCCCGAGTAGCATTGACTCAGATCAGGGAACACACTTCACAGGTGCTGTCTGCCAAGAAGTCTGCAGGTTACTGAACATTACGTGGGATTTACACTGTCCTTATTATCCACAATCATCAGGACAAGTAGAACGAATGAATCGAACTCTGAAACAACGGCTTGCCAAATATCACCAAGAAGGAACACCATGGCCCCAGGCACTACCAATAGTGCTATGTAGCATTAGGGCAACCCCGAACAGAACTACAGGTCTAAGCCCATTTGAAATTATAACAGGAAGACCCATGTCGCTGCCAGGAACTATCGATTTACGGAAAGCTGATGTTCACTTAATGAGTGACACTTTGTTATCAGACTGTCAGAACTTAACCAATGCTATTAGTTCTGTTTCCCGACAGGTATCGGCAGCTTGGGGTAATCCACCCGAAGGAGGACACGACATCATCCCAGGAGTCTGGGTCTATGTGAAAAAGTTGCATAAAGAACCTTTGGGTGCCAAGTGGGAGGGACCTTATCAAGTGTTATTGACCACCCAGGCAGCTGTTAAAGTCCAAGGAAAGAAAGCCTGGATCCACGCTTCACACGTTAAACGAGCACCCGTAACTGAAGCTGAAATCTAATAAGGACAATTACTTTTTGCGAAAATGTATAAATTTACTGTATTATTGATTGTAGGTATTATAGGCATAGGCCTACTTCTTACTAGCCGACCCTCTGCACCAAAGGGAAATAGTAGAGTACCAAGGGAATTACATGTAAATACCTTTTACTTTTATATTGTTTGTTTATGTTGATTAAATGTTGTTGCGACCAGGCGGCTGTAGCTGCTGTCCCGCAGGTGAGACACCTTGCAGGTCCCAGCAGACCGTATGTACGTGGCACAGGGGTATGTTATGCTTAAGGAAAGGTTGTTTACTGGTTGAATTAAGATATTGATTTGGATTAAATTGGAATAAGGTTAATTAACCTACTAAAACCAGACTTCCATTGTGGCCATGATGGAACTCGGGTTGGTGTAAATTTGTGTGGAAGCTAATAGTCCGGACATGTGGCGAAACACATCAACAAATTTTAGAAGGAAACTCTATTAACATGTATGAAATTATTTTGTAGAATGTTTAACCAGTGATACCTGATGTTTTATGATTCAGTTTGTGAAAGAATTAAAGGGGGGATTGATAGAGAATTCAAACAGGCTGCATTTAGACAGGCTGTGAAAATTCACAGACAACAAGTCAGAGATGCTACATGCATTTCAGCCACATTGCGTTAAGTCATCAATCAACTTGACATTTTCGGACCTTGGGTAGCAAGCCAATTAAAACGTTAAAAGAATATTGATTGAGCCAATAAGGTCAAAGAAGGTGAGTTCTTTTCTGTAAATTGATCCAGGCATAAATACAGCCATTTTGACCATGTGTCTCAGTAAGACAAAGGAACTGGCAATCAGCCAGCAGCTTGTTACTCTCTGCCAAGATTAAAAAGTTAAAACTACCATCGGAGTTCATATTTCATTGGAAATTAAGAGATCTAACAATTTTGGCGCTGTCAACAGGATCGCTGAGGAAAGAAACTGAATTTTGGACATCGGACCTACATATTGAGGTAAGGACTCCTCTTTTAAAAAAAAGTCCTCGGTCAAAAGTCTAAATTCGTCTCTCCTTCTACGCGATTCCGAAAGCCTCCAGTTTGCGAACCCTGCGGTTGGTAGTCGGCTCGAGGTCCCATAGACGTCTAAACTTCAGCGGTGTTAGTTAGTTAATTAATCACCGACCTATTGATCGGCTAGCAAGCCTATGACTCGAGACCCTAGTAAAGAAATGGCAGCAGGAGACAAGAACAAAGAATTGCCTACAACTGTTAAAGGTGGGCAGGCACCACCTGAAGTTTCACTAGATTTAATTCACGAACAGTTGAAAGAATACATAGAGCAACAATTCAACTTATCTAAAACCTGTATTAAGATCGAACAAAAGTACGGAACCTCCAAAGGACAATGGTCCTTGGACGAGATTAAAAGGGCCTGGGGAAAAACAACCCGTATGAAAAATAAAGAGCGAACTAGATGGTCCCTAGCAGTTATGGGCCAGATCCGAAACCGGAATGAAATTATAATGCGTTCCCAACATGATCGAGAACTGACCAGTACAAAGGACCAATTGCAAGCTGTTTGTGCACAGCTGCGACAGAAAAAGCTTGAACTTGAAAAGCTGGAAGCGGAAGTTAAAGATCTTAAAGGTGAAATTAAAGAATGGAAAAAATCATTAGGTCAAGAGACAGTAATAGGAAAAGGAAAATGTATTGATCAATTCCCAGGGTACCCATGTTTGGATAAATTAAAAGCGCAAACCCGAAGACACGACCGAGGAATAGATACGGTTTCTGAATCCTCCGACGATACAGTGTCGGAGGATGACGAATTAGGGGTGTGCTTTGCCCCGTTTAAAAAAAGACGAGTTGTAGTCAAATCAGAAGAGACTGCGGATGAGGGCGGAACCAAAAAAACAAAGAGAAGGGTGTATGCAGAATACTTAGTTCATGATCCGGCAGACCCAGAGAAAATTGATAAATAGTCCAAAGAATTGCCCAATCCAAAGAAAGGGGGAGTAAAAACGTGGGACCAATTGGACCGCTTAAGAAATATATATCAACTTCATCCCTGGGACGGAGTGCAAATTTTGAGCATAATGGTGCCAAAAACACAGGGAAGAAAATTGCATGACAAGGTAGATGAAGCTTTGGGGCAGAATGAGCAAGAATTAGACACAGGATGGGAGGCGATTAAACACTAGTTGCAAGCCTTCAGTCCAGCTAAGACAGACTGGGGAAAAATTGCAGCCTGCCAACAGAAAGGAACAGAGGAGGTCCTGGAATATGATGAGCGGTTTAGATGCACGTGGCTAGAACATTCGGGTATGAATCATACGGATGAGGAAATGGATGAACAAGTGTTTGGACCCCTGAAAGCAGCTTTCGTGGCAGGTCTAAAGCCAGAACTGTCCAAAATGCTTAAGGTAGTGTTACCGGACTGGGAAGGTAGAGGAACTACCTTTGCAGCATTGGTGGATCGATGTAACCAATTAGATCGGGATATGGGAGCTAAAGTCCAAGCTGTACAGGCTATGGGATGGAAATCCCAGGATTCCGATAAACAGTTATTAGGAAAATTACCCGGAAAATGTCATTATTGTGGGAAAGAAGGTCACTGGGCCAAGACGTGCAGGGCAAAACAGCAAGGTCGTGGCTGGGGAAGAGGACGCAGCCAGGGATACAATTCAGCCAACAAGCCAGGCTTGTCACAAGATAACGACCTCATAGAAGCATTTAAGCGACTGACAATACAACAACAGAAGGAGTTACTTGGGATAGCAAAAAACGATTAGAGTCCACCCTGGCCCCCCTCCTCGCACTAATACAACAAAGGGGAGATGGGCTATATATAACTGTGAGGGTGGGCGATAAGGATGTGGACTGTCTTTTAGACACAGGGGCGGAATTAACATGCTTACCCCTACAATATGGAGACTTTTTGCCGTTGGATGGTAGGGTACGTACAACCTATGGAGTTGGAGGCCATAAATTAGAAATTAAAAGGACAACACCAGTACTTATGGGGCTGGGTCCACATGAACTAACCATGTCAGTCTGGATAGGCCCAGTAGATCAACCCCTTTTGGGAATGAACGTTCTAATCCAAATAGATTCATCGTTGCATTTCGAGGATGGTCGGGTGAAATGGTCAATTAGAACTTTGAAGAAAGAAGAATTGAAGGAACACCCGATATGGGCTAAAGATAAGAATGATTGTGGCCTACTCCAGATGGAGCCTGTGTCATTTACAGGGACCAAGCCTCCATGCACTAAACAGTATCCCACCAGTCCAACTGTCATCGCGGGAATCTTACCGGTTATTCAGCAATTGGAGAAACAAGGGGTGCTTATTAAAACGCATAGCTCCTCCAATAGCCCCGTGTGGCCAGTACAGAAATCGAATGAGACTTGGCGTTTGACTGTTGATTATAGGAAAGCTAACCCGTGTATTGATCAAAAAGCTCCTTTGGTCGCAGATCCCTCCACCATTTTTAATGCCCTCAAACCGTAACATAAATATTTCTCGGTTATAGATATGGCCAACGGATTTTGGTCGGTGCCTCGGGCACCGGAGGTTCAATACTTGGACCCGGTTACCGCAGGGTTTCCACAACTGCCAAGATTAAAAAGTTAAAACTACCATCGGAGTTCATATTTCATTGGAAATTAAGAGATCTAACAGGGAGTATAGGAGCACAGTGCAGCTGATTGATGAAATTAATGTATAGCATCTGTGACGTGTGTAGTTTTTGCCAAGGATTACAGCAAATAATTATAATGCCTGATTATTTGGATTAAAGTGATTAGATAATATATTTATGATTTGAAATAAAATACTTCTAGTGTATATTTATCTCTAGTGCTGAAATCTGCAATCAATTAATTAATTACACCACTCTTGTGATTTATTTGGCTTGCAGAATGATTAATATAAATTGGCCTGGTTCATGTGAGGCAGGCCAAAAGCAAACTAATTCAGATCTCCTATAAACCTTCAATATAAATGTTGAATTTGTGTCCGATTTTCTGATGTGTATGTCATTTAAAACCGTCAGAATACCGCCGAGACCGAAGAGCGCTAGTTTGGTGGAATTTTTTTTGGCAGTATGCGAGCGGTGTGCAGTGGGCGGTATGCAGAATTAGAGTCAATCAAGATCGACTTTCTTGTTGATGGATGGTGCGGCACTGCACTGCGCATGCGCAAATGATTTTTGAGATTTTTTTTTCACAGATGCTTTTTCCCCGCGTTTTGGGGGGTCAGGGGTCACCTGCGCATGCGCAGAGAGTTGAAGTTGAGGGAGAGAGAGTGAGAAGGACCAGCAAGGTATTCGAGGGTCAGTTGGTTTAATCAGAGATTCCAGAGTCAAAAAATATTAATAACAAATAATAATTACACAATATCAACAATAATAATACATACTTTATAAATCAAAACTCATATAATAAATATATTAAATATAAATATAATGGAAATGCTGAAAAAGAGGTCAAAGCGCAAGAACATCGAGAAGAACAAGAGGTTGACGCGCCCACCTTTGATGAGACATCGCTACTTGTTGCTGGAGAATATTACGGAGAGATACTCTGACTTAACGAAGGGTGGTCGTGGAAAGCCCCCCCCCCCCCCTCAAAGGAGTACAACAGAATATGGGACGAGATCGGGAAGGCTGTGTCCTCCACAAGTACAATGGTACATGTTGTATATGCATGTTTGTTTACTTTGTGATGTCTGCAACACTATTATGTACTCTTACACTGTACACACCTTACCTGTACACCAGAAAGTGCTGCTGTTGGAGACCTAAGGGTTACCTGCACACTGCAACTGGCAATGAGGATATGAGGTCATGAACTGCACACTCAACATGTCTAACCTCAGCAACTTTCAGCAATTTACAGAGGGGGGAAGATTGGGATGCTTTTGTGGAAAGATTGGAACATTTCTTTATAGCCAACGACCTGTATGGGAACACACCGGCTACACGACCGAATAAGTGCAAGGCCATACTGCTTAGCAGTTGTGGGCCCACCATCCATTGTCTCGTCAGGGACTTGCTAACAGGATTTCTGTCTAAACATGTTTGATAGCAAGCAAATGTATAAAATGTACCATAACTATATAATTTTCATTAAACAGCAAACAGTATGAATTTAATTTCAAAAGTCCTTTTAGGTCAACAATCATTATGTTGAACAAAAAGCTTGTCAATTAATTCTTAGTCCTATGAATTGAACACAAAATGCACAGAAATTTGGACTTACTAGCCCCAGCAAAGACAACCACCAAAAGCTATGAGGAACTTGTAACACTCATACAGGAACTAAAACCGAAAGAAAGCATCCTCACAGCCAGATATCGGTTCTACATTTACCGGCGACCTGAGGGCCAAGAAATTGCTAAGTATGCTGCACATCTAAGAAGACTAGCTGCACCGTGTAATTTTGGAGACCACCTAAATGAAACACTAAGGGACATATTCGTCATTGGAATCGACCACGAGGGCCTCCTGCACAAGTTGCTCTCTGCTGACATCACAGTCACCCTGCAGAAAGCAATTCAAGTGAGCCAGACCTATATGATTTTGGCCGGCGACTCCAAGCGAATACTGACCCAGGACTCTAAACCGGCGAGCGCAGTGCACTGCATGGCTACTTCGAAAGGCAGGAAGGCTGCCCCGAGTCCAGCAACCCTGAGTCCACCACATGGGGCAAACCGGATGGCCCCGTGCTGGCGCTGTGGAGGAAACCACAGGGCCCACCAGTGCTACTACAAAGACTATGCATGCAAAAGCTGCAAAGAGAAAGGGCACCTCCAAAGAATGTGCAGAAAAAACTGTACTCACTGTGTCTCTGATGAGTTGGCTGATCACCCGGGCTCCAACACAGATGAAGGTAAAGTTGCTCAAACCCTGGAAGAAGAGTATGGAGTTTATACCTGCTCCACCGAAAGTTCTCCACGGATGATAGAAGTGGACATCGACGGAGTCCCGGTCTCCATGGAAATCGACAAAGGGGCGAGCAGTCCGTGATGAGCCAAACGACCTTTGAAAAACTTTGGATAAATCCCGCCAATCGACCACTGCAGGTAACCCAGTATAAAAAGGAGCTCACAGCTTGATGACCTCACTCGAGAAGCTGCAAATAAAGGACTACAGGTCTACACAGTTTTAGTATCATACCCTACCTCGTGGAGTCATTTATTAAAGGTGTCTACATACAATACAGTACGCACTGAAGAAGGTGCCGTAAGAGGTGGAATGACCTGGTGAAGGTCGCCAGAGTAAGTAATTATTTTATTTATGCACCCCCCCATATGCCATGTACCATGTAAAGTGTCCTATGGATGCTGTTATTTATCCCAAGGTTATGGCGATGTATTTGTGCTTTCAGGCAATGACAAGAGGATCAATGCAGTGTTTTGATGTGTGTGTGAACCTGTATGTCTGTGATGTTAAATGGATTGAAGATTTTTGCTTTCATTTACTTCACTTTCTGCAGAAGAAGACATCTACACTATCAGCAGATCAGCGGCGTATGGGGGATGACCCCCCAATGCAAGAACCATTGACGGAGATTGAGATCCATGCCCTGCCGCTGGTCAGGGATAGCAACCGTGCCACCATGGCATTGGAGCTGACCCACCCACACAGGATGGTCAGTTCAATACAATCCCCGGTCTGTCTTGGGGTCCTGTAATGTCATGTAATGTAACTGTAACTTTAATGTTGGCCTCATGTAATGTAAGTTTATTGCACTGTAATATTGGCCTCATGTGGTACTACAATGTTGGGGCATGTAACGCAATGCATATATGTATTGTCTGTCTGCGATATGTAATGTAGTAATGCATCAGTGGTGGATATTTAAGTAAGACTGCGCTATGTCACTGAACTCATGTACTCATGTCACCCTGACCCCTCCCCTGATGCCAAGCATTTTTAAATGTTGTTTTGTACTTCCAGACTCAGAGGATTCAAACCAGACCTCCGCAGAGAGACCAGACGACGGACCCACTACCTCCACCTCTGGCGTCACCCAGCCCTCTCCCGACTTCACCACTGCCAGAGATGAGGAAGAGGAAGAGGAACGGCCGCTGATCCTGTAGCCAGTGGAGGCGGGGGTGGGGGTAGAGATGGAGGAGGATACACCAGTTCCATGTGGGCCAGCTGGAACATCCTCCACCAGCGAGTCTGTATTCAGGGATTCCCCCATGCCTCCTCTGATTGTACGGGACCAAGCCGTGTGCAGCAAGGCACCTCCAGTGTTGCAGCACCTTTGCCACAGCAATGGAGGTTGGTGCAGAAAAGTCCATTGCTGCAAGACAGATAGGTGTGTACCAGGACATGGTGCGTCTGTCACAGGGGTCGACATAGGTCGAGAACTGCTCAAGACCATGGCTATGATAGCCGGAAACATCACGCCGCTCAATTACCGTGATGGAGCGAACCGCTGACTCCGTCAATGCCATACGGCAATCGACGGGATCGGAACATGCTGCGGAATACTCCCGTGCCATAATAGTCGGGCCGACAGCCCTGAAGCTGTGTCTTCTGGATCACGAGCTTCTCCTGAGGCCCCATTTATTGCGCCTGCAATGTCTGACCCCAAATGACAGCAACAGCACTCTGGGTGCACTGCTGTACACCGGCTTGGTACCACCACAGGGAGATCCGGGCTCAGGGGCAGGGAAGGGCGGGAGTAAGAAAGGGGGGGTTGAGTCCGAAGGATGGTAGAGTACGTGGTCGAGGTCGAGGACAGTAAAGGGTCCTTTGTTGTAGTCAAGTTTTCATTGTTCATTTAAAATAGTTGAAGTTTGATTTTTTGAAAGTTTATTTCAAGTTGCTAAAGTTGTTAACGTTTTTACAGTTGTTCAAAGTTATAGTTATAAGTTTTACAAAGTTTTACAATTGTTGTATATTTTTTACATTTTTACATAAACATTTCAATTAAATTTAAGCACTCTTGTACAGTGTCAAACTTTTGGGGTAACAGTCATCAGGGTCCCAAAATGAAACTCTCCACATTCAAGCAAAGCGTTCATTTATGAGCTGCTGACGTAACAATTTTGCAGTGGTATACGCTCGGCGTGCCCTCCGCTGTGGTGTTGGGGGGATGGTGCCATGGGTTCGTCTGGAAGCTCCTCCTCATCCTCCCCCCCTCATTTTCCTCTTCTTCCACCTCCATCTCCTGCAATCTCTCCTCAGGTGATCCCGCAATTCCTGTCACCGCATGATTGCTAGATTATGCAACATGCAGCACACCACTGTGAACTGAGCAACCTGCTCAGCGTGGTATTGCAGCCTGCCTCCCGAGTGGTCCAAGCATCGAAAGCGCTGCTTCAGCACTCCAATTGCCTTTTCGATAATATTATGTGTGGTATATGGCTCATATTATATCGTTGCTCGGCTTCTGTCTGAGGGTTCCACGGGGAATCAAGAGCCAGGTGGCGAGGCCGTACCCTTTGACCCCCAGCATCCAGCATTTACCTTGTGGCTCAGACTTCAACAGGTCAGACACAGTGCTCTCACACAAGATGTGTGCATCATGGATGCTCCCTGGAAAGTAGGCATTCACTGCCGTTGTGCTCTGCGTTTGGTCGCAGACGAGCTGCACATTGAGGGAGTGGAATCCCTTATGGTTTCAGTACACATCCGCCTCCTGTCATGGTGCTCGCAGGGCAATATGGGTACAGTCAACAGCACCCTGCACCTTGGGGAAGCCGGCAATGTATGCAAATCCCAAAGCCCTCTTACTCTGTGCCTCCCTGGTCATTGGGAGGTTTATAAATTCCATCCGGCGTGCATACAGTGCTTCGGTTACCTGTCGAATGCAGCAATGAGCAGCGTGCTGAGAAATGCAGCATATGTCCCCAGCTAATACCTGAAAAGAGCCGCAGGCATAAAAGGAAAGTGCCGCACTCACCTTCATCTCGACAGAGAGTGCAGTAATGTTGGTGCTACTGGGCTGCAGGTCTGCCATAATGAGCTGGCAAATCTCATTGATCACCTCTTTTCGGAAGCGCAGCCTTCGAACGCACTGTCGATCGGTCAGGTTCAAGTATGAGCGCTTCTCCCTGAAAATCCTTTGGGGTGAAGGCCTCCTCCTCCTCATCAGTCTGAGACCTCCTCCATTACCCTGATAACTCTGCTCAATAAACCTTAGCCCATCAGGATCCTGCATTAGACAGATAGTCAGCAATGCAGGCTGAGATAGTACAGGCCCCTTTCTTTTTAAATCCACAGAATCTCCTCATATATCCTGAGATAAACTCAAATGATTTTTCAATGAAAAAAATATTAACTCAAATGCCTTCTATCTTAATAATGTACTTAGTACCAATAAAAATACCTTTCCCCACTGTAAATCGTACTGTAAAGTCACTGTTCACCTCAGAAATACTGAGCTGCTACTTTTGCTGACTGTTCCCGATTTCAAAATGGCGGCACTGAGCACAACCGCCCATTCCCACCCACTTAAGATCAAGTAAAATCCCCTTTTCCAGGACGGTATGCAGCTCCGGTGCTATGTCGGCGGTATGTCATGAAACTTGTACTTTTTGACGGTATGCGAACGGTTCTATATGGCAGATGGTGTGCATACCGCTCGGCAATATGTCAATAATGAATCTTCTGCCGAGCAGTATGTCGCCGATATGTACGTGTTTTTTTGACCAAACGTGCATTTTTGGGCAGTAAGCGGGCGGTAGTGGGCAGTATGTCGATAAATTTCGGGCCCTTTGTCTAATATGAATTACCATTGGGATTTCAGATACCCTGTATGATATTTTTTACATAGTTTATGAGATTTATCGTTCCTCAATCTTATAGTTGTCTTGTTAAGTTTGAGTTGCTCGTTTCATTTACTTAAAGTTCAAACTTTTGATCAAACCATCAAATGGATTTATTTTTCTGTTGTAAATAACAGGAATGTGTCTTTAATATGGCAAAAAAATATTCAATAGAGAATTTTCATGCGGAGATATCATTTTAAAAATCAAGTAACTCCAAGAAGATTTAGCAGGTTACTTTTAGTGAGTTGCACACTATTATCTACATACAAACTTCAGTTTTCCTTCCCTGTCCTAATATCAGCTCACATGGTGGGGGAGTGGGGGTGGAAATGTGATTGAGAATTCACCATCCTATCATGCCCAGCTTCAATTTTGGGTAGCTGTGAATTCAAAATCCTTTTCTACTCTGAGCTAATTTAACTCTCAGTCCCCAACTTTCTCTGCTGTCGCCACTTTTCTGTCTCATAGTGGAAAGGTGCAATAATGTTAATTTACACCAGTTCCACATCAGATTGAAAATGTTAAAAGGTGTTGAGTTACAACTGCTTGGCTTGAAATGCCGAGGGGAGATTGGCCTATTATGCATCACAGCCAGTTGCTCCAGTCAGCAGGGAAGGGACAGCTGGAGGTTAAACAGAAAATGCAATGTGCAGGTGGGTAAAGGGTGGAGACATTCCACACTCACAAATACCATGTTGATCAACTCATGTCATGCAGCATGGGTAAAGTTAGGAGGACTTGATTTCTTCAGCGAGGTGTGTATAGGGAATTCTTGGTATAGAAACATAGGGGCCAAGTTTCAGCCTGAGTTGCTCCTGTTTTTTTGGAGCAACTGGTTTAGAATGGAGTATCTTAGAAATTTGAATACTCGGCATTTAGTTTGCTCCAGTTCTAGTCAGTTAGAACAGTTTCACTTTGGAACAGAATTTTTTTTTCAAAAGGGGGCGTGCCCGGCCACTTACGCCTGTTTTCAAAGTTTCGGCAGTGAAAACTTACTCCAAACTAACTTAGAATGGAGTAAGTGAAGATTTTTGTACGCTCGAAAAAACCTTGTCTACACTTTAGAAAATCAGGCGTAGGTTACAAATTAGGTGTAGGGAATGGTGGGGGGGGGAGTTTAAAGGGAAGTTTACAAATATTAAACACTTCAGTTTTACAAATAAAGAGCCATCATCAATAATAAATGATAAATACATCAATAAATCAACCATTAAATCAATCAAGAATATTAATTAAAACATTTTAAAAATTTAAAAAATGAATAAATAAAACATTTTCTATTTACTGGCTGCAGCACCGGGAGCCCTCCAACAGCGTGCTGGGACAGCCCCCCCCCCCCCAGTGTGTCTCTGTCAGTGTCTCTATCTCTCTGTCTGTCTGTGTGTGTGTCTCTCACTCTCTGTCTGTCAGTGTCTCTGTTTCTGACAGCGAGGGGAGGGGGAGAAGGGGGTGGGAGGGGGAGGGAGAGAAGGGGGGTTGGAGGGGGAGGGGGAGAAGGGGAGTGGGGGGGAGGAGGAGGAGGGGGGTGAGGGGGATGGGAGGAGGAGGAGGAGAGGAGGGGCGAGGAGAAGGGGGGGAGAGAGGGGGAGAAGGGGAGAAGGGGGGAAGAGGGGGAAGAGGGGGGGAGAGAGGGAGAAGGGAGAGAGGATGGAGGGAGGGAACGAGAGAGGAGGGAGGGAGGGAAGGATAGAGGAGGGAGGGAGGGAGGGGGGAAGGGGTGGGGGGAGGAGGGAGGGAGGGGGGAGGGGGAGGGAGGGGGGGAAGGGGGGGGAAGGGAGAGAAGGAGGCTGAACGGCCGGGCCCAAGACTTGGGCTGGATTTACAGGTAGGTGGCATCGGGCCTCAGGGGGGGTCGCGGAGGTCCGGGGCGGGGGGGGGGGGGGGAGTCGCGGAGGTTGGGGGGGCGGGGGGGGAGAGTCGCGGAGGTCAGGGGGGTGGGGGGGGGAGAGAGTCACAGAGGTCCGGGGGGGGGGGGAAGGAATGGAGGTCGGGTCGTCGGGGGTCAGGGG
This sequence comes from Pristiophorus japonicus, assembly GCF_044704955.1. Lineage (NCBI taxonomy): Eukaryota > Metazoa > Chordata > Chondrichthyes > Pristiophoridae > Pristiophorus > Pristiophorus japonicus. The sequence continues at coordinate 240,581,484 of NC_091980.1, read as the reverse complement.
GAAGCAGAGGTCGAGTCGCCGGGGGATGGGGGGAGAGCGGGGGTCGGGTTGGGTCCGGTCAGGTGGGAGGTGAGCTTTATCCACGCAGCCCCAGTGAGGCCATTCGGCCAGGGCTAGGGGCTGCGTGCTTCGGGCCCCTCCCACAGTTTTGGGCGCCTGGAGCTACTGCACATGCGTGCCCACCGTAGCGCACATGTGCAGAGGTCCCGGCACTGTTTTCAGCGCAGGGACCTGGCTCCGCCCCCCACAGCTCATGCTGCGCCGCGCCCAGCTCCAGAGGACCTGCAGGGAGCCGGAGAACAGGTACGTTTTTTTTAGGCGCACTTTGTGGCGCGAAAAACGGGAGTCCAGGTCCGGGCTGCGCCGTTTTAGGCGCGGCTCGAAACTTGGGAATTGAAACAGAGATATTTACAGCGCAGAAGGAAGCCATTTGGGCCCATCGTGTCCCCGCCAGCCGAAAAAGAGCCGCACGGCCCTTGGTCAGCAGTCCTAAAGGTTACATATAAACCTATGAACAATGACAGAAAGGCAAAGAGCACCCAGCCAAACCAGTCCGCCTCACACAACTGCGACACCCCTTATACTGAAACATTCTACACTCCACCCCAACTGAAGCCATGTGATCTCCTGGGAGAGGCAAAAACCAGATAAAAACCCAGGACAATTTAGGGAGAAAAAATCTGGGAAAATTCCTTTCCAACCCATCCAGACGATCAAAATTAGTCCAGGAGATCACCCTGGTCGTATTCGATTCCCTGCAGTACTTACCATTGTATCTGCGCCGTCCAACAAAAGGTCATCCAGCCTAATCCCAATTACCAGCTCTAGGTCCGTAACCCTGCAGGTTATGGCACTTTAAATGCCCATCCAACCATCTCTTAAGTGGTGAGGGTTTCTGCATCCACCACTCTTCCAGTCAGCAAGTTCCAGATCCCCACAACCCTCTGCGTAAAGAAGCCCACCCCTCAAATCCCCTCTAAACCTTCCACCAACCAACTTAAAACTATTCCCCCTCGTAATAGACCCCTCCACCAATGGAAATAGGCCCTTACTATCCACTATGTCCAGGCCCCTCAATATTTTGTACACCTCAATGAGGTCTCCTCTCAGCCTCCTCTGTTCCAATGAGAACAAACCCAGCCTATCCAATCTGTCCTCATAACTAAGATTCTCCATTCCAGGAAGCATCCTATAAATCTCCTCTGCATCCTCTCTAGTGCAATCACGACCTTCCTATAACATGGCGACCAGAACTGCATGCAGTACTCCAGCTGTGGCCTAACCAAAGTATTATACAATTTAAGCATAACCTCCCTGCTCTTATATTCTATGCCTTGGCCAATAAAGGCAAGCATTCCGTATGCCTTCTTAACCACCTTATCCACCTCGCCTGCTACTTTCAGGGATCTGTGGACAAGCACTCCAAGGTCCCTTTGTTTGTCTACACTATTAAGTGGCCTATCGCTTAATGTGTATACCCTTTCCTTATTAACCCTCCCAAAGTGCATCACCTCACACTTCTCTGAATTAAATTCCATTTGCCAGTGCTCTGCCCACCTGACCAGTAGATTGATATCCTCCTGCAACCCATGACTTTCCTCTTCATTATCAATGGGAATTCATTGGATATATTCAAGAGGAAGTTCATTGGATATATTCAAGAGGGAGTTCATTGGATATATTCAAGAGGGAGTTACTCATTGAATATATTCAAGAGGGAGTCAGATATGGCCCTTACGGCTAAAGAGATCAAGGGGTATGGAGATAAAGCAGGAAAGGGGTACTGAGGGAATGATCAGCCATGATCTTATCGAATGGTGGTGCAGGTTCGAAGGGCCGAATGGCCTACTCCTGCACCTATTTTCTGACCACACAGCCAACTTTAGTGTCGTCTGCAAACTTCTTAATCATATTCCCTATTTTCAAATCTAAATCGTTGATATATACTACAAAAAGCAAGGGACCCAGTACTGAGCCCTGAGGAACCCCACTGGAAACATCCTTCCAGTCACAAAAACATCCATCAATCATTACCCTTTGCTTCCTACCTCCAAGCCAATTTTGGATTCAACTTGCCACCTTGCACTGGTTCCCATGGGCTTTAACCTTCATGACCAGTCTACCATGCGGGACCTTATCAAAAGCCTTGCTAAAGTCCATATATACTACATCGTACGCACTACCCAAATCGACTCTCTTGGTTAGCTCCTCAAAAAATTCAATCAGGCTAGTCAAACACGATCTTCTTTGAGGGTGTAACATACAGGGTGGATAAAGGGGAACCAGTGGATGTGGTGTATTTGGACTTCCAGAAGGCATTTGACAAGGTGTCACGTAAAAGGTTACTGCACAAGATAAAAGTTCATGGGGTTGGGATTAATATATTAGCATGAATAGAGGATTGGCTAACTAACAGAAAACAGAGTGTTGGGATAAATGGTTCTGTATTTGTTATGTTCAGAATAAATCCACAAGACTGTTTTGTAAGCTCAAACTGTTGTGACCTTGTTCTCTTTATTATTCTCTGTGGGGAAGCAGCATGGTGGATCACCTTTTATACCTGCTTGCCCCAGGGTGCACAGGTGACCCTTAGGTCTCCCACAGGTGTGCCCCCTAATGGCAAGTCTTATATTGGTGAGGTTTACATGCATACATAACAGCACTCCCCCCCGGCCCAAAAGTCTTATGTACAAGTTATTTACAGGTTGAGGCGATCTGGCACCCTGCGTCCCCGGGTCGATCGCCTGAGTTGAAGTCCTGGCATGGGTGAGTTGGTCGGATCCTTGCTGCACGGCCGCGCGGCTGGTCTGATCGGACTGACGGGCATGGTGGGTTCATCCTCATGGTTGACGGCGAGGTCAATTGTATTAGTGGGCCAGGTTCTTTCACAGTGGTTCCTGGTAATCTGTAGTTCGCAGTTTGATCTGGTCCAAATGCTTTCTGCGTTTGCCCAGTACATGGTTTCACAACAAACGCTCCATTTTCATCACAAATACTCTATTCCCCTCTTTGGCTAATACAGTGCTAGCAGCCCATCTGGGGCCCTGAACATGGTCGACATCATGTATTCTGATGTCGCGTGAAGGAGCCATTCGATCATGGTACATTCTCTGCTGATAGCATATGGAAGGCTCGGTTCTGAGTGATTCTGTCTGGGTGACTGCGTAGCATCCGGGACATCTGGGTCTGTAGGGAGTCTACCATGACACATGTGGTGCTTGGCTTTGTGATTTGGGCTGCCCGCTCCAGACTATTGTCGCTGACCCTAAGGTCTGGCAAGCCGAGGATGGCTGATATGGTCTTGAGACTTTCAGTAGTAGCGGGAGGCCGCGTGGTGCCCGTGGATCCTGAGCCATAGTATAGAGGCCATGGACCAACGACTGTGTGTAGCTCCCTGCCTTTCTTTGCAACATTGCAGGGTTGCCCCATAGGGGGCAATCTGATGGGATGAGCATTTTGTCTTTGCGACGGATAAGCTGCAACATCCCGTCTGCCGGTTCGTCGTTAGCAGGCAGCAACGTGGGATCCTGGCTGGTCCAGGTCCTAAATTGGGGGGCCGTTACGGGTGACCCTTCGCTTTCAAGCACTTCCATGACAACAAGTGGGTCTGCAGGCTGCGCTGTTTCCACCCTGGTGGTGGGCAATGGTAGCCAACTGAAGGCATTAGCACCGTTCTCAGTGTCTGGTCTGTGGCGGATCATGTTACAGTGCACAGACAGTGTTAAACATTCTCGAAACAAAGCATCGATAATGGTGCCTCTGCTCTCCCAAAACTGTGAGATGGGGAGCTTGTCTGATTCGAGCAAATATTGGGACACACTTTGGTATGTCTCTTTTGTCCTGTGAACCCAGGCTATTGCCTTGGTTAACTTAATGGATACATGTACACCCGGTTGGGGCTCGCCCGCTACTTTGGCTTGCTGTACAACACGTCCAACCCCGTGTAATAACACATCACTTGATACAAGTACTTTGTCAGATACATATACGACCGGTTGGTGTTCGCCCGCTACATTGGCTTGTTGTAAGGTACCTCCAACCCCATATGATAGTACATCATTGGCCGCGAAAGAACGCTCACATAGGTTACACAGTGCAAACAACTTATTAGAACGTAGTGGGTTCCTGGCCTTCTCAGCAGCCGCCCCTTTACCTTTGACCCAAACCCAGTCGTCTTCCTTGCTGGGCAACACATGCCTCTGTTTCGTTGCAGCGACATCCCATGGTCTGGATGTTCTCTCGTCCCGTGGTCTGGACATACTCTCATCCCGTGGTCTGGACTCACTCTCGTCCCGTGGTCTGGATGCTCTTTCATTCCGTGGTCTGGACGTACTTTCATCCGTGTCCGTGATGCCGACTGACGCGATCTTCCTCCCCAGGGATTTGCCTCTGGCATCGGGAAGACACATTCGGATTGTTTCGGCTGGAGTTCCACTCTGCTTGGTCGACCTGGAGCCTCTGCCATCGTCGCGAAGAGGTCGTCGGCTTTGGGTGGTGGGTACTGCACCTGTACCGCTGCTCGGTTGATCTTCACCTTCTCATGGTTGTGATGAGTGGCCTGTGCCTTGGGGATCTGCAAATGGATCTGCACTTCAATGCCTGGTTTAGCTGAAGGTGGGGCTTTGCTCAGTCTTTGAGCAAGGGAGACATCATTCGCCGGAGAAGGTACGTAGAGGTCTTCCCCATCCACCTTCTACCAAGCAGCGTTGGCCCATCACCTGAAACAATCCACAGTAGTAAATCGTGCACCGCTCCTTCATGGGATATTCTTATGTCCGCACTACCAATAACTGGCATCAGTTCCTTGGTGTAGGTGCGCAGCTTTGCCTGAATCAGGATGAGCTTGGGTCGCTGTGCTTTGTCACCCCACAGCTTCTCGAATGCCTTCTGGCTCATAACTGATTGACTCACCCCCCCCCGTGTCTAATTCCATGGAGACTGGAGTGTCGTTGAGTTCAACTTTTAACATTATCGGAGGGCTTTGGGTGGTGAAGGTGTGTATCCTCGCTGGATCAGTCGTCCTCTCCTGACTCTGCCACGTGATAGGTCGTTTGCACATTCACTGGAGGTGCCCCATTGTTCCACAGCCCTTGCACATATAGGGCTTGAATCGACATTGATTAGCTCTATGACTGCCCCCGCAGCGCCAACATGGTGCTAATGGATATGCATTCACACCCCACCGCGGACTCTGAGTAGGCCTAGTTCTGGCCTCTGCAGTCGTGTAGGCCCTGCCCTGCACCGTTCTGCCCGCTGAAAACATTATTTTATGCACATTTCCTGCCGGTGAGCTTCGATTCTGTGAAGATATCTGTTTCGTGTTATCGCTCGTGGATATGAAGGCTTCGGCTATCGTGATGACCTTGCTCAGATCTAGGGATTCGGTAGACAGCAGTTTGCGAAGAATGACCTCGTGGCCCATTCCAAGCATGAAAAAGTCCCGCAACATTTCCCCCAAAGATCCTGCAAATTCACAGTGTCCCGCAAGATGTCTTAGGTCGGCGACAAAACTCGCACGTTCTGGCCCTCGGAACGATGGTGCATGTAAAAGCAATACCTGGCCATTAAGATGCTCTCCTTTGGCTTGAGGTGTTCCCGCACCAGTGTATACAGCTCTGTGCAAGTCTTGTCTGTTGGTTTGACCGGTGCCAGCAGATTTTTGAGGAGGCCATATATCGAAGACTCACATACTGTGAGAAGAATCGCTCTGCGCTTGATCACCGTCTCAGCCTTGTTCAGTTCGTTTGCCACGATGTACTGGTCAAAGCGCTCAACAAAGGCTTCCCAATCATCACCCTCAACAAATCTCTCAAGAATACCAACGGTAGCCATTACCACGTGAAAGTTCGTGATCTGTTGCTCGTTGCCAATTTGTTATGTTCAGAATAAATCCACAAGACTGTATTGTAAGCTCAAACTGTTGTGACCTTGTTCTCTTTATTCAGACTCCTGAGTTCCTTCTTGGGTTGGCAATCAGTAACTAGCGGGGTGCCGCAGGGATCAGTGCTGGAACTCCAACTATTTACAATCTATATCAACGACTTGGAAGAAGGGATTGAGTGTAATGTAGCCAAGTTTGCTGATGATACAAAGATGGGAGGAAAAGCAATGTGAGGAGGACATGAAAAATCTGCAAAAGGACATAGACAGGCTAAGTGAGTGGGCAAATATTTGGCAGATGGAGTATAATGTTGGAAAGTGTGAGGTCATGCACTATAGCAGAAAAAATCAAAGAGCAAGTTATTATTTAAATGGAGAAAGATTGCAAAGTACTGCAGTACAGCGGGACCTGGGGGCATGAAACACAACAGGATAGTATGCAGGTACAACAAGTGATCAGGAAGGCCAATGGAATGTTGGCCTTTATTGCAAAGGGGATGGAGTATAAAAGCAAGGAAGTCTTGCTACAGCTATACAGGATATTGGTGAGGCCACACCTGGTGTACTGCGTGCAGTTTTGGTTTCCATATTTACGAAAGGATATACTTGCTTTGGAGGCAATTCAGAGAAGGTTCACTAGGTTGATTCTGGAGATGAGGGGGTTGACTTATGAGGAAAGGTTGGGCCTCTACTCATTGGAATTCAGAAGAATGAGAGGAGATCTTATTGAAACGTATAGATTATGAGGGGGCTTGACACAGTGGATGCAGAGTGGATGTTTCCACTGATGGGGGAGACTCGAACTAGAGGCATGATCTTAGAATAAGGAGCCGCCCATTGAAAACAGAGAAATGTATTTTCTCAGAGGTTTGTAAATTTGTGGAATTTGAAGAGAGCTGTGGAAGCTGGGACATTGAATAAATTTAAGATAGAAATAGACAGTTTCTTAAACGATAAGAGGATAAGGGGTTATGGGGAGCGAGCAGGGAAGTGGAGCTGAGTCCATGATCAGATCAGCCATGATGTTATTGAATGGCGGAGCAGGCTTGAGGGGCCGTATGACCTACTCCTGTTCCTATTTCTTATGTTCTTATGTCCCCTTAACAAATCCGTGCTGACTGTCCCTAATTAATCCTTGCCTTTCCAAATGTAGATTTATCCTGTCTTTCAAGATTTTTTCCAATAATTTTCCCACCTCGGAGGTTAGGCTGACAGGCTTGTAATTACTCGACCTATCCCTTTCTCCCTTCTTAAACAAGGGTACTATATTAGTGTCCTCTAATCCTCCGGCACCATGCCCAGATCCAATAAGGACTGGAAAATGATGGTCAAGGCCTCTGCTAATTCTTCTTTTACTTCGCTCAACAGCCTGGGATGCATTTCACCCGGGCCTGGGGACTTAGCTACTTTCAAAGCTGCGAAACCCTTTAATAAACATAAGAACATAAGAACATAAGAATTAGGAACAGGAGTAGGCCATCTAGCCCTTCGAGCCTGCTCCACCATTCAACAAGATCATGGCTGATCTGGCCGTGGACTCAGCACTTAGCCACCCACTCCCCATAACCCTTAATTCCCTTATTGGTTAAAAATCTATCTATCTCTGATTTGAATACATTCAATGATCTAACCTCAACTGCTTCCTTGGGCAGATAATTCCACAGATTCACAACCCTCTGGGAGAAGAAATTCCTTCTCAACTCGGTTTTAAATTGGCTCCCCCGTATTTTGAGGCTGTGCCCCCTAGTTCTAGTCTCTCCGACCAGTGGAAACAACCTCTCTGCCTCTATCTTGTCTATCCCTTTCATTATTTTAAATGTTTCCATAAGATCACCCCTCATCCTTCTGAACTCCAATGAGTAAAGACCCAGTCTACTCAATCTATCATCATAAGGTAACCCCCTCATCTCCAGAATCAGCCTAGTGAATCATCCCTATACTCCCTCCAAAGCTTAGTATACCCTTCCTTAAGTAAGGTGACCAAAACTGCACGCAGCACTCCAGGTGCGGCCTCGCCAATACCCTGTACAGTTGCAGCAGGACCTCCCTGCTTTTGTACTCCATCCCTCTCGCAATGAAGGCCAACATTCCATTCGCCTTCCTGATTACCTGCTGCACCTGCAAACTAATTTTTTGGGATTCATGCACAAGGACCCCCAATTCCCTCTGCACCGCAGCATGTTGTAATTTCTCCCCATTCAAATAATATTCCCTTTTACTGTTTTTTTTCCCCAAGGTGGATGACCTCACATTTTCCGACATTGTATTCCATCTGCCAAACCTTAGCCCATTTGCTTAACCTATCTAAATCTCTTTGCAGCCTCTCTGTGTCCTCTACACAACCCGCTTTCCCACTAATCTTTGTGTCATCTGCAAATTTTGTTACACTACACTCCGTTCCCTCTTCCAGGTCATCTATATATATTGTAAACAGTTATGGTCCCAGCATCGATCCCTGTGGCACACCACTAACCACCGATTTCCAACCCGAAAAGGACCCATTTATCCCGACTCTCTGCTTTCTGTTCGCCAGCCAATTCTCTATCCATGCTAATACATTTCCTCTGACTCTGCGTACCTTTATCTTCTGCAGTAGCCTTTTGTGTGGCACCTTATCGAATGCCTTTTGGAAATCTAAATACACCACATCCATCAATACACCTCTATCCACCATGCTCATTATATCCTCACGAATTCCAGTAAATTAGTTAAACATGATTTCCCCTTCATGAATCCATGTTGCGTCTGCTTGATTGCACTATTCCTATCTAGATGTCCCGCTATTTCTTCCTTAATGATAGCTTCAAGCATTTTCCCCACTACAGATGTTAAACTAACCGGCCTATAGTTACCTGCCTTTTGTCTGCCCCCTTTTTTAAGCATTACATTAGCTGCTTTCCAATCCGCTGGTACCTCCCCAGAGTCCAGAGAATTTTGGTAGATTATAACGAATGCATCTGCTATAACTTCCGCCATTTCTTTTAATACCCTGGGATGCATTTCATCAGGACCAGGGGACTTGTCTACCTTGAGTCCCATTAGCCTGTCCAGCACTACCCCCTTAGTGATAGTGATTATCTCAAGGTCCTCCCTTCCCACATTCCCGTGACCAGCAAGTTTTGGCATGGTTTTTGTGTCTTCTACTGTGAAGACCGAAGCAAAATAATTGTTTAAGGTCTCAGCCATTTCCACATTTCCCATTATTAAATCCCCCTTCTCATCTTCTAAGGGACCAACATTTACTTTAGTCACTCTCTTCCATTTTATATATCGGTAAAAGCTTTTACTATCTGTTTTTATGTTTTGCGCAATTTTACTTTCGTAATCTATCTTTCCTTTATTTATCGCTTTCTTAGTCATTCTTTGCTGTCGTTTAAAATTTTCCCAATCTTCTAGTTTCCCACTCATCTTGGCCACCATATACGCATTAGTTTTTAATTTAATACTCTCCTTTATTTCCTTGATTATCCTCGACTGGTTATCTCTTCTCTTACCGCCCTTCTTTTTCACTGGAATATATTTTTGTTGAGCACTATGAAAGAGCTCCTTAAAAGTCCTCCACTGTTCCTCAATTGTGCCACCGTTTAGTCTGTGTTCCCAGTCTACTTTAGCTAACTCTGCCCTCATCCCACTGTAGTCCCCTTTGTTTAAGCATAGTATGCTCGTTTGAGACACTACTTCCTCACCCTCAATCTGTATTACAAATTCAACCATGCTGTGATCACTCATTCTGAGAGGATCTTTTACTAGGAGATCGTTTATTATTCTTGTCTCATTACACAGGACCAGATTTAAGATAGCTTGCTCCCTTGTAGGTTCTGTAACATACTGTTCTAAGAAACAATCCCGTATGCATTCTATGAATTCCTCCTCAAGGCTACCCCGTGCGATTTGATTTAACCAATCGATATGTAGGTTAAAATCCCCCATGATTACTGCCATTCCTTTTCACATGCCTCCATTATTCCCTTGGTTATTGCCTGCCCCACCGTGAAGTTATTATTTGGAGGCCTATAAACTACGCCCACTTTTTCTCCTTACTATCCCTAATCTCCACCCACAATGATTCAACATTTTGTTCATTAGAGCCTCTCTCACTATGGTTATTTCATCCAGAATATCACACTCCTCCTCGATAGCAGTATCTGCATTGCCCCTTTCCTTTGTGAAAACAGATGCAAAGTATTTGTTAAGAACCTTACCAACATCTTCCGCCTCCACACAAAGATTACCCTCATGGTCACTAATAGGCTCTACCCTTTCTTTAGTTATCCTCTTACTCTTAATATATTTATAGAACATCTTAGGGTTTTGCTTAATTTTACTGGCCAAGAATTTCTCGTGCTCTCTCTTAGCATTCTTAATATCCTTTTTAATTTTGCCTCTTAACTTTCTATATTCCTCTAAAGATTCTATAGTATTTAGCCGTTGGTATATGACATAAGCGTCCCTTTTTTTCTTAATCCTCCCCTGTAAGTCCCTAGACATCCAGCGGGCTCTAGAATTATTATTCCCAACCTTTTTCTTTAAGGGCACATTTTTGGCCTGAGCCTTCCGGATCTCCTCCTTGAATGCCTCCTACTGTTTTGACACTGATTTACCCACAAGTAGCTGCTTCCAGTCCACTATGGCCAAATCACTCCTTAACTTAGCAAAATTAACTTTTCCCCAATTTGGAACTTTTATTCTAAGCCTACCCTTGTCCTTATCCATAACCAACTTGAATCTGACTGAATTATGGTTCTTAGCACCCAAGTGCTCTCCCACTAATACCCTTTCAACCTGCCCAGCTTCATTCCCCAAAACTAAGTCCAAGACCGCCCCCTGTCGTGTTGGGCTTGCTACATACTGACTAAAAAAGTTCTCGTGAAGGCGTTTCAAGAATGTTGCAATATCTATACCCTTCACACTAAACTTGTCACAATCAATATTTGGATAGTTAAAATCCCCTACTATTACTATCCTATGTTTTTTGGACTTCACAGCAATTTGCCTACATATTTGCTCCTCTATCTCCCTCCCACTGTTTGGGGGTCTATAATATACACCCAGCAGTGCGATCGCCCCTTTTTTATTTTTCAATTTGACCCATATGGCCTCATTTGATGATCCCTTTATTGCAAAGGGGATGGAGTATAAAAGCAGAGAAGTCTTGTTACAGCTGTACAGGGTATTGGCAAGGCCGCACCTGGAATACTGCGTGCATTTTGGTTTCCATATTTACGAAAGGATAAACTTGCTGTGGAGGCAGTTCAGAGAAGGTTCACTAGGTTGATCCTGGGGATGAGTGGGTTGACTTATGAGGAAAGGTTGAGTGGGTTGGGCCTCTACTCATTGGAATTCAGAAGAATGAGAGGTGATCTTATAGAAACATATAAGATTATGAGGGGGCTGGACAAGGTGGATGCAGAGAGGATGTTTCCACTGGTGGGGGAGACTAGAACTAGAGGGCATGATCTTAGGATAAGGGGCCGCCCATTTAGAACTGAGATGAGGAGAAATTTCTTCTCTCTGTAGAATTCGCTGCCTCAGAGAGCTGTGGAAGCTGGGACATTGAATACATTTAAGACAGAAATGGACAGTTTCTTAAATGATAAGGGGATAAGGGGTTATGGGGAGCGGGCAGGGAAGTGGAGCTGAGTCCATGATCAGATCAGCCATGATGTTATTGAATGGCGGAGCAGGCTCGAGGGGCCTTATGGCCACCCGTGATTCTTATGTTCTTATATCATCTCTCCTCATCGCTGTAATAGTTTCTTTAATCAGTACCGTGACCACTCCCCCTTTTTAACCCCCTCTTTATCTTGTCTAAAAATCCTATAATCAGGAATGTTGATCTGCCAAACCTGCCCCTCTTTCAGCCATGTTTCTGTAATGGCTATAATGTCATACTCCCAAATGTCTACCTGTGCTCTCAGCTCATCCGCCTTATTCGCTATACTCCTTGCATTCAAGTATATACCGTTTAGCACAGGAAAACCTCCTTGCTTACTACTTACTAAGCCTTATTTCCTCTGTCTTACAGTTTCGCTTTCTAGATTCTTGTTATCCAATTTCTGCTTTACTTCCTTCCCTTTTGAATTTGTTCTCAGGTTCCCATCCCCCTGCCAAGCTAGTTTAAACTCTCCCCAACAGCACTAGCAAAACACCCCATGAGGATATTGGTCCCGGCACTGTTGAGGTGCAACCCGTCCAGTTTGTACAGGCCCCAACTCCCCCAGAAGTGGTCCCATGCCTCAAGAATTTAAAGCCTCCCTCCTACACCAACTTTCCAGCCACGTGTCCATCCTCTCTATCCTTCTATTCTTATACTCATTAGCACATGGCACCGGTAGTAACCCAGAGATTACTACCTTTGAGGTCCTGCCCTTTAATTTTCTTCCTAGCTCCCTGAATTCTGCCTATAGGACCTCATCCCTCATTTTACCTATATTGTTGGTCCCGATATGGACTACGACTTCTAACTGTTTACCCTCCCCCCCACAGAATGCCCTGTGTCCGCTCTGTGACATCTTTGACCCTGGCACCAGCGAGGCACCAAACTATTCAGGAGTCACATCTACGGCTGCAGAAACGCCTGTCTGTTCCCCTTACTATAGAATTCCCTATCACTAGGGCTCTTTTATTTTTCATCCCTCCCTCCTGTGCAGTTGTGCCTTGGAACTGGCTCTGGCTGCACTCCCCAGAGGCACCATCGTCCTTACCGATACTCTAAAGTGAATATTGGTTTGAAAGCGAGATGGACTCACAGGGGGACTCCTGCACTACCTACCTAGCACACTTACTATGTCTGGTGGTCACCCACTTCCCCTCTACCTGCACGCCTTTAAGCTGCGGGGTGGCCACCTCCTGAAACATGCTATCCATGTAGCCCTTAGCCTCACGGATGCACCATATTGACTCTACCCTCTGCTCCAGCTCCGAAACTTGTATCAGAAGGCCAAGGGCTAGATTACAGTCCAACAGGTGAGAATTGCCTCTCTTTCAGTTCATATGGAGGTTTCCAGCGGATGTATTTCATCTACCTTCTCTATATAAAGATGTATTCTTTACACTGCTGCCACATGAGTTGCTCATGCAGCTGTATTGTTAGATATGTGTTGACTTTAAGGGCAAAAATACAATTAAAGAAGTGGGTTTGGAGCTAATGTTATGTGACAGGACTTTTAACATTATAAACACCAATCACAGTATCACCTACAGGCATAAAAAAGTTATTGCAGGTAAATATTGACAATTTAATATGGGTGTTCTCACTGCTAAAGCCTGATTTGGAGTTTTCATTGTTCGTATCTTTGTAATGAGTCATCCTATGATAACTGCCCTCAAATGCTTTCAGTGTATTAGTATTCCAGATCGGGCTATAAAAGAGTTGGAGCGGCGGACCCTGGGACATCGTGGCCCCCCGACCTGTGAGAGAACAGCGCCGCAGGTCGGGCTATAAAAGAGCTGGAGCGGCGTACCACTTCAATCTCCAGCGCAAGCTGCTCCAAGTGTGCAATGATTTTGAGATGGGCGTCTGGGTGATATCATCAAAACCCTGGTCGCTGTTTTGGCGCGTGGGCAGGAACATCGGCAGGGCCCAGGTACAGAGGAGTGGGAAGGTCGGGGCAGATAAGCCGCAAGTGTTTGTGGCGAGATGCGGTGAATGTTTATGGAGGAGGAGCGGCGAGAGATCATGGCGGAGGTGTGATAGATGAGGGTACGGGGCCCGGAAGAGCCGAGGGCCCAGGGGCAGCACAGGCCAGCCCACACTGCTATGTGTGTGCACACTAGGTCCGTGCAGCAGAGCAGGTCTCCAGTCGTCCTGGTTAACCCTTGCCACTGGATAAAGGCCTACCTCTGTCAAGCCCATGTGGTGGTTGGTTTGCAACGGTCACCACACGTTAAAATAATTCACGCACAGGCATCTTCCACCCCCTCAATTGGAGTTCAGGACTGGAACATCAGGTCCTTCATCGAAACACCTGTGAACTCATGGAAGCAAGTCATCCTCGTTCGAGGGATCGCCTATGATGATGATGATTGTACCTTAAAACCTCTTTAGAATCTTTATATGCTTACTTGAAAATTGCAATAGAAGTTTTTCCAAATTTCAGACAAGAAAATCAATTGTCTGGAATCCTCGACTGAATCCGTGTCGGATTTTGGGTTTTGCCAGGCTTCGGACCTTGCCGCTCAAAACTCCTTCTTTGGTTCTGTGCTCATTTGCACCTGATCAATGATCACTCCTCTGTGAAGCGCCTTGGGGTGTTTTTCCATGTTAATGGTGTTATTCTGAATAAAGTGCAACAGTTATTTGGTAAATAGCACTTACCCTGCTGCATAAACCATATCTGCAAGCCCCACCCCTCATTCACTCGCGCACCCGCAGCTATATACTCACTCTCACACACAAACACAGACACACACGCCACACAGACACACGCACACAAGATACACATTCACTCAGACACATACACCACATAGACACACATACGTTCACTCACAGGCACACAGACACACACTTTTCACTCCTCGCCCTCTTTAGATCTTGTGAACGTGTTACCACTTTTTTTATAAGGTCTATCAGAGAAGAAGAAAGGACTGGGCAGAGGAGTGACGAGAGAGAAAACAGGGAATTATAGATCGGTTAGCCTGACATCAGTGGTGGGGAAAATGTTGGAATCAATTATTAAAGATGAAATAGCAGCGCATTTGGAAAGCAGTGACAGGATCGGTCCAAGTCAGCATGGATTTATGAAAGGGAAATCATGCTTGACAAATCTTCTGGAATTTTTTGAGGATGTAACTAGTAGAGTGGACAAGGGAGAACCAGTGGATGTGGTGTATTTGGACTTTCAAAAGGTTTTTGACCAGGTCCCACACAAGAGATTGGTGTGCAAAATTAAATCACATGGTATGGGGGGTAATATACTGACGTGGATAGAGAACTGGTTGGCAGACAGGAAGCAGAGAGTCAGAATAAATGGGTCCTTTTCAGAATAGCAGGTAGTGACCAGTGGGGTGCCGCAGGGTTCAGTGCTGGGACCCCAGCTATTTACAATATATATCAATGATTTAGATGAAGGAATTGAATGTAATATCTCCAAGTTTTCAGATGACACTAAGCTGGGTGGCGGTGTGAGCTGTGAGGAGGAAGCTAAAAGGTTGCAGGGTGACTTGGACAGGTTCGGTGAGTGGGCAAATGCATGGCAGATGCAGTATAATGTGAATAAATGTGAGGTTATCTACTTTGATGGCAAAAACAGGAAGATAGAATATTATCTGAATAGTGACAGATTACGAAAAGGGGAGGTGCAACGAGACCTGGGTGTCATGGTACATCAGTCATTGAAGTTTGGCATGCAGGTACAGCAGGCAGTGAAGGCGGCAAATGGCATGTTGGCCTTCAGAGCGAGAGGATTTGAGTATAGGAGCAGGGTGGTCTTACTGCAGTTGTACAGAGCCTTGGTGAGGCCACACCTGGAATATTGTGTTCAGTTTTGGTCTCCTAATCTGAGGAAGGATGTTCTTGCTATTGAGGGAGTACAGCGAAGGTTCACCAGATTGATTCCCGGGATGGCAGGACTGACATATGAGGAGAGACTGGATCAACTGGGCTTGTATCCATTGGAGTTTAGAAGAATAAGAGGGGATCTCATAATAACATATAAAATTCTGACAGAATTGAACAGGTTAGAGGCAGGAAGAATGTTCCCGTTGCTGGGGAGTTCCAGAACCAGGGGTCAAAGTCTCTTTCAGAGTGCAGTCGGTTCTAATACAGAAAATGTAAATCCCCATATCGCACTGCCTGGGAAAACCATAATGCTCATCAACTCGACAGGCACAACAAACGCTAGCCCTGCTCGAAACATCTGCTGCCAAGTCCCATTTGAGCTAAACCGAGGCCATATAATCCCCAGATGAAAGGGCTACCGTAGAAACCATGATGTGGTTGGTATAACACATCAAGCGGGAGGGGGTACAAGTGGCTATGGGCCTGGCAGCCCAGTGCGCTGAGGTGCACAGCAGACAACGAGCAGCCAACGAAAGGCACCTTTAACTGTGCTTGTGCATGAAAAGCAAAAGGATAGTATGCAGGTACAGCAAATGATGAGGAAGGCCACTGATATCTTGGCCTTTATTGCAAAGGGGATGGAGTATAAAAGCAGGGAAGTCTTGCTACAGCTATATAAGTTATTGGTGAGGCCACACCTGTAATACTGCGTGCAGTTTTGGTTTCTGTTAAGTCCTGACTCTAATGTACTGACTTACACGAGACACATGCTGACGTCAAGGTCACTCAGGACCTGCACCTTTAATTCCAGCTCTCAAGTGCTGCACTTGCCTGAGACCTCCCTTTGTATACCTCAGTGGGACAGGTATGGAGTGTCTCCTGCAAGTGCACCCCTGGTGGTAAGGTATGCTTATTGTTACAGGTCATATCCAGTTACAGTCATGTATAGCATGGTAAGATACAGTTATATACAGTAATGTGAGATACATGACATCACCCTCCCCCAAGACTTTATTGCCTTTATAGATTCAGTCTCTCAGGTGGTCTGCGCTCTCGCATGGAGCGTCTTAGTTGTGGTTCTGTTGTTTGCCTTGGTGCCTGTTTTTCGTTCGGTGTGATTGCTGGTATCTTGCCTGGGCTGTCTGTTTAGTTCGGTGTGATTGCTAGTATCTCGCCTGGGCTGTCTGTTGAGACTGCCCTTTCCTCAGGTTGTTCCACCTGTCTGTCCACCAGGTGTGGTGTGAGTTCCACATTGTAGACTGCCTCTGGTTCTTCAGTGTTATCAGTGAATCTACTTTGTACTTGGTCTACATGCCTCCGTCAGGTTTGTCCATTGTCCATTTGTACAACCAGTAGCCTATTTCCCTCTTTGTCTGTGACTGTCCCTGCAAGCCATATGGGACTCTGGCCATAGTTTAGCACAAACACTTTGTCCCCTATCCCATTCCACCTCCCCTTCGAATTTCAGTCATGGTACTCAGTTAGCTTTTGAAGCTTAGCCTCAACAATTTCATGCGTGTCTGGGAGGATTAACAAGGGCCTGGTCTTTAAGGTTCGTTTCATCAATAGTTGCGCAGGGGGAACCCCAGTCAATGAATGCGGACGAGATCTGTATGCCAGCAGCAGTCGCGACAGGTGGCTCTGCAGCGCGGGACCTTGGATTCTGAGCATGCCTTGTTTAATGATCTGCACTGCTCGCTCCGCCTGGCCATTGGAGGCCGGCTTGAAAGGTGCCATCTTAACATGATTTATACCGTGGTCAACTATAAAATCGTGAAATTCTGCGCTGGTGAAGCACGGACCATTATCACTGACCAATATGTCAGGAATGCCGAGCGTTGCAAACATGGTTCTAAGGCTCTCCACAGTGGTGGAGGTGGTGCTCGAGTTTAAAATAGTGCACTCGATCCATTTTGAAAATACATCAACGACTACGAGGAACATTTTGCCCATGAATGGGCCAGCATAGTCTACTTGCACCCGCGGCCACGGTTTGGTGAGCCAGGGCCAGGGGCTTAGGGGCCAGCCCTGGGGGCATTACTTAGTTGGGCACAAATGGTGCATTGACAGACGCAGAGCTCCAAGTCCGCGTCAATGCCAGGCCACCAGACATAAGATCTGGCTATGGCCTTCATAAGGACGATCCCCGGGTGCTCGCGATGGAACTCCCGGACAAACACCTCCCTGCCTCGTAAGGGCATAACTACTCGGCTGCCCCACATCAGGCAGTCTGCCTATAGTGAGAGTACATGCATGCGCCTATGGAAGGGTTTGACCTCCTCGGGGCAGGCATCGCGAGCCTCTGCCCAGTCACCGGTTAAAACGTATCTTTTAACTAGAGATAACGTGGGGTCGCTGGTCGTCCAGGCTCTGATTTGGCGAGCGGTCATGGGCGAACTTGTGGATTCAAAGTCATTGATTGCCATGACCATCTCACAGTCCTGTTCGTCGGACCCTTCTGTGGTCGCCAGGGGTATCCTGCTAAGCGCGTCGGCACAGTTGTTTGTGCCTGGTCTGTGCCTTATCGTGTAGTCGTAAGCTGCCAGCATGAATGCCCACCTCTGAAAGCACGCCGAGGCGTTGCCATTGATTGCCTTGCACTCGGATAGTAGGGACGTGAGGGGTTTGTGGTCGGTTTCTAACGCAAACTTGGCCCCGAAAAGGTATTGGTGCATCTTTTTGACACCGTACACGCACGCGAGCACCTCCTTCTCAACCATACCGTACCTGCACTCCGCCCGCGAAAGTGACCTGGAGGCATAAGCAACGGGCTGCAATTTACCCGCATCATTGACATGCTGTAAAACGCACCCGACCCCGTACGCTGACGCATCACATGTAAGGACTAACTTTTTACCTGGGTCAAAAAAGGCTAAAACACTCTTGGAACATAGAAGGTTGCGTGCCTTATTGAAGGTGCGTTCTTGGGCGTCTCCCAAAACCAATTGCACCCCTTTCTGAGTAGCACGTGGAGAGGCTCCAGCAGCGTGCTCAAGTTCTGCATAAAGTTCCCAAAGTAATTGAGTAGCACGAGAAAGGAGCGCAGTTCCGAGACATTCCGGGGCCTGGGTGCCAGGCGAATCACTTCGGTTTTGGATTCGGTTGGGCGGATTCCATCAGCTGCAATCCTTCTGCCCAAAAATTCAACCTCAGGCGCGAGAAACAGACACTTGGATTTCTTAACTCTTTGGCCTACCCGATCCAATAGACTTAGTACTTCCTCAAGATTGCGGAGATGAGAGTGGATGTCCCTGCCCGTGATGAGTATGTCATCTTGAAACACAACCGTCCCCGGGATGGACTTGAGCAGACTCTCCATGTTGCGCTGGAATATAGCAGCTGCCAACCTGATGCCGAATGGGCATCGATTGGACACAAAAAGGCCTCGATGTGTGTTGATGGTGGTGAGTAGCTTAGACTCTTCGGTCAGTTCTTGCGTCATATACGCAGATGTGAGGCCAAGTTTTGAGAAAAGTTTTCCTCCAGCCAACGTGGCAAATAGGTTCTCCGCTCTGGGCAGCGGGTATTGATCTTGTAGGGAGACTCTGTTTATGGTAGACTTGTAATCCCCACAGATTCGCACGGATCCATCAGGCTTCATGACGGGGACGATGGGGACGATGCCCAGTCACTGAATTCCACGGGAGAAATTATGCCTTCCTGCAGAAGCCGGTCCAGTTCGTTTTCAATCTTTTCCCTCATCACATAAGGCACAGCTCTAGCCTTGTGATGGACCGGTCTGGCATTCTGTGTGATGTAGATTCTAACTTTAGCCCCTTTGAAGTTGCCCACACCTGGCTGAAAGAGATGTACAAAACGGCTTAGAACTGTTGAGCAGGAGGTCCGTTCCTCTGATGACATGGTGTGAACATCATCCCATTTCCAATTAAGTTCTGCTAGCTAGCTTCTCCCCAACAGGGCTGGGAGATCCCCGGGGACAATCCACAGGGAAAGTCGGTGCACCATCCCTTTATGTGTGACTGATAGCATGGTGCTGCCAAGGACTGGGACAATTTCTTTAGTATAGATCCTGAGTTTGGTGTTGATCTTTGTGAGTTTTGGTCTGTTGCTTTTGTGCGGCCATAGCTGTTCAAATTGTTGAACGCTCATGAGGGATTGACTGGCCCCCGTGTCCAGTTCCATGTTGACGGGTATCCCGTTGAGTAGAACCCTCATCATAATTGGAGGCGCCTTGGTGTAAGAACAGTGGACATTGATCGTGTTAACCCGCTGTACCTCGGCCTCCCGTGCACTGCTCCAACCGTCTTCTGGTCCGCTTTCCGACCCTTCCGATTCGTATACCAGCCGAGCTGCTGTTTTTCTGCACATGCGAGTAGATGCCGTGTGTAGTTGCAATTTCTGCAAACGGCATGCTGAAATCGACACACCCTGGTTGAGTGCCTTCCCCCACATCTCCAACACAGACCGTTTCCATTGTTTCCGAAGGATGAGCTGCATCTGGCTGATCTCCCTTGAGCTTCTCTCAATCTGTTGTTGATTGCTCGCATTGTGGGTTGATGAGGTGTGATCAGCCGTTCATGTGGCCCTTGATTTTGATGGCTTCTGGCGCCACTGTCTACTGTTGAAGGCCTGCTCTCCTGCCTTTGTCTGTGTGTTGGGGTAGCGGTTTGTTTCACAATGTGAACCCCTTGTTCCGATGCCTCGTTGGTTGTCGTACCCGAAGTATAGATCAGCCTTGTTTCTTCTTCGCCTGCCAAGAACGTCTGTGCGACCAGTGCTGCTGCCTCTAGAGTCAAGTTCTTAGTCTCTATAAGCTTTCGGAATATGCCTGCTTGGCCTATTCCTTCAATAAAAAAGTCTCTCAGTACTTCTCTCCTTAGTTCATCGGGGAACTCACATGACCTAGCCAGCCTCCGAAGTTCCGCCACGAAGTCAGGTATGCTTTGGCCCACACAGCGTCTGTAGTTGTAGAACTTGTGTCTGGCCATGTGTAGGCTGCTCGCTGGCTTCAGGTGATCTCTCACCAGTGTGCTCAACTCCTCAAACGACTTGCTTGCTGGTTTCTCGGGTGCCAGCAGGTCTTTCATTAAAGCGTATGTTTTCGAGCCACAGCTGGTCAAGAGATGGGCTCTTCTCTTGTCTGCCTTATTATCGCCCAGCCAGTCTTTGGTCACAAAGCTTTGCTGGAGCCTTTCTATAAAGTCCTCCCAATTGTCTCCAGCATTGTATTTCTCATCTGAGCTGTTGGTAGCCATTCTGTGGATTCTGTGATCCTGTAACTCATCGCCACTGTAAAGTCCTGACTCTAATGTACTGACTTACACGAGACACATGCTGAAGTCAAGGTCACTCAGGACCTGCACCTTTAATTCCAGCTCTCCCGTGCTGCACTTGCCTGAGACCTCCCTTTATATACCTCAGTGGGACAGGTATGAAGTGTCTCCTGCAAGTACACCCTGGTGGTAAGGTATGCTTATTGTTACAGGTCATATCCAGTTATAGTCATGTATAGCATGGTAAGATACAGTTATATACAGTAATGTGAGATACATGACAGTTTCCATATTTGCAAAAGGATATACTTGCTTTGGAGGCAGTTCAGCGAAGGTTCACTAGGTTGATTCCGGGGATGAGGAGGTTGACTTATGAGGAAAGGTTGAGTAGGTTGGTCCTCTACTCATTGGAATTCAGAAGAATGAGAGGTGATCTTATCGAAACGTATAAGATTATGAGGGGGCTTGACAAGGTGGATGCAGAGAGGATGTTTCCACTGATGGGGGAGACTAGAATTATAGGTCATGATCTTAGAATAAGGGGCCACCCATTTCAAACAGAGATGAGGAGAAATTTCTTCTCTCAGAGGGTTGTAAATCTGTGGAATTCGCTGCCTCAGAGATCTGTGGACGCTGGGACATTGAATAAATTTAAGACAGAAATAGACAGTTTCTTAAACAATATTGGGATAAGGGGTTATGGGGAGCGGGCGGGGAAGTGGAGCTGAGTCCATGATCAGATCGTCCATGATCAGATCAGCCATGATCTTATTGAATGGTGGAGCAGGCTCGAGGGGCCGTATGACCTACTCCTGTTCCTATTTCTTATGTTCTTAACTGGTGCCTCGCCTCGCCAAGCGCAAACCTGAAATCCCCTTTTACTGGGAAATACCATTCAACACAAAAACTTCTTTATAAAACAACAGTTTTGAACCAAACTTTAACAAAACAGCCAAACCCAGAACATGGTCCATGGGGGGACCTCCCAACGGCCAGGAGCAGGGGAAGGAAGGTATAAGGAGAGAGATAGAAAGGAAGAAAGGAATGATGAGAGGAGAAAGAAAGGAACGAGAAGAGGAGAAAATTAAGAAACAAAGAGGGAGAAAGGGAGAACGGGTCCTGGGAACGACGCAAAATCAGGCGTAATGCACGAAAGTTCCACCTGGGGTGCAAGCGTAGCCTTGCACGATGATTGTTGTCATTCTGATGGTCAAAACGCAGGGCGGGGTGGTAAGTTATTGCGCCGCCACAAAACCAATGCCAAAACGTCCAGGTGGCCTCTAAATCCTGGATGCCCTGTTTGATGCCCAGAAACACCTCTTTCCACCCCGCCGAGGCGCCAAACGGGGGCGCAAATTAGCAGAAAATCCAGCCCTAAGAATACTGTGACCTGTTTTTAATTATTTGATACATAAAGCCTAATTAAAGATGGAAGGTGTTATGTCTTCAATACTCTTATGAATGACTCCACAAGGTCTAGTATTGTACTTGAGCTGTTGTGACCTTAGTCCCATTTATTGTAACTCGAGTGAGGCACAAGCATGGTGGGCAGCCTTTTATACTGGGCCCTGCACACCTATGCAGGTGACCCTCAGGTCTCCCACCACAGTGCCCTCTGGTGTCACACCTTATGTGACTATACAGTTAGTATACATGGTCTACATACATGACATCACTTCCCTCCAAGTCTTTAATGCAAATTGACTCAGGGCTCTTGCTGTTACTCCGAGTGTCGGGCAGGCCCAAAGACAACTGATGTGTCTGTGACCTCCCTGTCCTTTTCGTTTGCACAGGGTCGCTGCTGCTCCCTGGGAAGCGGTCTGAGCGAGTGAGCGTTTCGTCTAAGCGACGGTGGGGCTGCCTCGTCTTGTCTAGCAGTTCGCAGTGGACTGCTGACTCGCTTTCCTTGAGGGCACCGTTGTGAGCACTCTCGAGTTTGGGATCCTGGCTGGTCCAGATCCCGTTCGGAGGAGCCTTTGCGGGTGACCCTTCGCTCTTGGGCATTGCCGTGGTGGCTAGTGGGTTTGTGGGCTGCGCCTTTTCCTCCTGAGTGGTAGGCGACGTTAGCTGACTGTGAGCATAGGCGCAGTTTACTGTTTCTGGCCCGTGGCGGTTCATGCCAACAGGTGCCTGCAATGTTAAACCGATCTGAGGCAGGGTATCGCTACCGGTGCTTCTGCTCTCCGGGGATCGTTTACTCTGCGGCTTGTCTACTTCTGTCAGCTGTGAGGACACTTTATAATACATCGTTCTGGTCCCGGGGATGCAGGCTACAGCATTGGGTAGCCCGCTGGACCTGTATACGACCGATAAGTGTTCGCCCGCTACATTGGCTGATTGCAACCCGACATCACTCAACAACATTTTGCTCGTTACAGCTGGACTTTTACATTGGTTACCAATTTCAAGCAATTCATTCAAAAATGGCGGGTTGCTGGCCTCCTTTAAAATGGCCTTACTACTTGTATCCCAATCATCTTCCTCGCGTGGAACCATGTATCATTGCTCCATTAGCGCTGCACCTCGTGGTTTGGACGCCATCTTTTCCCTGTCCACGATGTCGACTGCTGCAATCTTCTTTCCCAGGGATTCTGCCAGGGAAGCTGGGTAGGCGCCCTCTGATCCAATCTTCCTCCCCAGGAGTCCTGCCACTGAAACCGGGAAGGTGAGTGCAGGTCGTCTCGGCTGGGTCATCGCCATGCAGTCGTGATGAGCATCACCTGAAACAATCCACAATGGTAAATTATGCACCGCGCCATCATGGGATACACTTACATCCACACTACCAACAACTGATATCAGTTCCTTGGTGTAGATGCGCAGCTTTGCCTGAACTGGGACCAGTTTGGGTCGTTCAGCTTGATCATTCCATAGCGTCTCAAAGGCTTTCTGGCTCAGTACTGACTGACTCGCCCCTGTGTCCACTTCCATGAAGACTGGAACGCCATTTTTCTCAACTTCCTTTATCACTGGAGGACAATCTGTGGTGCAGGTATATACTCCATACACTTCATCCTGGGACTGAGCTGCCTCTCTAACTATCTCCTCGTAATCCACGCTGGATTCACAGCCATCTGCTGACTCCTCTTCCACGTGGTGAGTCAAAGCTCTTTTGCACATTCGCTGGAGGTGGCCCTTTGTGCTGCAGCCTTTGCACACATAGTCTCTGAACCAACACTGATGAGCCCTGTGATTACCTCCGCCTCAACTTACGTTTGCACCCCTCGGCGGACTCTGAGTTAAAGGACTCGGGGGCCTGAACGCTCTGCCCTGGGCAGATTCATGTTCAACAGTTCTGTCTGTGAAAGGCGCCATTCTAGTTACAGTACTTGCCGGGTTTGAGTCCTGAGAACAAGTCATCATCTGATGGAGCTGCAGTTTGAGGTCATGAATGCCTGGCTGATGCTGATGGCCTTCTGCAGAATGACGGTGGTTTCGGCAGACAGTAACCTGTGAAGAGGGCCTCATGACCGATGCCAATTACGAAGACGTCCCACAACGCATCGGCAAGGAATGCACCGAATTCACACGATCCTGCCAGCCTCCTGAGATCGACAGCATACTTCACGATTTCCTGGCCCTCGGGCCGGCGGTGTGTATGAAATCGATGCCTGGCCATGAGGATGCTCTCCTTCGATTTGAGTTGGTCCAGAAGTAGCACTTTCAGCTCCTCGTATGACTTGGTCGTTGTTTTCTCTGGTACAAGCAAGTCTCTGACGAGGCCGTAGGCCGCGGGCCCACAACTGGTCAACAGAATAGCTCTGCGCTTATCTGTCAGCGTGGCCGGATCATCGCCTACCAGGTCATTTGCTATGAAATATTGGTCGAGCCACTCCATAAAGGCTTCCCAATCTTCACCTTCTGAGAACTTTTCTAATGCACCAACATTAGTCATTTTTGCATGAAAGTTCGGAATCTCGTCGCCAGTTGTTAAGTCTTTAATACTCTTATGAATGACTCCACAAGATCTACTATTGTACTTGAGCTGTTGTGATCTTAGTCCCATTTATTGTAACTCCAGAGTGAGGCACAAGCATGGTGGGCAGCCTTTTATACTGGGCCCTGCACACCCATGCAGGTGACCCTCAGGTCTCCCACCGCAGTGCCCTCTGATGGCACACCTTATGTGACTATACAGTTAGTATACATGGTCCACATACATGACAGAAGGTACATTTGAAACTGGGCCCCAAGGACAAGAGAATAGCTTTTGTACACACAGTTCCCTCCAGGGGCCCATCTTTTGGCTAGTTTCAGCTCACATCATATCGCTCTTGTTCACATGAAAATTGAATTAACTCATTATCTCATATTATTTGTGTAATTCATATCAGAACTGTACTAACATCAGCAATTACTAAAGATTAGATCAGTGAATTATGAACATTTTATTTACTGATTTATTTGTTTGCCTATGTGTCTTTCAATGTTGTAAGCCTCAGTAATCTGTAAGATGAGTGATTCAACACTAGTGCACTTTAATGTAAGTAAGTGAATCATCTGTCCGTTTACTTGTAAACATACTAAGATCACGTAGTTTCACAGTACTGAATATAGATTATTTAAGATTCAAAGGAAATATCCCTCCTGCTTCAAATATATTAGATGAAAACTGGACTCATTGTGAAACAAAAAAAACCCTCAATAACTATTCACTGAATTTACTTCTGAACTACACTACTCATTATTAAATAATAATGTCAGGGTAGAAAAAGGAAACCTTAAACGAATGTCGATTCGATTCAAAGGTTTATTTTTAATGCCACCCAACTTCCCTTTCTGGCCGCCATGTTAGCTGATATTGTTAACGGTTCCCTCTCCTCAGGTACTGTACCCCTCCCCTACAAATCTGTCGTCATTACCACGCTCCTCAAAAAAAACACCCATGAACCCTTTGTCGTTGGAATCTATTGTCTCATCTCCAACCTCCCTTTCCTCTCCAAAGTCCTTCAATGTGTTGTCACCTCCCAAATCTGTGCCCATCTTGCCGCAACTCTATGTCAGGTTTCCATCCTGTCACAGCACAGAAACAGCACTTATCAAAGTCACAAATGACATCCATAATAACATAAGAACATAAGAAATAGGAGCAGGAGTAGGCCATAAGGCCCCTCGAGCCTGCTCCGCCATTTAATATGATCATGGCTGATCCCTTTTGATTGTGACCATGGTAAACTATCCCTCCTCATCTTCTCGATCTGTCAGCAGCTTTTGACAGGGTTGGCCACATCATCCTCCTCCATGCCTCTTCTCCGTCGGCCAGCTGGCTTGCTCTGACATCACCTGGTTCCATTCTTATCTATCCAGTCATAGCCAGAGAATCTTCTGGAATCACCATACCCTCTTGCAACCCCTCCACCATCCCTGATTTGTCACATTGCTTGTCCAACAGAGCAGAAATTTCCACAACTAAATATTGGGAAGACCAAAGCTTTTGCCTTCTGTCCCTATTACAAACTCCATTCCTTAGACTTCAACTCCATCCCTCTCCCTGATCACTGTCTGAGGCTGAACCAGACCATTCACAATCTTGGCATCCTATTTAACAGATACTATTTAATAGATACTAAGAATACTGTGTAGATCTGTTTTTGATTATTTGATATATAAAGCCGAATTAAAGATTGAAGGTACATTTGAAACTAGGCCCCAAGGACAAGAGACTAGCATTTGTACACACTGTTCCCTCCAGGAGGGAACCAGACTGTTCACAATCTTGGCATACTATTTGACCCTGAGGTGAGATTCCACCACATATCTGCTCCATCAGCAAGACCTCTGCAGCATCACCCGTTTCTGCCCTTGTTTCAGCTCATCTGCTGTTAAAATCCTCATCCATGTTTTTGTTACCTCTAGACTTCACTATTCCAATGCTATCCTGGCCGATCTCCCATTTTCCACCATCCATAAACTTGAACTCAACCAAAACTCTGTTGCCTATATCCTAACTCGCACCAAGACCCATTCATTCATCAGCCCTGTGCTCACTGACCTACATTGGCTCCCGGTCCGGCAATGCCTCAATTTAAAAATTCTCATTCTTGTTTTCAAATCCCTCCATGGCCGTGCTCCTGCCTATCTCTGTAACCTCCTCCAGCACTACAGCTCTTCAAGATCTCTGCACTCCTCCAATTCTGGAGTCTTGCGCATCCCTCATTTTAATGGCTCCCCCATTGGCAGCCGGGCTTTCAGCTGCCTGGGCCCTAGGCTCTGGAATTCCCTCCCTGAACTTTTCACCTATCTAGCTTTCTCTCCACCTTTAACGTTCCATAAAACCTACCTCTTTGACGAAGCTTTTGGTCATCTCTTCTAATATCCCCTTATGTGGTTTGGTGTCAAATTTTGCTCATGTGAAGCACCTTGTGCTGTTTTACTACGTTAAAGGCATTAAATAAATGCCAGTTGTTGTTCAGACACAATACTAAGATTAACCTTAATACTTTTAAACTATAAATTGTAGTTAGTTCAATTATTTTCCCACAATAAAAATTCTGACATAGTAAATGTAATTTAGTTTAATTTATACATATGCAAGACTGGAATGAACTTTACATTCCTGACAGCCAAAATATAAATAGAACACATTTCTAAATTCCAGGGCTGTAGTGGAAATCAAAAAGTATTTTCATTAATGCAGGTGAATTTCAGCCTTGATTGCATCTTATAAAGTAAATTACCAACTCAGTGTAACAGCTCGTGACACCCTGGCCAAATCCAAGTAAATTTAAAATTCTGGGCTAATAGTCTGATCTCTATTGTTGATGGTCAAAGTTATCACCACCAGCACATACTGGGAAAATTACCTCTGAATCATCAGACACGATGGGCCGAAATGGCCTCCTTTTGCGCTGTAAATTTCTATGTTCTATGTACATTTTAACGATAGAACAAGGTTACTTTCTTTTCCTCATATTTTGCAGTATGATGTGTAATATCACAAAGAGATGCAAACCATGACTTCATCAACAACAATACATCAACAACAACACCGACTTGTATTTATATAGCGCCTTTAACGTAGTGAATTCACAGTTAATTCAGAACTAGGGTCCTGAACTTAAAGAAAGGTAACTTCGAAGGTATGAGATGTGAATTGGCTAGGATAGACTGGCGAATGATACTTAAAGGGTTAATGGTGGATAGGCAATGGCAGACATTGAAAGATCACATGGATGAACTTCAACAATTGTACATCCCTGTCTGACGTAAAAATAAAACGGGGAAGGTGGCTCAACTGTGGCTAACAAGAGAAATTAGGGATAATGTTAAATCCAAAGAAGAGGCATATAAATTGGCCAGAAAAAGCAGCAAACCTGAGGACTGGGAGAAATTTAGAATTCAGCAGAGGCGGACAAAGAGTTTAATTAGGAGGGGGGAAATAGAGTATGAGAGTAAGCTTGCAGGGAACATAAAAACTGACTGCAAAAGCTTCTATAGATATGTGAAGAGAAAAAGATTAGTGAAGACAAATGTAGGTCCCTTGCAGTCAGAATCAGGTGAATTTATAATGGGGAACAAAGAAATAGCAGACCAATTGAACAAATAATTTGGTTCTGTCTTCACTAAGGAAGACACAAACAACCTTCCGGAAATACTAGGGGACCGAGGGTCTAGCGAGAAGGAGAAACTTAAGGAAATCCTTATTAGTCAGGCAATTGTGTTAGGGAAATTGATGGGATTGAAGGCCGAGAAATCTCCAGGGACTGATAGTCTGCATTCCAGAGTACTTAAGGAAGTGGCCCTAGAAATAGTGGATGCATTGGTGGTCATTTTCCAACATTCGATAGACTCTGGATCAGTTCCTATGGATTGGAGGGCAGCTAATGTAATCCCACTTTTTAAAAAAGGAGGGAGAGAGAAAACGGAATTATAGACCGGTTAGCCTGACATCAACAGTGGGGAAAATGTTGGAATCAATTATTAAAGATGAAATAGCAGCGCATTTGGAAAGCAGTGACAGGATCGGTCCAAGTTAGCATGGATTTATGAAAGGGAAATCATGCTTGACAAATCTTCCAGAATTTTTTCAGGATGCAACTAGTACAATGGACAAGGGAGAACCAGTGGATGTAGTGTATTTGGACTTTCAAAAGGCTTTTGACAAGGTCCCACACAAGAGATTGGTGTGCAAAATTAAAGCACATGGTATTGGGGGTAATGAATTGACATGGATAGAGAACTGGTTGGAGACAGGAAGCAAAGAGTAGGAATAAACAGGTCCTTTTCAAAATGGCAGGCAGTGACTAGTGGGGTACCGCAAGGTGCAGTGCTGGGACCCCAGCAATTTACAATATACATTAATGATTTAGACAAAGGAATTGAATGTAATATCTCCAAGTTTGCAGATAACACAAAGCTGGGTGGCAGTGTGAGTGTGAGGAGGATGCTAAGAGGCTGCAGGGTGACTTGGACAGGTTAGGTGAGTGTGCAAATGCATGGCAGATGCAGTATAATGTAGATAAATGTGAGGTTATCTACTTTGGTGGCAAAAACAGGAAGGTAGAATATTATCTGAATGGTAACAGATTAGGAAAAGGGGAGGTGCAACGAGACCTGGGTGTCATGGTACATTAGTCATTGAAAGTTGGCATGCAGGTACAGCAGGCAGTGAAGAAGGCAAATGGCATGTTGGCCTTCAGAGCGAGAAGATTTGAGTATAGGAGCAGGGAGGTCTTGCTGCAGTTGTACAGGGCCTTGGTGAGGCCACACCTTGAATATTGTGTACAATTTTGGTCTCCTAATCTGAGGAAGGACATTCCTGCTATTGAGGGGGTGCAGCGAAGATTCACCAGACTGATTCCTGGGATGGCAGGACTGACATATGAAGAAAGAATGGATCGACTAGGCTTATATTCAGTGGACTTAGAAAAATGAGAGGGGATCTCAAAGAAACATATAAAATTCTGACGGGATTGGACAGGTTAGATGCAGGAAGAATGTTCCCGATGTTGGGGAAGTCCAGAACCAGTGGTCACAGTCTAAGGATAAGGGGTAAGCCATTTAGGACCGAGATGAGGAGAAACTTCTTCACTCAGAGAATTGTGAACCTGTGGGATTCTTTGCCACAGAAAGTTGTTGAGGCCAGTTTGTTAGATCTATTCAAAAGTGAGTTAGATGTGGCCCTTACGGCTAAAGGGATCAAGGGGTATCGAGAGAAATCAGGAATGGGGTACTGAAGTTGCATGATCAGCCATGATCATATTGAATGGTGGTGCAGGCTCGAAGGGTCAAATGGCCTACTCCTGCACCTATTTTCTATGTTTCTATGTTTCTATGTAACATCCCAAGGTGCTTCACAGAGGAAGCACAGAAAGAGAGGTAGAGAGGCGGAGAGGTTTAGGCAGGGAGTTCTAGGCAATAGAAGGCAATAGAAGGCACGGCCATCAATGGTTGAGCGATGATAATCAGGAATGCTCAAGAGGGCAGGATTAGAGGAGCGCAGACATCTCGAGGGGTTTGGGGGCTGGAGGAGGTTACAGGGATAGGGAGGGGCGAGGCCATGGAGGGATTTGAAAAAAAGGATGAGAATTTTGAAGTCGCAGCATTGCTTAACTGGGAGCCAATGTAGGTCAGCGACACAGAGGTGATGGGTGAGTGGGACTTGGTGCGAGTTAGGACATGGGCAGCTATGTTTTGGATCACCTCTAGTTTACATAAGTTAGAATGTGGGAGACAAGCCAGGAATGTGTTGGAATAGTCAAGACTAGAGGTAACAAAGGCATGGATGAGGGCTTCAGCAGTAGATGAGCTGAGGCAAGAGCAGAGGCGGGCGATGATACGGAGGTGGAAATAGGCGGTCTTAGTTATGCAGCGGATATGTGGTCGAAAGTTCATTTCAGGATCAATTATGACACCAAGGTTGCGAACAATCTGGTGAGCCTCAGACAGAATTTGTGGAGAGGGATGGAGTCAGAGGCTAGGGAACGAGTTTATGACAGAGACCGAAAACAATGACTTCAGTCTTCCCAATATTCAATTGGAGAAAATTTCTGTTCATCCAGAACTGGATGTCGGACAAGCAGTCTGACAATTTAGAGACCGAGGAGGTTGTCGAAATCTCTACTTCTCAATATAAGACTCTAACACAATCAGCTCCAGTAGATGAACCTTTAATGAGTTTTACTTGCAGCAAGGAAGAGTCTCACTCAGTCAAAGGCTAAGCGGAGACCCCCAATATGGTACAGATTCACAATGTATTTTTACATTAGAACAAACAAGTTATGGTTCCATCCTGTGTATTGGTTCTGCCTTTGCAGTCAGCGAAAACAGATAAAGAGTTCTCCAATCAGTTAATGATTACCACATCCTTGTCTTTACATTTTTTTTCAAATGTCTCCTTTGTCAGTATTTTTTTGGTGGGCTAGTCAGTAGTACTTCGATTAGGGTGTGATAATGTGCTATCACTGGTTTTGCATTGTTTTAGGATTGTCCAGTTTCCTGGCCATCTATTTGGGCCCATGATTTCCATAGTGGTTGATTGGGTAATTGGCTTCTTGCACATTTTGGATGAGTTCTATAGTTTAGATAATGGCTGGTAATTTGATTATCTCTTAGGGGGTGAATTGGTGCTGCATCTTTACAACCTTCTAAGGTCTGGCATAGCGACAGACTATTGATAATACAAGGGAGCACAATGGGTGTTACTTATCTCAGCAGGACAGTCTTAATGTTGTCTGGTGCCTATTAATCAGCTATCAGCGGTTTCAGTCAAGGTTAGCATGTTTATGCAGACTGTTTGCTGCAGAAGCTTCTGGCAGGACCGGGACTCCATTTTGTTTTATTGCAAAAGGGTACAAAAAACAGTGTATGCAACTTTAAGAGTACATTTCCACAAGGGGTCGAGAGAAGTGGTAGTGAGGTAGAGTTGGGTGTCATCAGTGTACATGTGGAAACTGACGCTGTGTTTTCGGATAATGTGGCCAAGGGGCAACATGTAGATGAGAAATAGGAGGGAGCCTTGAGGTACACCAGAGGTAATGATGTGGGAAGAGAAACTGTTGCAGGTGAGTCTCCGGCTACAATTAAAGAGATAAGAATGGAACCAAACGAGTGCAGTCCCACCCAGCTGGACGACGGTGAAGAGGCATTGGAGAAAGATAGAGTGGTCAACCATCTCAAAGGCTGCCAAAAAGTCAAGAAGGACAAGAAGGGATCGTTTGCCTTCATCACAGTCACAAATAACTTAATTTGTGACTTTGATGAGAGCCGCTTTGGTACTGTGGCAGGCGCGGAAATCAGATTGGAGGGATTCAAACATGGAGTTGTGGGAAAGATGGGCACATATTTTGGAGGCGAAATGTTCAAGGACTTGAGATGAAAGGCAGGTTGCAGATGGGTCGGTAGTTTGCAAGGACGGAGGGGTCGAGGGTTGTTTTTTTGAGAAAGGTGATGACGGTAGATTTGAGGGAGAGGGGCACAGTGCCCAAGGAGAGAGAACCGTTAACAATGTCAGGTAATATGGGAGCCAGTAAAGGAAGTGGGGTGGTCAACAGTTTGGTGGGAATAGGGTCAAGGGAGTAGGCAGTGAGTCTCATAAGAACATAAGAGCAGGAGTAGGCCATACGGCCCCTCTAACCTGCTCCGTCATTTAATACGATCATGGCTGATCCGATTATGGACTCAGGTCCACTTCCCTGCCCGCTCCCCATAACCACTTATTCCCTTATCAGTTAAGAAACTGTTTATCTGTGTCTTAAATCCATTCAATGTCCCAACTTCCATAGCTCTCTGAGGCAGCAAATTCCACAGATTTACAACCTTCTGAGAGAAGAAATTCCTCCTCATCTCTTTTTTAAATGGATGGCCCCTTATTTAAATGGATGCCCCCTAGTTCTAGTTTCCCTTATCAGTGGAAACATCCTCTCTGCATCCACCTTGTCAAGCCCTCTCATAATCTTGTACGTTTCGATAAGAACACCTCACATTCTTCTGAATTCCAATGAGTAGAGGCCCAACCTACTCAACCTTTCCTCATAAGTCAACCCCCTCATCCCCGGAATCAACCTAGTGAACCTTCTCTGAACTGCCTCCAAAGCAAGTATATCTTTTCTTAAATATGGAACCAAAACTGTTGTGGATCTGTAAAGCATGCACTCCTATGTTCCGCCACCAGGGAGAGCATCCACTGAAGTCCCAATGGATCCCAGCATCCCTTGGGAGCACTGTATATAAGCTGGCCCCGAAGGCCTGTTACTCACTCTGGAGTGTCTTAATAAAGACTGAGGTCACTGTTACTTTAACCTCCCTGTGTGCAGTCTCATCTGTGTTAGGAACACAACAACTGGCGATGAGTACACGAATTCAACGCAAAGATGCAGCAAACTGTGGGCATCCTGGAGAAGTTCTCGGAGGGTGATGACTGGGAAGCCTATGTCGAACGGCTAGACCAGTACTTTGTAGCCAACGAACTGGAAGAAGAAGGAAGCGCTGCAAAAAGGAGAGCGGTCCTCCTCACGGTCTGCGGAGCACCGACCTACAGCCTCATGAAGAATCTTCTAGCTCCGGTGAAACCCACAGATAAGTCTTATGAGGAGCTGTGTACACTGGTACG
This sequence comes from Pristiophorus japonicus, assembly GCF_044704955.1. NCBI lineage: Eukaryota > Metazoa > Chordata > Chondrichthyes > Pristiophoridae > Pristiophorus > Pristiophorus japonicus. The sequence continues at coordinate 240,548,321 of NC_091980.1, read as the reverse complement.
GGAGCATCTTAACCCGAGGGAAAGCGTGCTAATGGCAAGGTATCGGTTCTACACGTGCCAGCGATTTGAAGGTCAGGAAGTGGCGAGCTACGTCGCCGAGCTAAGGCGACTTGCAGGACAATGTGATTTTGATGGCTACCTGGAGCAAATGCTCAGAGACTTTTTTGTACTGGGCATTGGCCACGAGACCATCCTATGAAAACTTTTGACTGTAGAGACACCAACCCTCAGTAAGGCCATTGCGATAGCACAGGCGTTTATGTACACCAGTGATAACACCAAACAAATCTCTCAACACACAAGTGCTAGCAATGTTCATAAATTAACTGGAACTGTGTTTGCGAGCAGAAATGTACAGGGCAGAGCCCACAAGTCTGCAACTGCCAGCAGGCCTCAGAAGACCCAGATGACTCAGAGTCCGCAACAAAGGATGAAAGCAAGGCAATTCACACCTTGTTGGCGTTGTGGAGGCTTCCATTCAGCCTATTCATGCCGTTTCAAAGGGTATGTTTGCAAGAGCTGTGGAACAATGGGGCACGTCCAATGAGCTTGCAAACGAGCTGTAAGCTCTGCAAAACATGCTAACCACCACGTGGCAGAGGAAGATCGGTCCATGGTGGATCAAAGCAATTTCGAGCCTCAGAGAGAGGAGGCAGACGCTGAAGTACACAGAGTGCACACATTTTCGACAAAATGTCCACTGATAATGCTAAACGTAAAATTGAATGGCTTACCAATAGCCATGGAACTGGACACTGGCACTAGCCAATCCATCATGAGTCAAAAGATGTTTGAGAGATTGTGGTGCAACCAGCCCTGAGCCCCATCCACATGAAACTGAGAACGTACACCAAAGAGCTTATCACTGTCCTGGGCAGCGCCATGGTCAAGGTCACCTACGAGGGCACGTTGCACGAACTGCCACTTTGGATTGTCCCGGGCGATGGCCCCACACTGCTTGGCTGGCTGGGCAAAATCCGCTGGAACTGGGATGACATCCGAGCGCTATCACATGTCGATGAGGCCTCATGTACCCAGGTTCTTAACAAATTTGCTTTCCTTTTTGAGCCAGGCATTGGAAACTTTTCCGGGGCGAAGGTGCGGATCCACTTGGTCCCAGAGGCATGACCCATTCACCACAAGGCGCGAGCGGTACCTCACATGATGAGGGAGAGAGTGAAAATCGAGCTGGACAGGCTGCAACGCGAGGGCATCACCTCCCCAGTGGAATTCAGCAAGTGGGTTTGCAGCGATTATAAAGTAACTATTAATCGTTTCTCGCTACAGGACCGATAGCCGCTACCTAAGGCAGGTGACCTATTTGCGACGTTGGCAGGAGGCAAGACGTTCACCAAGCTCGACCTGACTTCGGCCTATATGACGCAGGAGCTGGAGGAGTCTTCGAAGGGCCTCATCTGCATCAACACGCACAAGACACTGTTCATCTACAACAGATGCCCGTTTGGAATTCGGTCGGCTGCAGCGATCTTCCAGAGAAACATGGAGAGCCTACTCAATTCGGTACCACGCACGGTGGTTTTTCAGGACGACATATTGGTCACGGGTCGGGACACCGTCGAGCACCTACAAAACCTGGAGGAGGTTCTCCAGCGACTGGATCGCGTAGGGCTGCGGCTGAAGGTGTCGAAATGCGTCTTCATGGCAACAGAAATGGAGTTTTTGGGGAGAAAGATCGCGGCAGACGGCATTCAGCCCACAGACGCCAAGCCAGAGGCTTTTAGGAACGCGCCCAGGCCACAGAACGTCATGGAGCAGCGGTCGTTCCTGGGACTCTTCAACTATTTGGGTGACTTCCTACCGGGGTTAAGCACCCTCTTAGAACCCCTACATATGTTATTGCGTAAAGGTGAGAACTGGGTATGGGGAAAGAACCAAGTAATTGCTTTTGAGAAAGCCAGAAACATTTTATGCTCCAACAAGCTGCTTGTATTGTATAACCCGGGTAAAAGACTTGTGCTAGCATGTGATGCATCGTCGTACGGAGCCGGGTGTGTATTACAACAAGCTAACGTTGCGGGGAAGTTGTAACCTGTCGCCTATGCTTCCAAGAGCTTGTCTAAGGCCGAGAGGCCTACAGCATGATTGAGAAAGAGGCATTAGCGTGTGTGTTCGGGGTAAAGAAAATGCATCAGTACCTGTTTGGTCTCAAATTTGAGCTGGAAACCGATCACAAGCCCCTCATATCCCTGTTCGCTGAAAACAAGGGGATAAATACTAACGCCTCAGCCCGCATACAAAGGTGGGCACTCACGCTATCAGTGTATAACTATACCATTCACCACAGGCCAGGCACCGAGAACTGTGCGGATGCTCTCAGTCGGCTACCATTGCCACCACGGGGGTGGAAATGGCGCAGCCTGCAAACTTGTTGATGGTGGCGCTGCCCGCAGACTTGTTAATGGTCATGGAAGCATTTGAAAATAATAAATCACATGTCACGGCCCGCCAGATTAGGACTTGGACCAGCCAAGATCCTCTGCTGTCCCTAGAAAAAAACTGTGTACTGCATGGGAGCTAGGCCAGCATCCCCGTTGAAATGCACGAGCTAATCAAGCCGTTCCAGCGGCGAAAGGATGAGCTGTCCATTCAGGAAGACTGCCTGTTGTGGGGTAACCGCGTAATGCTACCCAAAAAGGGCAGGGAGACGTTCATCTCGGATCTCCACAGCACACACCCGGGTATAGTAATGATGAAAGCAATAGCCAGATCCCACTTGTGGTAGCCCGGTATCGACTCTGACTTAGAATCCTGTGTACGGCAATGCAGCGTGTATGTTCAGTTGAGCAACGCGCCCAGAGAGGCACCACTCAGTTTGTGGTCCTGGCCCTCCAGACCATGGTCGAGGATCCATGTGCGTGGAGAGGCGCGAGTCCGGGGTTGGCGAGAGCCCTATAAAAGGCCCAACGCGGCAGCAGTCGAGATGGTGCGTGGAGAGGCGCGAGTCCTGGGTCGGCGAGAGCCCTATAAAAGGCCCAACGCGGCAGCAGTCGAGGAGGTGCGGGGAGAGGCGTGAGTCCGGGGTTGGCGAGAGGCCTATAAAAGGCCCAACGTGGCGACAGTTGAGGAGGTGCGTGGAGAGGCACGAGTCCGGGGTTGGCGAGAGGCCTATAAAAGGCCCAACGCGGCAGCAGTCGAGGAGGTGCGGGGAGAGGCGTGAGTCCGGGGTTGGCGAGAGCCCTATAAAAGGCCCAACGCGGCGGCAGTCGAGATGGTGCGTGGAGAGGCGTGAGTCCGGGGTTGGCGAGAGCCCTATAAAAGGCCCAACGCGGCGGCAGTCGAGGAGGTGCGGGGAGAGGCGCGAGTCCTGGGTCGGCGAGAGGCCGATAAAAGGCCCAACTTGTGCAGCTACAGGGAGAAGGCAAAAAAGAAGTAGAGAGAAATAGAAAGGTGACGTCACAGCCAAGGGGGTTAGTGATTGGCTGGTGATTGGTGAGTAGTTTTTCTTTTTCCTCTTCTATATCAGTGAGTAAACTTTAGCATTGTTGTTGCCAATTTAAGTGTATCTAAGAGTTAAGTCATGGCAGGAGAGCTCGGACACGTGTTATGCTCCTCATGTACTATGTGGGAAATCACGGATGCCTCCGGTGTCCCTGACGACTACATGTGCAGGAAGTGTATCCGCCTCCAGCTCCTGACGGACTGCGTTGCGGAATTGGAGCTGAGAATGACGTGAATAGCACGTTTAGTGAGTTGGTCTTACCGCAGGTAAAGGGTCTATAGCCAGATAGGGAATGGAAGACCAACAGGAAGAGCAGTGCAAGGAAGGTAGTGCAGGGATCCCCTGCAGTCATCCTCCTGCAAAACAGATACACTGCTTTGAGTACTGTTGAGGGGGATGACTCATCAGGGGGGAGCAGCAGCAGCCAAGTTCATGGCACCATGGCTGGCTCTGCTGCACAGGAGGGGAGGAAAAAGAGTGGGAGAGCGATAGTGATAGGGGATTCAATTGTAAGGGGAATAGACAGGCGTTTCTGCGGCCGCAACCGAGACTCCATGATGGTATGTTGCCTCCCTGGTGCAAGGGTCAAGGATGTCTCAGAGCGGGTGCAGGACATTCTGAAAAGGGAGGGTGAACAGCCAGTTGTCGTGGTGCACATTGGTACCAACGATATACGTAAAAAACGGGATGAGGTCCTACGAGATGAATTTAAAGAGCGAGGAGCTAAATTAAAAAGTAGGACCTCAAAAGTAGTAATCTCGGGATTGCTACCAGTGCCACGTGCTAGTTAGAGTAGGAATCGCAGGATAGCTCAGATGAATACGTGGCTTGAGCAGTGGTGCAGCAGGGAGGGATTCAAATTCCTGGGGCATTGGAACCAGTTCTGGGGGAGGTGGGACCAGTACAAACCGGACGGTCTGCACCTAGGCACGACTGGAACCAATGTCCTAGGAGGAGTGTTTGCTAGTGCTGTTGGGGAGGAGTTAAACTGATATGGCAGGGGGATGGGAACCAATGCAGGGAGACAGATGGAAACAAAATGGAGACAGAAGCAAAAGACAGAAAGGAAATGAGTAAAAGTGGAGGACAGAGAAACCCAAGGCAAAAAACAAAAAGGGCCACTTTGCAGCAACATTCTAAAGGGTCTAAGTGTGTTAAAAAGGCAAGCCTGAAGGCTCTGTGCCTCAATGTGAGGAGTATTCGGAATAAGGTGGACGAATTAACTGTACAGATAGCAGTTAACAGATATGATGTGGTTGGCATCACGGAGACATGGCTCCAGGGTGACCAAGGTTGGGAACTCAACATCCAAGGGTATTCAACATTTAGGAAGGATAGACAGAAAGGAAAAGGAGGCGGGGTGGCGTTGCTGGCGAAAGAGGAAATTAATGCAATTGTAAGGAAAGACATTAGCTTGGATGATGTGGAATCGGTATGGGTGGAGCTACAGAATACCAAGGGGCAGAAAACGCTAGTGGGAGTTGTGTACAGACCTCCAAACAGTAGTAGTGATGTTGGGGAGGGCATCAAACAGGAAATTAGGGGTGCATGCAATAAAGGTGCAGCAGTTATCATGGGTGACTTTAATATGCATATAGATTGGGCTAACCAAACTGGAAGCAATACGGTGGAGGAGGATTTCCTGGAGTGCATAAGGGATGGTTTTCTAGACCAATATGTCGAGGAACCAACTTGGGGGGAGGCCATCTTAGACTGGGTGTTGTGTAATGAGAGAGGATTAATTAGCAATCTCGTTGTGCGAGGCCCCTTGGGGAAGAGTGACCATAATATGGTGGAATTCTACATTAGGATGGAGAATGAAACGATTAATTCAGAGACCATGGTCCAGAACTTAAAGAAGGGTAACTTTGAAGGTATGAGGCGTGAATTGGCTAGGATAGATTGGCGAATGATACTTAAGGGGTTGACAGTGGATGGGCAATGGCAGACATTTAGAGACCACATGGATGAACTACAACAATTGTACATCCCTGTCTGGCATAAAAATAAAAAAGGGAAGGTGGCTCAACCGTGGCTATCAAGGGAAATCAGGGATAGTATTAAAGCCAAGGAAGTGGCATACAAATTGGCCAGAAATAGCAGCGAATCCGGGGACTGGGAGAAATTTAGAACTCAGCAAAGGAGAACAAAGGGTTTGATTAGGGCAGGGAAAATAGAGCACGAGAGGAAGCTTGCAGGGAACAGTAAAATGGACTGCAAAAGCTTCTATAGATATGTAAAGAGAAAAAGATTAGTAAAGACAAACGTAGGTCCCCTGCAGTCAGAATCAGGGGAAGTCATAACAAAGAAATGGCAGACCAATTGAACAAGTACTTGGTTCGGTATTCACTAAGGAGGACACAAACAACCTTCCGGATATAAAAGGGGTCAGAGGGTCTAGTAAGAAGGAGGAACTGAGGGAAATCCTCATTAGTCGGGAAATTGTGTTGGGGAAATTGATGGGATTGAAGGCCAATAAATCCCCAGGGCCTGATGGTCTGCATCCCAGAGTACTTGAGGTGGCCTTGGAAATACCGGATGCATTAACAGTCATTTTCCAACATTCTATAGACTCTGGATCAGTTCCTATGGAATGGAAGGTAGCCAATGTAACTCCACTTTTAAAAAAAGGAGGGAGAGAGATAACAGGGAATTATAGACAGGTCAGCCTGGCATCGGTAGTGGGTAAAATGATGGAATCAAATATTAAGGATGTCATAGCAGCGCATTTGGAAAGAGGTGACATGATAGGTCCAAGTCAGCATGGATTTGTGAAAGGGAAATCATGCTTGACAAATCTTCTGGAATGTTTTGAGGATGTTTCCAGTAGAGCGGACAAGGGAGAACATGGTGTATTTGGACTTCCAGAAGGCTTTCGACAAGGTCCCACACAAGAGATTAGTGTGCAAAGTTAAAGCACATGGGATTGGGGGTAGTGTGCTGACGTGGATTGAGAACGGGTTGGCAGACAGGAAGCAAAGAGTAGGAGTAAATGGGGACTTTTCAGAATGGCAGGCAGTGACTAGTGGGGTACCGCAAGGTTCTGTGCTGGGGCCCCAGCTGTTTACATTGTACATTAATGATTTAGACGAGGGGATTAAATGTAGTATCTCCAAATTTTCGGATGACACTAAGTTGGGTGGCAGTGTGAGCTGCGAGGAGGATGCTATGAGGCTGCAGAGTGACTTGGATAGGTTAGGTGAGTGGGCAAATGCATGTCAGATGAAGTATAATGTGGATAAATGTGAGGTTATCCACTTTGGTGGTAAAAACAGAGAGACAGACTATTATATGAATGGTGACAGATTTGGAAAAGGGGAGGTGCAACGAGACCTGGGTGTCATGGTACATCAGTCATTGAAGGTTAGCATGCAGGTGCAGCAGGCGGTTAAGAAGCAAATGGCATGGTGGCCTTTATTGCGAGGGGATTTGAGTACAGGGGCAGGGAGGTGTTACTACAGTTGCACAGGGCCTTGGTGAGGCCACACCTGGAGTATTGTGTACAGTTTTGGTCTCCTAACTTGAGGAAGGACATTCTTGCTATTGATGGAGTGCAGTGAAGGTTCACCAGACTGATTCCCGGGATGGCGGGACTGACATATCAAGAAAGACTGGATCAACTGGGCTTGTATTCACTGAAGTTCAGAAGAATGAGAGGGGACCTCATAGAATCGTTTAAAATTCTGATGGGGTTAGACAGGTTAGATGCAGGAAGAATGTTCCCAATGTTGGGGAAGTCCAGAACCAGGGGTCATAGTCTAAGGATAAGGGGTAAGCCATTTAGGACCGAGATGAGGAGAAACTTCTTCACATAGAGAGTGGTGAACCTGTGGAATTCTCTACCACAGAAAGTTGTTGAGGCCAATTCACTAAATATATTCAAAAAGGAGTTAGATGCAGTCCTTACTACTAGTGGAATCAAGGGGTATGGTGAGAAAGCAGGAATGGGGTACTGAAGTTGCATGTTCAGCCATGAACTCATTGAATGGTGGTGCAAGCTCGAAGGGCCGAATGGCCTACTACTGCAGCTATTTTCTATGTTTCTATGTTTCTATACAGGCCCGTTTCTCGGTAAAATGTTCCTGGTGGTGGTGGATGCTTTTTCAAAATGGATTGAATGTGAAATAATGTCGGGAAGCACCGCCACCGCCACCATTGAAAGCCTGAGGGCCATGTTTGCCACCCACGGCCTGCCTGACATACTGGTCAGTGTCAACGGGCCATGTTTCACCAGTGCCGAATTTAAAGAATTTATGACCCGCAATGGGATCAAACATGTCACTTCGGGCCCGTTTAAACCAGCTTCCAATGGGCAGGCAGAGCGGGCAGTAGAAACAATCAAACAGAGCCTCAAACGAGTCACAGAAGGCTCACTCCAAACCCGCCTGTCCCGAGTACTGCTCAGCTGCCACACGAGACCCCACTCGCTCACAGGGGTGCCCCTGGCTGAGTTACTCATGAAAAGGACACTTAAAACCAGACTCTCGCTGGTTCACCCTAACCTGCATGATCAGGTAGAGAGCAGGCGGCAGCAACAAAATGTAAATGATGGTCGCGCCACTATGTCACGTGAAATTGACCCTGTGTATGTGCTAAATTATGGACATGGTCCCAAGTGGATCGCGGGCACGGTCATAGCTAAAGAAGGGAGTAGGGTGTTTGTAGTCAAACTAGACAATGGACAAATTTGCAGAAAGCACCTGGACCAAACGAGGCTGCGGTTCACAGACTGCCCTGAACAACCCACAGCAGACACCACATTTTTCGAGCCCACAACACACACCCAAAGGATCAACGATACCACGTCGAACCAGGAAATCAAACCCATCACGCCCAACAGCCCAGCAAGGCCAACAACACACCAGCCCAGCGAGGGCACAGCCAACACACCAGAACAGACATTTGTACCAAGGTAGTCCACCAGGGAAAGAAAGGCTCCCGACCGCCTCACCTTGTAAATAGCTTTCACTTTGACTTTGGCGGGAGTAATGTTGTGTATCTATAAAGCATGCACTCCCATGTTCCGCCACCAGGGAGCACATCCCCTGAAGTCCCAAGGGATCCCAGCATCCCTTGGGAGCACTGTATATAAGCCGGCCCCTCAGGCCTGTTACTCACTCTGGAGTGTCTTAATAAAGACTGAGGTCACTGTTACTTTAACCTCCCTGTGTGCAGTCTCACCTGTGTTAGGAACACAACAAAAACTGTACGCAGTATTCTAGGTGTGGCCTCAACAATGCCTTGTATAACTGTAGCAAGACTTCCTTGCTTTTATACTCCATCTCTTTCACAATAAAGGCCAAGATTTCATTGGCCTCCCTGATCACTTGCTGTACCTGCATACTAACTTTTTGTGTTTCATGCACAAATACCCTCAGGTCCTGCTGTACTGCTGCAGCACTTTGCAATTTTTTTCCATTTAAATGATAACTTGCTCTTTGATTTTTTTCTGCCAAAGTGCATAACCTCACACTTTCCAATATTATACTCCATCTGCCAAATTTTTGCCCACTCACTTAGCCTATGTCCTTTTGCAGATTTTTTGTGTCCTCCTCACACGTTGCTTTTCCTCCCATCTTTGTATCATCAGCAATCTTGGCTATGTTACACTCGGCCCCTTCTTCAAAGTCATTGATATAGATTGTAAATAGTTGGGGTCCCAGCACTGATCCCTGAGGCACCCCACTAGTTACTGATTGCCAACCTGAGAATGAACCATTTATCCCAATTCTCTGTTTTCTGTTAGTTAGCCAATCCTCTATCTATGCTAATATATTACCCCCAACCCCGTGAACTTCTACCTTGTGCAGTCACCTTTTATGTGGCACCTTGTCAAATGCCTTCTGGAAGTCCAAATACACCACATCCACTGGTTTCCCTTTATCCACCCTGTTCGTTACATCCTCAAAGAATTCCAGCAAATTTGTCAAACATGACTTCCCTTTCATAAATCCATGCTGACTCTGTCTGACTGAATTATGTTTTTCCAAATGTGCTGCTACTGCTTCTTTAATAATGGACTCCAACATTTTCCCAACCACAGATGTTAGGCCAATTGGTCTATAGTTTCCTGCTTTTTGTCTGCCTCCTTTTTTAAATAGGGGCGTTACATTTGCAGTTTTCCAATCTGCTGGGACCTCCCCAGAATCCAGGAAATGTTGGTAAATTACGACCAATGCATCCACAATCCCTGCCACTACATCTCTTAAGACCCTAGGATGCAAGCCATCAGGTCCAGGAGATTTATCCACCGTTAGTCCCATTATCTTACTGAGTACCACCTCCTTAGTGATTGTGATTGTGTTAAGTTCCTCTTGCCCTATAGCCCCTTGACTAGCCACTGTTGGGATATTGTTAGTGTCCTCTATCGTAAAGACTGATACAAAATATTTGTTCAGAGTTTCTGCCATCTCCATCATCATCATCATAGGCAGTCCCTCGGAATCAAGGAAGACTTGCTTCCACTCCTGAAGTAAGTTCTTTGGTGGCTGAATAGTCTAATACAGACCCTGTCATAGGTGGGACAGACATTTATCGAGGGAAGAGGTGGGTGGGATTGGTTTGCCACACGCTCCTTCCGCTGCCTGCACTTGACCTCTTCACGCTCTCAGCGTTGAGATTCGAAGAGCTCAACGCCCTCCCAGATGCACTTTCTCCATCTAGGGCGGTCTTCGGCCAGTGACTCCCAAGTGTCAGTGGTGATGTCGCACTTTATCAGAGAGGCTTTGAGGGTATCCTTGTAACGTTTCCGCTGCCCACCTCTGGCTCATTTGCCGTGAAGGAGCTCCGCATTGAGCATTTGCTTAGAGAGTCTCATGTCTGGCATGCGAACTCTGTGGCCTGCCCAGCGAAGCTAATTGAGTGTGGTCAGTTCTTCAATGCTGGGGATGTTAGCCTGGACGAAGACACTGATGTTGGTGCGCCTGACCTCCCAGGGCATTTGCAGGATCTTGCGGAGACATCGTTGGTGATATATCTTCAGCGACTTGAGGTGTCTTCTGTACATCGTCCATGCCTCTGATCCATACAGGAGGGCGGATTTTACTACAGCCATGTAGACCATGAGCTTGATGGTAGGTTTGAGGGCCTGGTCTTCGAACACTCTTTTCCTCAGGTGGCCGAAGGCTGCACTGGCGCACTGGAGGCAATGTTGAATCTCTGCATCAATGTCTGCTTTTGTTGATAAGAGGCTCCCGAGATGTGGGAAATGGTTAACATTGCCATCTCCATGTTCCCCATTACTCCCCATCTCCATGTTCCCTGGTCTTGTCCTCTAAGGGACCAATAATTACTTTAGCCACTCTTTTCCTTTTTATATACCTATAGAAACTCTTGCTATCTGTTTTTATATTGCATGGACAGGATGAGCTTGGAAAGGTCATGAGGGGAGATTGGAGAGATACTGGAGAAAGATATGCGGTCAGGGCGAGAGCAGGATGGATCCTTAGAGGATGTTGGCCTGGTGGGCTAGGGGAAGGAAGGGAAGAGGCAGAGGCGACCAAACAGATATTCTCTGTTGTGTATAGATGAATTCCACGAGACTGAGTACTGTGAGCTAAACTTAGTGTGACCTTAGTCTTCTTTATTACAACTCCAGAATGCCTAAACAACATGGCAGCCAACCTTTTATACTGGCCCTGCACGTGTGTGCAGGTGACCATTAGGACTCCAACAGTTGCGCCCTCTGGTGGTAAGTATTACATAGTTACATACATAACATCACTCCCCCCTCCCCCCACCCCCCAAATCTTCAGTACAAGTTAGTTACAAGTTGAGGCGATCCGGAGCCCTTCACTCCCTGGTTGATCGTTTAAGTTCAAACCCCGGCGTGTGTGAATTGGCCGGTCCATTGCTGCACTGCACCGCGGCTGGTCTGACCGGACTGTCAGGAACGGTGGGTTCATCCTCATGATTGACAGCGAGGTTGATTGCTGATTGGGTGTGTGTTGGTGGATCGTCGATGGTGATGTCTTCTTCAAGTCGTTCCTAGTTGGCAGTAAATCGCAATTTGGTCTGATCTAAATGCTTTCTGCACGTTTGGCCATTTAACAGTTTGATTATAAACACCTTATTCCCTTCCTTGGCCAAAACAGTGCCAGCAACCCACTTGGAACCATGACCGTAATTCAGGACAAAAACAGGGTCATTAACATCAATGTCACGTGAAATAGCTGCGCGATCGTGGTACATGTTCTGCCGGTGTCACCGGGTTTCCACGTGATCATTAAGATCCGGGTGGACTAGGGAGAGCCTGGTTTTGAGGCCTCTCTTCATTAACAATTCTGCCGGGGGAACCCCGGTGAGCGAGTGGGGTCGCGTCTGGTAACCGAGCAGAATGCGAGACAAGCGGGTCTGCAGGGAGCCGTCCGTCACGCGTTTCATGCTCTGCTTGATTGTTTGGACTGCCCGCTCCGCTTGACCGTTAGATGCGGGCTTAAACGGAGCAGACCTGATATGCTTGATGCCATTGCGGGTCATAAACTCGTTGAATTCTGAGCTGGTGAAACACGGTCCATTGTCGCTGACAAGGACGTCGGGCAAGCCATGGGTGACGTACATGGCCTGTAGGCTTTAAATGGTGGCTATGGACGTGCTGAATGACATGATTACGCATTCAATCCATTTGGAGTAAGCATCCACAACTACTAAAAACATCTTTCCTAGAAAGGGGCCGGCAAAATCTACGTGGATTCTGGACCACGGTTTGGAGGGCCATGACCACAGACTCAGTGGAGCTGCCCTTGGTGCATTGCTCTGTTGCGAGCAAGTGTTGCACTGATGTACACATGACTCCAAGTCCGAGTCAATGCCGGGCCACCAAACATGCGACAATGCCTGGGTGAGTACTGTGTAGGTTGAGTATAAACAGGGAGGTCTTACTGCAGTTGTACAAGGCCTTAGTGAGGCCTCACCTGGAATATTGTGTTCAGTTTTGGTCTCCTAATCTGAGGAAGGACGTTCTTGCTATTGAGGGAGTGCAGCAAAGGTTCACCAGACTGATTCCCGGGATGGCAGGACTGACATATGAGGAGAGGCTGTATCGACTGGGCCTGTATTCGCTGGAGTTTAGAAGGATGAGAGGGAATCTCATAGAAACGTATAAAATTCTGACGGGACTGGACAGGTTAGATGCAGGAAGAATGTTCCCAATGTTGGGGGAAGTCCAGAACCAGGGGACATAGTCTAAGGATAAGGGGTAAGCCATTTAGTACTGAGATGAGGAAAAACTTCTTCACTCAGAGAGTTGTTAACCTGTGGAATTCCCTACCGCCGAGAGTTGTTGATGCCAGTTCATTGGCTATATTCAAGAGGGAGAGAGATATGGCCCTTTCAGCTAAAGGGATCAAGGGTTATGGAGAGAAAGCAGGAAAGGGGCACTGAGGTGAATGATCAGCCATGATTTTATTGAAGGGTGGTGCAGGCTTGAAAGGCCGAATGGCCTACTCCTGCACCTATTTTCTATGTTTCTATGTAAACGTTTCCCAGCCTTTTTTTGGTAAAACCACGTGATTACCCCATAAGAGACAATCCGACTGGATGGACATTTCATCTTTGCATTGGTGAAACAGCTTAATTTAATCTTGAATTTCCCCGGGAACGGCCGACCAGTTCTCATTTAGGACACAACTCTTTAATATTGATAGCACAGGATCCTGGCTGGTCCAGGTCCTGATCTGGCGCGCTGTGACGGGTGACTCCTCACTCTCAAAAACACCCATGACCAGTAGCAAGTCTGCGGGCTGTGCCATTTTAACCCCAGTGGTGGGCAATAGTAGCCCGGCTGAGAGCATCGGCACAGTTTTCAGTGCCTGGTCTGTGGTGGATAACAGAGTCATAAGCGGATTAAGTTAGTGCCCATCTTTGGATACGGAATGAAGCATTGGTGTTTATACCTTTGCTATCTGAAAACAGCGAAATGAGTGGCTTGTGATCAGTTTCAAGCTCAAACCGAAGTCCAAATAGGTATTAGTGCATTTTCTTAGCCTTATATACATATGCTAACGTCTTTCTCGACCATACTATAGGCTCTCTCAGCCTTAGACAGACTTCTCGACACGTATGCAACTGGTTGGAGGTTGCCCGATACATTGGCTTGCTGTAACACACAGCCGACCCTATACAATGAGGTGTCACAAGCTAGCACTAAATGTTTACATGGGTCATTGTGTACAAATAACTTATTTGAACATAGCAGGTTCCTGGCCTTCTCAAAGGCTGTGCCTTGAGATTTGTCCCAAACCAGTCATCATCCTTACGTAGCAACATGTACAAAGGCTCTAACAACGTGCTCAACCCGGGTAGAAAGTTACCGAAATAGTTGAGGAGTCCCAGGAACGAACGCAGTTCCATCACATTCTTTGGTCTGAGTGCATTCTTGATGGTCTCTGTCTTTGAATCCGTGGACCTGATGCCGTCTGCTGCAATCTTTCTCCCCAAAAATTCGACCTGGCACCAGGAAAACACACTTGGAGCTTTCAGCCTGAGTCCCATTCTGTCTAGGCGACATAGAAGCTCTTCCAGGTTGTGTAGATGTCCGATGGTGTCGCGACCAGTGATCAGGATGTCATCATGAACCACAACGGTGCGCGGAACAGATTTCAGCAAACTCTCCATGTTTCTCTGGAAAATGGCTGCTGCCGAGCGAATCCCGAAAGGGCACCTGTGGTATATAAACAGCCCTTTGTGTATCTTGATGCACGTCAGTCTTTTCGAAGATTCAGCCAGCTCCTAAGTCATGTAGGCGGAGGTTAGGTCCAACTTGGTGACCGACTTCCCCCCCCGCTAACGTTGCGAACAGGTCACCTGCCTTGGGCAATGGGTACTGGTCCTGTAGTGAGACTCGGTTAATCGTTACCTTGTAGTCTCCGGTGATTCTGACCGTGCCATCGCTTTTCAACATCGGAACAATTGGACTGGCCCACTCGTTGAATTTGACAGGCGATATGATTCCTTCACGTTGGAGTCTGTCGAGTTCGATCTCGACTTTCTCCCTCATCGTGTACGGAACCGCCCGAGCCTTGTGATGGACGGGCCGTGCATCGGGGCCTAGATGGATCTGAACCTTGGCGCCTGTGAAGTTGCCGATGCCTGGTTCGAATAAGCGAGGGAAACTTGCTCAGCACTTGAGCACACGAGGCGTCATCCACTGAAGATAGTGCTTTGATGTCATTCCAATTCCATTTAATCTTTTCTAGCTGGCTTCTGCCGAACAGCGTTGGTCCATTGCCTGGAACAATCCACAATGATAGGTCATGCAGAGCTCCATCATACAATACCTTCACTGCCACACTTCCAATGACTGGTATGAGCTCTTTGGTGTAGGTATGCAGCTTTGCATTAAATCGGGCTCAGTTTGGGCCTTTGTGCTTTATTGTCTCACAGTTTCCTGAAAGCCTTCTGACTCATTATTGACTGATTCACACCCGTGTCCAACTCCATGGTACTGGAACTCCATTTAATTTGACTTTCAGCATTATAGAAGGACTCTTGGTGGTGAAGGTATGTACCCCAAACACTTCTTCCTCGGGTTGAGTTGCCTGTGCTGTGTGATCCACGCTGGATCGATCATCCTCTGGTATGTCGCAGCACGTTTGCACATTCGCTGGAGGTGCCCCATCGTTGCGCAGCCTTGAACACGTAGTGCTTGAATCGACATTGGTGGGCCCGATGATTACCCCCACAGCGCCAACATGGTGCCAATGGATTCACATTCACCCCCGATGGCAGACTCTGAGTCATCACAGGTCTTGCAACCGCAAACGTATAGGCCCTGCCATATGCAGTTCGGCCTGCTAGCGACGTCATTTTATGCACAGTACTTGCTGGTGAGCTTCGATGTTGAGAAGATATCTGTTTGGTGTTATCGTCTGTGGCCATGCATGCCTGGGCGCTCGCAATGGCCCTGCTCAGGTCTAGGGTTTCGGCAGCCAGCAGCTTTCAAAGAATGACCTCGTGGCTGATTCCCAGCACGAAAAAGTCCCGCAGCATTTGCCCCAACGCAATTCCAAAATCACAAGGTCCCGCGAGGCGTCTCAGGTCAGCAACATAATCCGCCACGTCCTGGCCCCCGGAGCGATGGTGCATGTAAAAACGATACCTGGCCATGAGGATACTCTCCTTCGACTTGAGGTGATCCCGAACCAGCGTGCACAGCTCTGTATATTCCTTCACCGTTGGTTTTATCGGTGCGAGCAGATTCTTGATGATGCCGTATATTTTAGGCTCACAGACGGTGAGGAGAACCAACCTGCGCTTGGCCATGTTAGTGTCTCCTTCCAGCTCGTTGGCCACGAAGTACTGGTCGAGACGCTCAACGATGGGTTCCCAATCATCACCCTCTACGAATCTCTCTAATATTCAAACGACAGCCATGATTGCGTGAAAGTTCGTATTCTGTTACTCATAGCCAATTGTTGTGTATAGAAGAACTCCAAGAGGCTGAGTACTGTGAGCTAAACTTAGTGTGACCTTAGTCTTCTTTATTACAACTCCAGAATCCCTAAACAACATGGCAGCCAACCTTTTATACTGGCCCTGCACGTGTGTGCAGGTGATCATTAGGACTCCAACAGTCACGCCCTCTGGTGGCAAGTATTACCTAGTTACATACATAACATTCTCAGTCTTAGAAACACAGATGTCCATGAGCTCCTCACACTTTTTTTCAGAGGTGAGGGTGGAGACTGGGGAGAGGGGTTTAAAAAGACAGTTAGCAGTGGAGAATAGAAGCCGGGGTTTATCTTTACATTCCACAATGATTCTGGAATAGTGAGCAGTATTGGCAGATGAGAGCAGAACCCGATAATGTTTTATGTGGTCCAGCCAGATCTGGCGGTGAATGGCTAAACCAGCTGTCAGCCATATCCATTCAAATCTGCATTCCTTGTACTTAAGGGAGCAAAGATCAGGGCGATACCAAGGGGAAAGGCCAGGGTGAGTGAGAGTAATTGTTTTAACAGGGACTAGGACATCAAAGGTGGTGGTGAGGGTGAGATCGGTAGCTGCTGAAATGTCATGATGAATGGAGGGCCTAAGGTTGGACAGTTGGGAGTTCATAAGTGCAGTTGTAAGAGAGTCGGGAGAGAGTTTTTTCCAAGGGCGGACACAGAAGGAGGTAGGGTTAGGGGATGTGTGTGGAGAGCTATATGAGGATGTGGTCAGAGATGGCCTTATCTGCGATAGACACGATAAAAAATATACATTGACGTCAACAACTACAACTTGTTGTTATTGAAGTCAGAGCGGAATCCTAAATTTGCAGTTAATTTCCAGAAAAGATCCTACTGGTAAGAGGAACTTCTGGAGATGATACATGATTATACTTTCTATAGAGAGAGCACAGAGGACATTCGGGCTTCTGAGCTACAAGGAGAGGCTAAGGAAGCTGGGAATGTAAATACTGGCAAATGAAAGCTCAAGGAGATCATACAGAGGTTTTCAAGATTCTAAAGGACATGGGTAAACTGAACCCGAATGAATTACTTAACAGCATGCATGTATGCTCATTCCTATAATGCCACTAGCAGTTGCTTAGCAAAGTCACTGATCTACAGGAAAGCTGATTTACCAGTGAGATCAGTGAAACCCTGCCTCGTGCTTGTTTGTAATTGGTTGCTAAGCTTGGTAAAGCTGAAACAGATAGTTCTCTCCAATCTTACACCCCAGGTCGCTATGCCAGCAGTCAGAATATTCATGGAAGAAGCACAGACTGTCCTTAGGGCATTTGTCATGAGAGTGTCTACTGCAGATGTCCCTGGAGCTGCCCTACACTCTATGATGGACTACAATGTTGTGAAACCATCCATCAATGTCCTGCGCAGGCTTCCTTACTCAAGCTCTTATCTGCAGAAACTTTGTCTGATATAGCAACCCCCCCCCCCATACCTGCCTCAACATTTGGTGCTCTTTGAGCATTGTACTTTTAAAACCAGGACCCATGCAATCTAGATTCCAAGCTGGTCAATCTAGAGGCAATGTACTCCAACCCTCTATTGAGCAATGCCTTCCTCCTCATGTGCCACCAACAATGATTCCTGCTTATCTGAGCTCTATGTTTCACTTCTGGCTCACTCTCCAAGGGAGGGATTATCTGAAACTGAGAAAAAGGGTGTTGAAAATAATCTTTGGAATTCTCTACACCAGAGGGCTGTGGATGCTCAATCGCTGAGTATATTCAAGGCTGAGATCGATAGATTTTTGGATACTAAGGGAATCAAGGGATATGGGGAAAGGGCAGGAAAGTGGAGTTAATGTAGACGATCAACCATGATCTTATTAAATCGCGGAGTAGGCTCGAGGAGCTGTGTGGCCTACTCCTGCTTATATTTCTTATATTATTTCCGAACCTCCTTGATTACATTTATAAGGGAAAAAAGGAAAAAGATTAGCGACAGGATTGTACTATAGCTCACCAAACAATCCAAAGGAGGTAGATGTACTGCTGTAGGAGATCATTAAACAGATGACAGCCAGGTCTTCCGTTCTGGTCATGGAGAACTTCAGTCTTCGTAATATTGAGATGTATATTGGGGACAGTCTGTGTATAAGCAGTAATATATTGAGGTTATGTGCGACTCCTTTCCAAAACAGTTTGTGCGGAATGTACAAGGGAGAGTGCAATATTGAATGTGGTGTTACCTAAGGAGGAGGTGGGTGATTCACAATGTCATTGATTTAAAAAGGCGCATCATGGTCAACCCAATTTGAGCATAGGAGGTTACTCACTTTAAAAAGAAAGAAAGAAAGATTTACATTTATATAGCGACTTTCACGACCACTGAACGTCTCAAAGCTTTACAGCCAATGGAGTGCAGTCACTGTTATAACGTGGGAATCGCGGCAGCCAATTGCACACAGCAAGCTCCCACAAACAGCAATGTGACAATGATCAGATAATCTGTTTTTGTTATGTTGATTGAGGGATAAATATTGGCCAGGACACCGGGGATAACTCTCCAGCTCTTCTTCAAAATAGTGCCATGGGATCTTTTATGTCCACCTGAGAAAGCAGACAGGGTCTCAGCTGAAAGACAGCACCTCCCGCAGCACTGCAATGGAGTCTCAGCCTAGCTTTATGTGCTCAAGTCCCTGGAGTGGGTCATGAACCCACAACCTACTGACTCAGAGGCAAGTGCATTACCCACTGAGCCACAGCTGACTTTAGGCTAGTGGTTTCCCTTCTTCAATGTCTGACAAGCTTACAAAAGAAACCTCAAGTGTTCAATCCTTTAAAGGGATTTTCATCCTGCACTAGGTATCTCCCATTCCCATGCACTTTATATAATAAACCCATGTCACTATCTTGAGTTCTTGTTGACTGAAGGAGGTTAGGTAACATAAGATGAAATGAGGAAGCCATTACAAGAGGCTGTTCCTTTAAACAAAAGCAGTAGTAATGGATGTTATGCCGTACTAAAATAGAATGTATTATTCTCCAGTAAAACCCGCATTTCCTGTTATTATTGTAAGGTTGCCAGTTTGTTTTCTCCTATGTTTTGTGTTATTTTTGGAGCATTTTTTATTTTTCAGCAAAATTGTTTAATTTAGGATTTTAAAATCTGTTGCTTGCAATACTGACCCAAACATCGATAGTAATGTTAAGACAAAATCTATACAGATCAAATTAAGAAATAGGAAGAGAAATTGTACAATTCTCAGTGTGCAGTACAGCCCAGCAAACATTGGAGATGAGTTAGAGGGGAAGATCTATAGACAGTTCACAGAGATATAAAAGAACAACACGACAATAGGATTGGGTGATTTTAACTATCCCAAGGTAGACTGAAATAAATGTGGCCAAAGTGAGCAATGCTTTTTAGAATGTGTCATGGACTGCTTTTTAGATCAGTATGACCATGAAAATCTATAGCCATTCCAGTGGACCTCTGCCAGAAATTCAGCAGGCATCTGTTGGAACAACCAATCTTTCCAAGGATCCAGATACATTGGATCTTTTGACCTTAAGCAACAGTTTCTGGGATGTCTTTGTGCGGATGGAGCATCTCCCTACCCCTATAAAGCCAACAACATAAGGACAGACATGGCTCGAGGGCAATGATTCCCTATGTTGGGTGCTCCCGCCCCTTGGCCCTCAGTCTGGGTCCAGCATTGCATTGATGTTGCTATTACTGGTATCATGAGGCATACTTCATTAGAACCAATGTGGGAGTGGAGTCCACCTGGGTAGTCAAGGCAGAGATCGGGGAAGAATTCAAAATATATATTTTTTAAAGTGGTCCCCTGACACAGGGAGCTGCTGGGACCACAACCAACAGCTTTCCACAGGGGCCACCCAACTTCCACCAGTATTTCCAACATTTTCAGTGGGGGTTGCTGCAGAATATGCCCCAAGCTGTATCTGTTTTTTGCTGAGTCAGGTCAAGGTGAGTATATGCTTCAACAGATCCTACATACCAGCATCTGAAGCTCTGTCTGTGCACACTGAGCAAACCACCACTCCCCCACCACTCACCCACCAAACATCGGTACCTACTCAAACTCACATCCACATCTCACACCTTGCCAACATTCACAGCTATTCAACAATGGCAGGCATATCTCCCAGACATATAGCTGGACTCTGACTCACACATATTTGTTTCTTTTACAGACCAAGATAACACACAATAGGAGGGAGCAGCAGAAGACAGGCGGGAGGTGAACCTGAGCTCCAGCAGCTCTCAGACCTGGAGGAGCGAGTGCTGCAACTCATTGGGCAGCAGGTGTGGGCGCCGTAGTTGGGGGCAACAATGGTATCTTCATCCCCTCTCCTTTTCTCATCCCACTTCCCCCTCACATCACAAGCCTTTATCACTTTCCAGCTCCTGATAAAGTCTACATTCCTTGCTCCATCGGGGGGCAACGTCTTACCACCGCCGCAAAACTCCCACCGAATTTAGCGGGAGTCGCTGTTCTCACCACGCCCAGTTGCAAACTCATTTGCGTCTTGTTTGCGCCCCTCGCTAACGGGAGGCCCAAAGTAACCCAATTTCTCCCACTATGACTATTTCCACTGGAATAGAGAAAAACTATTTCCTCTGAATGACAAGGGGTCATCCATTTAAAATTGTCACTGAGAGAAGTTAGGAGAAATTTATTTTCACAGAAAGTTGCTCTGATAAGGAATAAGTTGTCTTAGGGAGAGATTGGGACAAAGACTATTACATATTTTAAGAGAAAATTGAGTAAATATTTGACACAAAGGAATATACTGTACAAGACTTGGGGAAGAGCTCAGCATTCGTTTTGGATTGTTCTAGCAGTCATAATTGGCCAAATGGCCTCCTAATGCTAGAAACATCTATGATTCTATAGGTTCAAATTGATAGACTGCAGTGTAGTTCTTTATCTTGTACTCGCTGAATGCAAGTTATCGACCTCTCACTACAGTGAGGTGCACTGAAAAGCTGTAAACTAAGAGCAGTTTAAATTGAAAACCACAATTGTTAAAAATAACCCTGGTTTTGCAATACATTTCTGTAAAGCACTCACACTTTTTACCACTTGCCTCTGAACCATATAGATAAACTGGCAGTGATAATGGTTGATGTGTTGCCAGAACAGAAACGCCAGTGAAAATATTCTAAAAAAAACTTTTTATGAAATAAACTGGGAGAGTATTTGTGGCTGCAACACAACTTTGGGGCTTGACTTTCCCAAGAGCCCCTCAATGCCTGATTGTCCGCCCACCAAAACCATGAACGTTTTGCAAGTAACGCTGGTGAAAATTTCCATTATTAAGTTAAAAATAATCGCCCGGCAAAAAATAGATCTTGCACCATTATCCTCGGCGGTTTCTTGGCGGTTAAAGGGGAAACTAAGTGAAACAGGCGGTTCATAACATTTTTTTTTAAATTTAGTCCAAGGCTGCAGTTGAGCCTAGGGAGAGGGCAAAATTTTTTTTTTAAATTTACACTAAAAAAAGTTAAAAAAAACATTCCCAAGATACTTTTAAAGCTAATTGTCATTTTAAAATAAATAAAGAACCTTTAACTTACATTTCTTTGCAAAGTACTCACCTAACGCCCTAACATAAAACAGAGAGTCGGGATAAATGGGTCATTTTCTGGTTGGCAAACAGTGACTAGTGGGGTGCTGCAGGGATCGGTGCTGGGTCCTCAACTATTTACAATCTATATTAATGACTTGGATGAAGGGACCGAGTGTAATGTAGCCAAGTTTGCTGATGATATAAAGATGGGTGGGAAAGCAAATTGTGAGGAGGACACAACAAATCTGGAAAGGGATATAGACAGGCTAAGTGAATGGGCAAAAATTTGGCAGATGGAGTATAATGTGGGAAAATGTGAGGTTATCCACTTTGGCAGAAATAATAGAAAAGCAAATTATAATTTAAATGGAGCAAAATTGCAAAGTGCTGCAGTACAGAGAGACCTAGGGGTCCTTGTGCATGAAACACAAAAAGCTATTATGCAGGTACAGCAAGTAGTCAGGAAGGCAAATGGAACGTTGGCCTTTATTGCAAAGGGGGATAGAGTATAAAAGCAGAGAAGTCCTGCTACAGCTGTACAGGGTATTGGTGAGGCCACACCTGGAGTACTGCATACAGTTTTGGTCCCCGTATTTAAGGAAGGATATACTTGCATTGGAGACTGTTCAGAGAAGGTTCATTAGGTTGATTCCGGAGATGAGGGGGTTGACTTATGAGGATAGGTTGAGTAGGTTGGGCCTATACACATTGGAGTTTTGAATAATGAGAGGTGATCTTATTGAAACTTATAAAATAATGAGGGGGCTCGACAAGGTGGATGCAGGGAGGATATTTCCACTCATAGAGGAAACTAAAACTAGGGGACATAGTCTCAGAATAAGGGAACGTCCATTTAACACTGAGATGAGGAGAAATTTCTTCTCTCAGAGGGTTGTCAATCTGTGTAATTCTCTGCCCCAGAGAGCTGTGGAGGCTGGGTCATTGAATATATTTAAGGTGGAGATAGACAAATTTTGAGCGATAAGGGCGTAAAGGGTTATGGGGAGCGAGCAGGGAAGTGGAGCTGAGTCCATGATCAGATCAGCCAAGATCATATTAAATGGCGGAGCAGACTCGAGGGGACATATGGCCTACTCCTGCTCCTATTTCTTATGTTCTTATGTTCTTAAGCAGCTTTCACAAGGCGGTTCCCTCGGCGATCTGGGCGGGCTTCCATTGAGGCCAAACTTACGCCCTGGCGATTTTCTCGGTGGTGCACGTCAGCGATTTACTCCTGGCGGGCGTTTTGAGATTTGGGCGGTACCATTCAAATATTAAAGGGGAAACTTTTGCTGGGCGGTTTCTCTACCAAAAACAACTGTACCGCCGAGAAAACCGCCAAAAAAACGCCGAAAAAGGTGAAAGTGTAGCCCTTGGATTTTATTAGAGCCTGTTTGTTATCATTTAAAACTTTCAAATATATTACAATCTGTATCAATTAATAACAAAGTTCTAAGTTTTTTGTTTATCCCAAAACATATGGCAATAAGAATAAATCATCATCATCATTCATCGTCCCTCATATCGAGGATGACTTGTTTCCATGCCAAAAAGGCATGAGTTCACAGGTGTTTCAATGAAGGACCTAATATTCCAGGTCCCGAACTACATGTTGAAGGGTGGAAGATGCCTGTGCATGAATTTTTTTAATGTGTGGTGGCTGTTGCACACCAGCCACCACACGGGCTTGACAGAGCTAGGTCTTGGTCTAGTGGCAAGGATTAACCAAGACGACTGTAGCCCAGCTCTGCTGCACGGACCTAGTGAGCACACATATTGCAGTGTGGGCTGGCCCGTACTGCCTCTGGGCCCTCGCCTCCTCTGGGCCCCGAACTCATGCCTCTCCTGGGCCCCGATCACGTCGTTCTACGATCACTCGCTGCTCCTGCGCCCCAACCTCACCGCTCCTGCTATACCCGCCCTCGCTCCAATCAGCGACCTGGACCTTTGTGACGTCCAATCCAGTCGGTGGTGGAAGCTGATTCCGTCAATAATGATTGGTAATGAATAGCTGAGCCACAGAGCAGGAAGGTCTTAGGGCTGCTCCAAAGTCACCCAGCACTGTACCAACACATCTTGATTTTCTTACAGCTGATACAAGAATAGCATGAGATTTCGAGGCCTCCCTTTTCATTGGGAATGTTCCACAGAACATTAAATGCGGAAATTGAAACTTCCATAACTGTATAGTAGTTTTTATTCTGCATCAAGTTGTACTCATTTCCAAATTAAATAAAACTTGAAAGTATAACTTTGTGCTGGCAGAGTATAACTGCATTTGCTGCATGCCAGCCTTAGGGGTTTTATTTGTGGCTGTGAATGGAAATTGGGTGTGATTTTGAAAAAGGTAAAGTTACCCAAGGTAACTGACACAGAAAGCGCGAGTCAAAAATTTACAAAAATCTGTTTGTTTCCTGATATTTGACAATTGATTATTAACAACTGATTAGCACTCAGTCAACTTGTATTCATTACATCACAGTTGTTAAGGGAAGTCATTGCCCATCAACTGCACGGAGATTCTTGACAGTTTATATCCACCCAATGCTGGTAATAAATACCTGGGAGTGATTACAAAGCAGTAATCTCAACTCTGGGTAAAATGATACCTCTAAACCACTCAAATTTCACATTGGTGATTCACATTGTTTGGAACCATTATCTTTATATTTTATCTAAAGATTGTATAAAGTTACATTTTATATACGATCAGTAACTAGTTCTTAATTTTGAAACTACCTACTATTTTTACGGAACGCAATACAGGTATTGATTTTACATAAAAATGTTGTTTACAGCCAAAATTATTTGAATTTTGATTCACAAATGATCATCATCATAGGCAGTCCCTCACATCGAGGATAACTTGCTTCACAGGTATTTCAATGAAGGACCTAATATTCCAGATCCCGAACTACATCTTGAAGGGTGGAAGATGCCTGCGTGTGGATTTTTTTAACGGGTGGCCGCTGCACACCAGCCACCACACGGGCTTGACAGAGCTAGGTCTTGGTCCAGTGGCAAGGATTACCCAAGACGACTGGAGATCAGCTCTGCTACATGGACCTACTGTGCACACATAGCGCAATGTGGGCTGGTCTGTGCTGCCCCTGGGCCCACGCCTCTTCTGGGCCCCGATCACATCCCTCTACGAACTCTTGCTGTTCCTTCGCCCCGACCTCGTCGCTCCTGCCTGCACTGCAATCAGCCATCGCCCTCCTGAAGCAGCATGCACTGCTCCCTGTAGTGGTATGCCACTGTACATTGCTCCCTCTAATGGCCCCAGCCTGCTGATGGTCTTGCAGGCCAGGACCACGCCGATTTCCAGGCCGGGCCACCACACGCCGTTTGCAGTGATCACAGTTGTGGCTTCATTTTACAAGCACAGTGCCCTGGAAAGGTTTTATTTTGGTTCTCTTTCAAATTTTCTGTCCTGCTGTCCTGCATAAGCTGACGTTCCTTGATACCTTATGTTTCCTCCCCTAAGTAGACATTCTTTAGGTATGAACCTAGGCAGTAAGAGTTGGTTTAAAAGCTGGTACCAGTGATACAAGTCAGCAACTGTAACAGCATTTGACCTTCTGCCTCTCTCTTCACAGAATTTTCTGAGTTTTGTTTTGAATAATCAATCTCCTCTCTCCTTCCCCAGGGACGGGAGGATCTATAACATCTTCCCACAGCCTAGTTCCTCAAGATCATTACCTCCATCGCCCACCCCCTCCCACCTGCTCAGTCTTGTGTCCCATTAATGTATAAATACACCAGATCCCCCATCTAACAATCCAAGTAAAACAATGGGCAGGCTGTACAACTTGTATTTATATAGCATCTTTAACGTAGTAAAATGTCCCAAGACGCTTCACAGGCGTGTTATCAAACAAAATTTGACACTGAGCCACATAAGGAGATATTAGGGCACATGGAGGTAGGTTTTAAGGAGTGCCTTAATGGAGGAAAGAGAAGTAGAAAGGTGGAGAGGTTTAGGGAGGTCATTCCAGAACTTAGGGCCTTGACAGCTGAAGGCACAGCCACCAATGGTGAAGTGATTAAAATCGGGATGCTCAAGAGGGCAAAATTGGACGAACGCAGATATCTCGGGCTGTAGAAGGATACAGAGATAGAAAGGGGTGAGGCCATGGAGGCATTTGAAAACAAGTACAGGTGCATGAGAATTTTAAAATCAAGGCGTTGCATAACCGGGAGCCAATGTAGGTCAGCGAGCACAAGGGTGATGGGTGAACGGGACTTGGTACAAGTTAAGACATGGGCAGCCAAGTTTTGGATGCCTCAAGTTTACAGAGGTTAGAATGTGGGAGGCTGACCAGGAATCATCATCATGGGTAATCCCTCAGAATTGAGGATGACTTTATTCCACACTAAAAATGAGTTCTCAGGTGATTGAAGAGTCCAATGCGGGACCTACAGTCTCTGTCGCAGGTGGGACAGACAGTGGTTGAAGGAACGGGTGGGTGGGGTGTCTGGGTTGCCGCACGCTTCTCCTCTGTCGAGGCTTGACTTCAGCTTACTCTCGGCAAAGAGACTCGAGGTGTTCAGCACCTTCCCGGAAGCTTTTCCTCCACTTTAGGCGGTAAATAAATACAGGTATAACATAATGCAGCAATCTAAACTGAGGAAGAATAGCCAGCCACATTATATTGAGACAAGAAGAGTGGTGGGGTTTGAAAAATTTCTCCCCTTTCCTTCTTATGTGAAGGCATTGTGTCCCTCATCAAGGTACAGTTCAAAAGGTACCTTGCTCAAGTGGCTATTATTCGTGTGCGAGTCTCAGCAATGAGGCTAGGGTTTCTGCGTTTGTGCTCACCATCCACTGGTTCTGATTTTAAAGGGGGAGCGGGTACGGTGCGCGTGGGCCTAAAAGTTGGCGGCATATTCGTGGATTCCACGGACATGGAGGCCCGGCCGATTTTAACGGCTGGCAGGCAAGAGCGGAACATCGCAGACAGGAGGCCGCAACTGGGGACCCGTGGGTTCAGTCCCTGCCAGTCAGATAAGGGGGTGGGGGGGCGGGATGGTGAAGGTGATTAGGAAGTCCCTGCTCCTCCTGGCCCACAAGGAAACCTAAACCAAAAATGTAAACTTGCCTGTGCGGGTCTCTTCTGACCCAGATCCAGCTCCTGGCAGGTTTCCCTGATGAGAAAGCCACTATTGCTCCCCATTCAGGCGTATTCATTCAGACTGGGTCCAGATGACACCATCGGGCCCTGACCTGCACATTTAAACAGGACCCTATCAACTTGGGATGGGTGTCCTACTCGCCTGCTCAAAAGAGCAGGTTAATGTTCGGATCCGTCGGGAAGGCAGCATAATCGGGGGTGGTAAGCTCCTTGGTGATCTTGGATGCTGAGTGTCTCATAATACCTAACTTGGTGTTCTTTCTATATATTACCCAAGTGGGAGAAGGAAGTGAGGTGGTTGCCTGCTGCCTTTCCCTGAGGAATTTCTGGGACAGGGTTAGCGTGTGGCCTCGTTTGGCAAGGCTAATAAACATCCCTGCAACTGTAAGTGCCACTTGTGCTGGTGTGGTGGCTGCCTGTGATTGCTCCTCTATTGGCTCAGAGTCCTTTGATTCATCCTGCAAGTCTACGCTGCTCCCAGCAGTCCCTCGAAATCGAGGAAGACTTGCTTCCACTCCTGAAGTGAGCTCTTTGGTGGCTGAACAGTCCAATATGAGAGCCACAGATTCTGTCACAGGTGGGACAGATAGTCATTGAGGGAAGGGGTGGGTGGGACAGGTTTGCCGCATGCTCTTTCCACTGTCTGTGCTTGATTTCTGCTTGCTCTCGGCGTTGAGTCTCGAGGTGCTCTGCGCCCTCTCAGATGCACTTCCTCCACTTAGGGTGGTCTTGGGCCAGGGACTCCCAGGTGTCAGTGGGGATGTCGCACTTTATCAGGGAGGCTTTGAAGGTGTTCTTGTAGCATTTCTGCTGCCCACCTTTGGCTCGTTTGCTGTGAAGGAGCTCCGAGTAGAGCACTTGTTTTGAGAGTCTCGTGTCTGGCATGCAAACTATGTGGCCTGCCCAACGGAGCTGATCGAGTGTGGTCAGTGCTTCAATGCTGGGAATGTTAGCCTGGGCGAGGACGCAGATGTTGGTGTGCCTGTCCTCCCAGGGGTTTGTAGGATCTTGCGGAGTCATCGTTGGTGATATTTCTCCAGCAACTTCAGGTGTCTGCTGTACATGGTCCATGTCACTGAGCCATATAGGAGGGCGGATATTACTACAGCCCTGTAGACCATGAGCTTGGTGGCAGTTATGAGGACCTGGTCTTCAAAAACTCTTTTCCTCAGGCGGCGAAGGCTGCACTGGTGCACTGGAGGCGGTGTTGGATATCGTCGTCGATGCATGCTCTTGTTGATAGGAGGCTCCCGAGATATGGGAAGTGGTCCACGGTGTCCAGGGCTGCGCCATGGATCTTGATGACTAGGGGGAAGTGCGGTGCAGTTAGGACAGGCTGGTGGAGGACCTTTGTCTTATGGATGTTTAGCATAAGGCCCTTCTACGTCGACTATGTCCTGGAGTTCAGCCTATGTATATGCGCAGACGCAGGCATCGTCTGTGTACTGTAGCTCGACGACAGAGGTTGGGGTGGTCTTGAACCAGGCCTGGAGACGGCGCAGGTTGAAAAGGTTCCCACTGGTTCTGTAGTTTAGTTCCACTCCAGCGGGGAGCTTGTTGATTGTGAGGTGGAGCATGGCAGCGAGAAAGATTGAGAAGAGGGTTGGGGCGATGACGCAGCCCTGTTTGACCCCTGTCCAGACGTGGATTGTATTGCATTCCTAACACAGATGAGGCTGCACACAAGGAGGTTAAAGTAATAGTGACCTCAGTCTTTAATAAAATACTCCAGAGTGAGGAACAGGCCTTAGGGGCCTATAGACAGTGCTCGCAAGGGATGCTGGGATCCCTTGGAACTTCAGGGGATGAGCTCCCTTGTGGCGGAACATGGGAGAGCATGCTTTACAGATACACAACATCACTCCCCCTCCAAAGGCAAAGTGAAAACTATTTATAAGGTGAGCCGGTCGGGAGCCTTTCTTTCCCTGGTGGATCACCTTGGTACAAATGTCTGTTATGGTGTGTTGGCTGTGCCCTCGCTGGGCTGGCGTGTTGTTGACCCTGCAGGGCTGCTAGGTGAGCCTGGCCTTGCCGGGCAGTTGGGCGTGATGGGTTCGATTTCCTGGTTCGACGTGGTATCGTTGATCCTTTGGGTGTGTGTTGTGGGCTCGAAAAATGTGGTGTCTGCTGGGGGTTGTTCAGGGCAGTCTGTGAACCGCAGCCTCGTTTGGTCCAGGTGCTTTCTGCAAATTTGTCCATTGTCTAGTTTGATTACAAACACCCTATTCCCTTCTTTAGCTATCACCGTGCCTGCGATCCACTTGGGACCATGTCCATAGTTTAGCATATACACAGGGTCATTCAGATCAATTTCACGTGACATAGTGGCGCGACCATCGTTTACATTTTGTTGCTGCCGCCTGCTCTCTATCTGATCATGCAGGTTGGGGTGAACCAGCGAGAGTCTGGTTTTAAGTGTCCTTTTCATGAGTAGCTCAGCCGGGGGCACCCCTTTGAGTGATTGGGGTCTTGTGCGGTAGATGAGCAGTACTCGGGACAGGCGGTTTGGAGTGAGCCTTCTGTGACTCGTTTAAGGCTCTGTTTGATGGTTTGTACTGCCCGCTCTACCTGGCCATTGGAGGCTGGTTTAAACGGGGTCGAGGTGACATGTTTGATCCCATTGCGTGTCATGAATTCTTTAAATTCGGCACTGGTGAAACATGGCCCGTTGTCACTGACCAGTATGTCAGGCAGGCTGTGGGTGGCAAACATGGCCCTCAGGCTTTCAATGGTGGCGGTGGTGGTGCTTTCCGACATTATTTCACATTCAATCCATTTTGAAAAAGCATCCACCACCACCAGGAACATTTTACCGAGAAACGGGCCTGTATAGTCGACATGGATCCTCGACCATGGTCTGGAGGGCCAGGACCACAAACTTAGTGGTGCCTCTCTGAGCGCGTTGCTCAACTGAGCACACACACTGCATTGCCGTACACAGGACTCTAAGTCAGAGTCAATACCGGCCCACCACACGTGGGATCTGGCTATCGCTTTCATCATTACTATACCCGGGTGTGTGCTGTGGAGATCCGAGATGAACATCTCCCTGCCCTTTTTGGGTAGCACTACGTGGTTACCCCACAAGAGGCAGTCTGCCTGAATGGACAGCTCGTCCTTTCGCCGCTGGAACGGCTTGATTAGCTCCTGCATTTCAACGGGGATGCTGGCCCAGCTCCCATGCAGTACAGTTTTTTTACTAGGGACAGCAGAGGATCTTGGCTGGTCCAAGTCCTAATCTGGCGGGCCGTGACAGGTGATTTATCATTTTCAAATGCTTCCATGACGATCAACACGTCTGTGGGATGCGCCACCATCAACAAGTTTGTAGGCTGCGCCATTTCCACCCCTGTGGTAGACAATGGTAGCCGACTGAGAGCATCCGCACAGTTCTCGGTGCCTGGCCTGTGGCAGGTGGTATAGTTATACGCTGATAGCGCGAGTGCCCACCTTTGTATGCGGGCTGAGGCATTAGTATTTATCCCCTTGCTTTCAGCGAACAGGGATGTGAAGGGCTTGTGATCTGTTTTCAGCTCAAATTTGAGGCAAAACTGATGCATTTTCTTTACCCCGAACACACACGCTAATGCCTCTTTCTCAATCATGCTGTAGGCCCTCTCGGCCTTAGACAAGCTCCTGGAAGCATAGGCGACAGGTTGCAACGTCCCCGCAACGTTAGTTTGTTGTAATACACACCCGACTCCATACGACGACGCATCACATGCTAGCACAAGTCTTTTACACTGATTATACAATACAAGTAGCTTGTTGGAGCATAAAATGTTTCTGGCTTTCTCAAAAGCAATTACTTGTTTTTTTCCTCATACCCAGTTCTCACCTTTGCGCAATAACACATGTAAGGGCTCTAAAAGAGTGCTTAAGCCCGGTAGGAAGTTACCAAAATAGTTGAGGAGTCCCACGATCGACCGCAGCTCCGTGACATTCTGTAGCCTGGGCGCGTTCCTGATAGCCTCTGTTTTGGCGTCTGTGGGCCGAATGCCGTCCGCCGCAATCTTTCTCCCCCAAACCTCCACTTCTGTTGCCATGAAGATGCATTTCGACCACTTCAGCCGCAGCCCTACGTGATCCAGTCACTGGAGGACCTCCTCCAGGTTTTGTAGGTGCTCGACGGTGTCCCGACCCGTGACCAATATGCCGTCCTGAAAGACCACCGTGTGTGGTATCGACTTGAGTAGGCTCTCCATGTTTCTCTGGAAGATCGCTGCAGCCGACCGAATTCCAAATAGGCATCTGTTGTAGATGAAAAGTCCCTTGTGCGTGTTGATGCAGGTGAGGCCCTTCGAAGACTCCTCCAGCTCTTGCGCCATATAAGCCGAAGTCAGCTCGAGCTTGGTGAACGTCTTGCCTCCTGCCAGCGTCGCAAATAGGTCGTCTGCCTTAGGTAGCGGGTATTGGTCCTGTAGCGAGAAACAATTAATAGTTACTTTATAATCGCCACAAATCCTGACCGTGCCATCACTTTTGAGTACTGGAACAATCGGGCTGGCCCACTCGCTGAATTCCACTGGGGAGATGATGCCCTCGCGTTGCAGCCTGTCGATTTCCACTCTCTCCCTCATCATATGAAGTACCACTCGCGCCTTGTGGTGAATGGGTCATGCCTCTGGGACCAAGTGGACCCGCACCTTCGCCCCGGAAAAGTTTCCAAAGCCTGACTCAAAAAGGGAAGGAAATTTGTTAAGGACCTGAGGCCTCATCGACATGTGATCGCGCTCGGATGTCATCCCAGTTCCAGCAGATTTTGCCCAGTCAGCTCCTTCCAAGCAGCGTGGGGCCATTGCCCGGAACAATCCAGAATGGCAGTTCATGCACCGTGCCCTCGTAGGTGGCCTTGACCATGGCGCTGCCCAGGACAGTGATAAGCTCTTTGGTGTACGTTCTCAGTTTCGTATTGATGGGGCTCAGGGCTGGTCTGAATGCCTTGTCTCTCAAACATCTTTTTACTCATGATGGATTGGCTCAAGCCAGTGTCCAGTTCCATGGCTGTGGATAAGCCATTCAATTTTACATTTAGCATTTTTCGGTGCACATTTTGTTGAAAATGTCTGCACCCCGTGTACTTCAGCATCTGCCTCCTCTCTCTGAGGCTCAAAATTGCTTTGATCCACCATGGACCGATCTTCCACTGCCATGTGGTGGTTAGCAGGTTTTGCAGAGCTTGCAGCTCGTTTGCAAGCTCGTTGGATGTACCCCATTGTTCCACAGCTCTTGCAAACATACCCTTTGAAGCGGCATGAATAGGCTGAATGGAAGCCTCCACAACGCCAACACGGTGCGAATTGCCTTGCATTCATCCTTTGTTGGGGACTCTGAGTCATCTGGGTCATCTGAGGCTTGTTGGCAGTTGCAGAGTCGTGGGTTCTGCCTTGTACATTTCTGCTCACAAACACAGTTCCAGTTAATTTATGAACATTGTTCGCGCTTGTGTGCTGAGAGATTTGTTTGGTGTTCTCACTGGTGGACATAAATGCCTGTGCTATCGCAATAGCCTTACTGAGGGTCGGTGTCTCTACAGTCAAAAGTTTTAGTAGGATGGTCTCGTGGCCAATGCCCAGTACAAAAAAGTCTCTGAGCATTTGCTCCAGGTAGCCATCAAACTCACATTGTCTTGCAAGTCGCCTTAGCTCGGCAACGTAGCTCGCCACTTCCTGACCTTCAGATCGCTGGCACGTGTAGAACCGATACCTCGCCATCAGCACGCTCTCCCTCAGGTTAAGATGCTCCCGAACCAGTGTACACAGCTCCTCATACAACTTATCTGTGGGTTTCACCGAAGCCAGAAGATTCTTCATGAGGCTGTAGGTCGGTGCCCCACAGACTGTGAGGAGGACCGCTCTTCTTTTTGCAGCGCTTCCTTCTCCGTCCAGCTCGTTGGCTACAAAGTACTGGTCTAGCCGTTCAACATAGGCTTCCCAGTCCTCACCCTCCGAGAACTTCTCCAGGATGCCCACAGTTTGCTGCATCTTTGCGTTGGATTTGTATTCTCGTCGCCAGTTATTGAGTTCCTAACAGAGACTGCACACAGGGAGGTTAAAGTAACAGTGACCTCAGTCTTTAATAAGACACTCCAGAGTGAGGAACAGGCCTTAGGGGCCGGCTTATATACAGTGCTCCCAAGGGATGCTGGGATCCCTTGGGACTTCAGGAGATGAGCTCCCTGGTGGCAAACATGGGAGTGCATGCTTTACAGATACACAACAGATTGTGTCTGTGATGGATCCGTTGGTAAAGATCACAGCCTGTATGTTGTCGTGGAGCAGGCAGAGGATGGTGACGAACTTTTGGGAGCATCCAAAACGGAGGAGGATGCTCCATAGACCTCGCGGTTGACAGTGTCAAAGGCCTTTGGAAGTAGGCCATGTATAAGGCCGGCGCTGTTCGCTGCATTTTTCCTGTAGCTGTCGCGTTGCAAAAATCATGTCTGTTATGCCCCATAGGGGACGAAATCTGCACTGTGACTCCGGGAGGAGAACCTCGGCCACGAGAAGAAGACGGTTGAGGAGGACTCTAGCGACGACTTTCTCTGTGGCTGATAGCAGGGAGTTTCCTCTGTAGTTGTCACAGTCGGACTTGTCCCCTTTTTTAAAGATGGTCACGATTACTGTATCTCTGAGAT
The DNA here is from genome assembly GCF_044704955.1 of Pristiophorus japonicus. NCBI lineage: Eukaryota > Metazoa > Chordata > Chondrichthyes > Pristiophoridae > Pristiophorus > Pristiophorus japonicus. Next base: position 240,515,100 of record NC_091980.1, on the reverse strand, counting down.
CCCCCGGCATGCTCTCTTCCCTCCAGATGAGAGAGATGAAGTTGTATATTCGCGCTAGCAGTGCCTTTCCACCATACTTCAATGCCTCAGCAGGGATTCCGTCCGCACCCATAGCTTTGTTGTTTTTAAGCTGTCTTATGGCTTTGCCTACCTCATGCAGTGTTGGGGTCTCACTGAGGTGGTGGCAGGTAGCATGCTGTGGGATGGAGTCGTGAACACGTGAGTCAAAGACAGAGTCTCGATTGAGGAGATTTTCGAAGTGCTCCTTCCAGCGGGCCTTGACTGTCTCAGTATCTTTGATGAGTGTTTCCCCGTTCTTGGCCATTTGGCCCGTAGGTGGCCTTGACTGCGATGAAGAATCCTCACACATCATGGTTGTTGGCCAGCTGCTGTATCTTCTGTGCTTTTTCCATCCACCACCTGTTCTTTCGGTCACGGTTTTTTGTTGGACCTCAGCCTTGAGCCGTCTGTAATGCTGCTTTGCTGCTCCCGCATTGGGTGTTGTTTAAGGCTCAGAAATAACCTGCGCTTGTGATCTATTAGCTCTTGGATCTCCTGATCATTCTCATCAAACCAGTCCTGGTGTTTCCTGGTTGAGTAAGCGAGCGACTCTTTGCAGGCATTGGTTATGGAGCCCTGGAGGGCAGACCAAGTTCTGTGGGCATTCTACATCTCTGGGTCGTCAAGGCATGGTAGGTTAGCTGTGAGGCGCTGGCTGTATAGGGCTCTCTTAGCTGAGTCCTTAAGTGCTCCGGCATTGACTTTTTTGCGGCACTGCTTCTGCTGCATCCTCCACTTTGGGGTTATGTTGATGTCGATGATGGATTGGATTAGGCGGCGACCTCCGACGACCTCCAGCGACCTTCGACGACCTCCGGAGGAGGCGTCCTCGACCCGGACTTGGCTATCAGGCCTCCACCACCACCACCCCCCCCCCCCCGCCACCGCCCAGCGGTGATCTGATCGGAACAGCTCCAGCGACGGCAGATGGGCCTCTCCTCCATGACGGAGTCTGGGCCACCTTGACGATGGCTGGACCTCCCATGGCTGCTGACGACCTCCTCCTCAACGACGACCGTGTCTCCCTCTCCCACGTCGGCGACTGGCCTCCTTCCTCCTTCAGCGACGACTAGAGCTCTCCTTTCCCACTGGCAACATGGCTTCTTCTCCACCTCCAACACTTGGTGAACTCCATGGCTGTGGCCCCCCTGCCCTCCCACTCTGAACCCCAGTGGGCCACTGACTCTCCCAATGCCTGCTCCCAACCAGGCCTCGGACTACCTACCACAAAGGGCGCTACCTAGCGTCAAGCCTGCGGTTAACATCTCGCCATAGGCAACTAGGCCCATATAGCAGTGCCTGGTCTCCAGTTGTCTTGCACCCCCTTGCCACTGGATCCAGATCTTGTTCAGCTAAGCCCGTGTGATAACTGGTGTGCAACGACCACCCCACATTAAAAGAACTCACACACAGGCATCTTCCACTCCGTTAACATGAAGTTCGGGTCCTGGAATGTCAGGACCCTCATGGACAACCCCAACAGCGACAGGCCGGAACGCCGCACCACCATGGTTGCCTGGGAACTTAGACGCTTTGATATCGACATCGCCCCCGCTAAGTGAGACCTGGCAGGCAGGGGAAGGCCAGCTCAAGGAACAAGGTGGAGGGTACATCTTCTTCTGGAAAGGGAAACCAGAGGAAGAACGCCGCCTCCACGGAGTTGGCTTCGCCATCAAAAACTTGCTGGTTGACCGCCTCAAAGACTACCCCTGCTGGGTTAACGAACGCCTCATGACTCTTCGACTCATCCTATCCTGGAACCAGTCATCAGTGCCAACACTCGATGCAACTGATGAGGCCAAAGAGGATTTTTACTCTAACTTCGAAAAATCCTTGTCCTGCGTCCCCACGGGAGACAAACTGATCCTCCTCGGTGACTTCAACGCCAGGGTTAGCAAGGACACAGACCTCTGAGGTGGGGGAATGGACAGAGAGGGGGTAGGGAAAGCCAACTCCAGTGGTACCCTACACCTGACAAAATGTCTAGAGCACGAACTTGTCATCACCAACACCTTGTTCCGTCAGTGGGACAAATACAAGGCATCGTGGCAACACCCTCGCTCCAAGACTGGCACCTGCTCGACTATGTCATCGTCCGAGCCAGGGATCGCAAGGATGTGCGCATCACCCGCGCCATGACAGGAGCCGATGACTGCTGGACGGACCACCGCCCCCAGCACAGGCCCCATGTAAATCCCGGGTCTAGTCACAAGGCCTGGTTTTCCATTTCCTCTGCACCCAGTGCAAGGAAGCATAATTTTAACCCTATTGTAACTACAAGTTGAAATAGCCTTTGGCTATGGAATTACTCTATTTTACTTGAAAACACTCCCACTCATTTAAGCCAGTTTTGGTGATGAAAGACTGAGGCAGTTTATTCTAAAGCAAGCTCTTCTGTGCCAGTTGTATCCATGCATGTACAAAAACAATGAAAAAGTTTTCAAAGAGATAGAACAAAAATGTACATTTTGCATTCCCAATTTTATGTCAAATCCCTGTACAAGATCTTGTCATATTTCTCTGCACTCAATGTAGATTATTTATGCTTTCATCATTTCTAAATTGATTTCTCTAACACCATGAAGCCTCTTCTGCCAGAATAAAGAGACACTTGGTTAGTGTTGCCTCCATTAGTCAATGCTTCTAAACTACATTGCAAGCTTGAGGATTGTTGATAATCCTGAGTCAACACAAGACAGATTTTCAGTTCTTATCAATCTTTGGGTTTCTTATCTCCAGATAAACAGATATTTGCAAAAAAGTTAACAGCTGCAAAATAAACCTGATAAATGACTTTTGTTCCTGTGATGTGGGCATCGCTGGCAAGGTCAGCATTTATTGCCCATCGCTAATTACCCTCGAGAAGGTGGTGGTGAGCCGCCTTCTTGAACCGCTGCAGTCCATGTGGCAAACATACTCCAACAGTGCTGTTAGGTAGGGAGTTCCAGAACTTTGACCCAGCAACGATGAAGGGACGGCGATATACTTCCAAGTCAGTATGGTGTGTAACTTGGAGGTGATGGTGTACCCATGTGCCTGCTGTCTTTGTCCTTCTAGGAGGTAGAGGTCATGGGTTTGGGAGGTGCAGTTGAAGAAACCTTGGTGAGTTACTGCAGTGTAATTTGTAGATGGTACACTGCAGCCACGCTATGCCATTGGTGGAGGGGGTGAATGTTTAAGGTGGTGGATAGGGTGCCAATCAAATGGACTGCTTTGTCCTGGATGGTGTTGAGCTTCTTAAATATTGTTGGAAGCTGCATGCATCCAGGCAAGTGGAGAGTATTCCATCATACTCCTGACTTTTGCCTTGTAAATAGTGGAAAGGCTTTGGAGAGTCAGGAGGTGAGTCATGCGACTAACAGGAAATTACAATGCAATTAGAATTGTATATCATTCCACACAGCACAGCTGGAAAAACCTTGCCCTCTATTCTTGTCTTAAAACAGAGGAAACCTGCTTCATTTGATATGGTATACTGCAACAGAGATTGTAAAGTAATAGTGAATATCCTACATTGTGACTAAATTTAAATGGAAAGCATGCATTATTTTCATGTATAACCTACACATTTTAATCCATTAAATATTTGTTTTAGTTTTATTACATAAAATGCTTATCATTAATACAGGATTTTTTAATTACTCAGACATTTTGGGCTAAAAATTCGACAATATTAAAAGCCTGTCAGTGCCACCACGGGCCGGGTGTTTACGGCCACCGAAAATGGTGGCATGGCAGGACCGAAAAATTGCCACTGGGGGCTAATTAACATTACCCCTGTGCAAAACTCGCAGTACAACAGCATCATGGTAGCATTTGTCCCGGCAATGTAGCGTGGTCATAGCGTCATTACAGCAAGAGCAGTCTACTCTGAAAACAAGGCTGTCATTTCAGAAAGCAGTATGGTATATTAAAGGGGAACTGCCTTCTGAAATGAAAAAAATAAAAATCATGTAAAAAATCATTTTTTAGCCCTTACAGCTCAACTGCCTTCTGAAAAAAAAATAACATTAAAATGAATTCCCAAATGGGAGTCTTTAGCTCTTAAAGCTGAATTCCTTTCCACACCAGAAAATATATAAAAGTGCTTCAGCAGTAACACAAAGGGCTAAGCAAGCCAGGAAAGGGGCACCCGGAGTCTTGCATGCAGCACCCTAGCTTTGTGCAGGGGGTTAACACTGCATGAGAGGTCCTCTACCCACAGGGGCCAAGAGGCCCGCCAAAAAAACAATGTGGAACCAGATCATTGGAGCCGTCACTGCCAGCAGTATCATTCCCACCCCACCCATCCCCAGTGCCCAAAGAAGCTTCATTACCTCAGACCACTGGTCAAGATCAGTGAATGCATCCTCAAAAGCCATCTCCTACCAAGTGCACCACTAGCCTCACACACTGCTCAATGCATGACCCTTCCCCCCCACTGAATCACTCACCTGCCAACAATCTGTACCACACGAGGCACACCTCCCATTCCTAGCTTCACCTCACCCCCTTGGAGGAGACAGTGCTGGTCATTTTTGGCAGGGACATGGTTGAGCCCTTGGCCAGCAGTGGGGCTGAAAAAATACAAGGTGCTGATATCCTTATATATCCTCCTTCTCAGTTTCTCGCCCTCCCCTCACCACAACTCCACCCTTCTGTTTCACAAACTCAAGAAATCCAGCCTGCCCAGCCAGTGGGTGACTAAGAAGAGGGAAAGGAGAGTGAAGAAGAATAAATCGATTTCACACTCCCAGCTCCTCAAGGTCAACCAGCAAGGCCATTTGCAGTGAAAGCCAGCAGCCTTCCACCATCCATGTTGTAGCCACTGTGTGATATCAGTAGGACAGACAAAGGCACACACAAGACAGTCACTAAGGGAATGCATATGGGTGATTAGTTGATTTCTTGATGTCATTTTGAATGGATTGATGTATAAAGTTGTATTAGAAAATTTGCTTTGTGGTGTCTTTTATTTCAACATCGTGGCCAAGAGGATGTTGTGATGGTCAATAACAGAGGGAAGGCAAGGTGTTGGACAAATGTAGAAAGAGAAATTGGGGTTGTGGTAACTGGGACCACAGCCGGGTGATTCCATCCCAGATATCCTGACCAGAAAGAGGCTGTCTGGTTTGCATCCTTCCTCGGCTTCCTCCTCTTCTGCTTCTTCACTCTGTGAGCAGATACTGTAAATCTGAAATAAAAGCATAAAATACTGGAAATACTCGGCAGGTCAGGCAGCATCTCGACCTGAGATGTGAACTCTGTTTCTCTCGCCATGGATGCTACCATCTGAGGCCTCGCATGCATCCAGCAGCACTCCCTGTACACTTAAAAATATTTTTAACATTTACTGCACCAAACCACTACTTCAATAAAATAAATATCCAGTCTAAAAGCATAAATACAAACTTACCTGAAAGATGTGTGTGTTGCTTTAAGAAGTGCTGCAGAGTCCCTGTCAGTCTGCTGCACGCTCACATTTCAGAGTGAGCCTAGGACCCAGCGTTGAACGCAGCGCTACGGTCGAAGTTCGCTGAAGTGACATTAATTCAGCTTTGCACTCTGACTGATATCAAGCTCTCTTCATTTACATGTCCAGGGCCAGCACTGCTATCGGCAGCGCGAAGGCCCTCACCAAAATGGGGGGGTCGCCAAGTCCCGTGCCAGAAAAGGGCACTAGAGTGGTGGCCGCCATTTTTCGCCAAGATAGTGATGCAAACGAGTGACAGTTTCTAGGCCTTAGAATCAACACAATCATAGAATTTTACAGAACAGAGGAGGCCATTAGGCCCATCATGTCTGTGCCAGCTCCCTGAAAGAGCTATCCAGTTAGTGCCATTGCACTGCCATTTCTCCATACATTTTTAAGTTAAATATTTATTCACTTCCCTTTTAAAAGAGATCCGAATGGTGAGACTTCCCTTTAATCAATAAAAATATTACCCTCTCTTCCCCACTCACAATATGGAGTCACAGTGGGTTAACTGCACAAGCTGAATTTAGAGAGTTAATGAAGGGCAGCTGATTCTGAGGACATAGCTCAGAAACTACAAAATGATGTTGATAAAATAGGATTCAATTTTCAAATCCTCACTCACAATCTGTAATGTTCCAAAAGGCAATGACATCATACATGGTACCTCACCATGGATGAAGAGTCAGAAAACTGACCCAAATATGCAAAGAGATTCTTCAATGCTCAACATGTCCAATGACTGTGGAGCAACAATCAACAAAACAGTAGAATGCTGGCCTATATATTCAGAACAGTAGAATATAGGTCAGAGGAAATCATGCTGTAATTATATTGTACTGTGATTAGTTCACTTCTTGAGTATCTTGTCAAGTTCTGGTCACACAGACACAATGGGCCCAATAATAACTCAGAACCGGGAAGCAAGCATGGGAGAGGATGTGTGATCGGGAAACTCAGAAGTAAGTTTAATGGCAGGGCCTGTTTTAAATGATCTCAACAGGTTTCCCACCCGACAACCAGCCAGATTCACAGGTTGTCTGTCTGTCAGACTTCAAAGCGACTGAGGAGCAGATGGCAGGCAAGTCTGGCATCACTGGAGGGGAGGCGGCGGGGGAGGGAAGGGAAATCAGACATGTCGAGGGAGGAGGTGGGGACACTTGCCTCATGGATCCAACCCTTCTCGCCTCTTTTTATCTGCCAGGTTTCCCAAGTCCTGAGAAAGTTGGCTAACATTAGTTAAAATGGAGACACTCAGGCTCCTTAAAATATTTTACTGACCCGATTCCTGAGAGCAGATTAGTCGCCCGCCCCTTCAGCCGCCTCCGTTAAAACCGGAAATAGGCAGGTTAGTGGCGGTTTGGGGCGGTGTCAGGCATCCCACAGAGAAGCGACTGATTCCCAGCGTCAGACGCCTGAGTCATAAGAAGAGACTGGAGAAACCTTTGCCTTGAAAGGAAGCAATGAGGTGAAAGGTGACCTTAGAGAGTGACATAAAATGCAAACTGTACAGATTCAGAAAATGATTTCGAACTAAATGGAGTAGGTCAGATGTTCAAACGGATAAAAGCCAAATTGTGTACTGATGTTAAGAAGTATTTCTTCACACAAAGAATGATAAATACATGGTGTAAGGGGAGCTTGGGGTGTGGGTTCGAATCCACACTCCCCTGGGATTCTGTACGTGCAATTTATGAGGATGGGTGAGTAATGAGGCACCAGACACAGTGGGCAAGAGTACAAAATGGCTAATGTTGTTTATTTAGAATAGTAAACACCAAGATAGAGGGCATAGGAAGAGGTCATAAATAGCAGCAATGGCACAATCTCACTCAACAACACGAAAAATCTTGCAACAGGGAAGGGGAAAATAAGAGGTTAAAACATTCCACTCACACACAACCACACCTCCCACTCCCACCCTTCTTACCAATTCCTATCCTAAGTTGAGTCTGTGAGGGGATTGGGCTCTACTCACAATCCTATCAACTACAGGGTCCTGGGGGCACTTATTTCAGCCCGGGGTCTCTCTGGGGTGGGTTTTATGTGGTTGGTCGGTTCGGTTTTCCTCCTCGATGTTGCGTCGGCTTCTTCTATTTTCCTCTCGGTTGACTCCTAAGCAAAAAGCCGCTGGAGTTAAGCACACCTTCCCCAGAGCGAGGGCCCTGTGAAAAGCTGACTCAACTCCCAAAAGCTAACTCCCACTGCTCCAAAAGCTGACTCCCACTGCTGGTTCCGTAGCTCCTATCTTTGTATCCTATTTAGTTCTGGCCTTTTCGCACTCAAACTCAGTTGGTGGTCCATTGTGTAAGTTTGGGCGGGGAGATAGCTTTGAATATTTAATCAGAAGATGTCACAGGTACAGGTAGGTGTGAGGACAGGATATTGTTTCAGTGCACATTGGTGCCTCAACGTCTGCTGGTCCATTGTAACAGTCCTGGGAGTCAATCGGTTTGGGCCTCCCCTTTGATGGGCCATTAGGTAGATGATGGTCCACATTCATTAGGGGTGAGTCATATTTTCAAACTGGGCTGGGTAGTCCCCATTGGTTGAGGATCTCCCCGCTTCAGGCCCGACTCGACCCCTGATTGGTCTGCCAGAATGCACTTTTCCCCCATTGGCCAGTGCCTCTGTCTCGCTTGTGAGCCAGACTCCACAATGTCTGTATCCACCCACACGTTTCCCAGCCTGCCTGGTCTGAGGATTTTACTTGGCCAAAAATGTTCATTTAAAATGTATAGGACGATCCCAGGGTAGTTTTCTTGTCCTTAGGGTGTTCCAATAAAATGCGGCCGTGGATTTTCGAACCTTACAATGGAATGCACAGTGGAGGATCAAAGCTTGGAATTACTTAAGAAACAATGTGCACTGTAGGGTCTCCCTGGAAAGATCTAAGTGGCCTTTTCATCTGTAATTATCTTGTGAGCTGGACATGCACACTTCTAGCAGGGATTGCCAAATAGCTTTCCTCACCTGTATTTATCTTTATGGTCTTTTGAAATAGTTAAGTTTGATGTTCCTTTTTAATATGATGGAGTATACCATGTGACTGAAAAAAAAGCTTGGATGAAGACAGGGAAAATGTATTTTCCAGCTGGATGCTAATCTTTTGTCAACAGGGACCCATGGGCTTTATATCAGTCATCAGACTCTTCGCAATGTTTAATATATCTGGATGCATGGTTGAGCTTCGTATCCTTAAAATTTCACAAGCAAGTTTCTGCTGCCCTTGCCTATCAATGCTAACATTAGTTGCCAAATATTTAAATACCGGGTACTCCCATGGTTTTCAAAAGTGATCTAAATGATTTTTGACAAGTATCTGATAATAAATTTTAGAAGATATGATTAAAATGTGCAAGACAGACATTTTCATAGTGATCCCCAACTAAATTCAAGGTCTTGAGGCACTAGGCTACTTTTCTGGAGTTTTATTTAAACTGAATCATACTACATGGGCCCAAATGATCAGTGTACCAGAAGGTAATAATCCATGCCCCCTCTCTGATCCACAATTTATCATCATCATAGGGAATCCTTGAAACGAGAATGACTTGCTTCCATGCCGAAAAGGGATGGGTTCACAGGTGTTTCAATTCCAGATCCCGAGCTACATCTTGAAGGGTGGAAGATGCCTGTGCGTGGATTTTTTTAACATGTGGTGGCTGTTGCACACCAGCCACCACACGGGCTTGACAGAGCTAGGTCTTGGTCCAGTGGCAAGGATTAACCAGGACGACTGGAGACCAGGTCTGTTGCACAGACCTAGTGTGCACACAAATCGCAATGTGGGCTGGCCCGTACTGCCCCTGGGCCCTCACCTCTTCTGGGCCCGAACTCTCGCCTCTCCTGGGCCCCGATCACATCCTTCTACAAACTCTTGCCACTCCTTCACCCCGACCTCGCTGCTCCTGCTGTACCTGCCCGCACTGCAATCAGCCGTCGCCCTCCTGCAGCAGCACGCGCGGCTCCCTGAAGTGACATGTCGCCGCACATTGCTCCCTCTAATGGCCCCGGCCTACTGATGGTCTTGCAGGCACAATTTATACTGCACTACTGACCAACACTCCTTCGCGTTCATTGATAGTTTAAGCAGCTGATTAAATAGCATTCTAAGAAGAATATTTATTTTATTTTGTCCCAGTTATTGCTTTAGCCCAAAACCAAAATTCTAAATGATGAATACTGATCAGCAGTGCTTACCAATGCAGTCATTAGCTGTTTCTTTAATGGACTATGACCTGTTTGAGTGATGAATGCTGGCTGTTGCAGAGCTGGCTTCATCAGACAATAATAGTGGCCAAATATTACCATAGATTGGAAGACTCCCTCCTCCTCCACATTCTCAAACTATGAAATGCTATCATATTTCCTCTAAGTTAGCATGACTCATGACTCTGTGACAACTCAGACATCTCAGATTGACTTCAGGAGTGACTGGCAACCCAAGATAAGAACCAGTGCCTGCTAGAAGGATGTAAGACACAGGAAACGCGATACTGTAGTTGTTTTTAACTTGAATTTATGAAGCATGCGAAAATGCTGTCAATTGCTTTGGATGCTCCAATGGCACAAAACTCAGAAATGTAGTAAACAATGAGGAAGATAATAACAAACTTCAGGAGGACAGAGTCAAGCTGGTGAAATGAGCAGACACATGTCAGATGAAATTTAATACTATGTGAAGTGATATATTTTGGTAGGAAGAATGAGGAGAGATAATGTGAACTAAATGGTACAATTTTAAAGGGGGTGCAGGACCAGAGAGATCTGGGGATGTATACACACAAATCTTTGAAGCTGGCAGGACAAGTTGAGAAGGCTATTAAAAAAAACATATGGCTTGGCTTTATTAAAAGAGGCTTTAAGTACGATAGCAAGGAAGTTATGCTACAACTTTATAAAACACTGGTTAGGCCTCAGCTGGAGTATTGTGTTCAATTCTAGGCACCACACTTTAGGAAGATATCAAGGCCTTGGAAACGGTGCAGAAGAGATTTACTAGAATGGTACCAGGGATGAGGGGCTTCAGTTATGTGGAGACACTGGAGAAGCTGGAGTTGTTCTCCTTAGAGCAGAGCAGGTTATGAGGAGATTTGATGGAGGTGTTCAAAATCATGAACAGTTTTGATGAAAAACTTTCCAGTGTCAGAAGCGTCAGTAATCAGAGGACACAGATTCAACAGATGCTGCCTGACCTGCTGAGTATTTCCAGCATTTTAAGTTAATATTTTAGATTTCCAGAATCAGCAGTATTTTGTTTTTGATACACATTTGAGGTGATTGGCAAAAGAACCAGAGGCGACATGAGGAAAAAAACAGTCTGCAATGAGTTTTTGTTATCTGGCTGCACTGCCCGAAAGGTGGTGGAAGCAGACTCAACAGTGACTTTCAAGAGGAAATTGGATAAATACTGGAAGGGAAAAAAAATTACAGGGCTATGGGGAAAAAGCAGGGTAATTGGATAGCTCATTCAAAGAGCCGGCGTAATGAGTCAAACGCACTCCTTCTGTGCTCTGTCATTCTATGATTTTATGATTTGTCGCAACAGATATAAAAAAGCAAAGAATGGGTTGAGTCATACTTTATATTAAAAAGGTGTGCAATGGAATATAAATAAATTGTACAATAACAGCCATAACTAAGTCTACACTGTTGGGAATTGCATCAAACCTCAAAAGATGAATCACCCTACAAATGGACGTAAAGGATCCCTGGGCACCAACTATTGTCACAAATTGTGAAATTTGTGTTTTTCTTTAACTATATCAATTATTGACAGTCACTGATTAATTAGATAAAGTGCTTTGTGCTTTACTTTCATACTATACTTCAAAGGTGCTTGTCTACTCTATCCAGAACTAACATAACTAGCTATCTCTCTTTGAAAGGAAAGAATTGTTGTCAGCTCTAGGAAATTTAGCATTCTGTCACAACCAGCAATTTTGTCTCTTGAAGTTTTATTTATAAAAAGCTTCTTAAATGGATTGATGTCAGACAAAAGTATGTCTTCAGTGTAGTTTCATGTCAAAAGTGGACTAAGGTGGACTAGGAAAATAGATTAAAGTATGGGACGGTTGATGAGCAGTGGCAGACATTTAAGGAGATATTTCATAACTCGCAACAAAAATATATCCCAATGAAAAGGAAAAACTGTAAGAGAAGTGATAACCATCTGTGGCTAACTAAGGATCTAAGGGATGGTATCAAATTCAAAACAAGGGCATACAATGTGGCCAAGACTAGTGGGAGGCCAGAGGATTGGGAAACTTTTAAAAGCCAGCAAAGAACGACTAAAAGGGCTAGATTTTCCATTAGTTTTGCATTGCTACCGCCCACTTAACGTCCATTTTAACGCTGCGATGATGTATACCGCCCAGATATTGCCCATTTCACTAAAAAATGGAAACTAACGCCCATTTATCGCTCACTTATAGCCCAACGTTACTTTCGGCATTTAATAATACCGCCCGCCTATTCTTTCCTGCCGTAAACATCAGAAAAATGGAGACTAACGCCTATAATATCGCCGAGTGTTACTTTCGGCATATCGAACACATATTGCCGAAAATATCGCTCGCTGAAACAACCCCTGAGAAAAAGTTGCTCTCACCTGAACTAAACCCAGCGGTATGGACGTCATGTTGTAAATCGGTGGAGTTTTCATAAAAAAGGCTTCTTCAACTTCTGGGGAGTTTTGATGTAATCTGGAGTTATTTTAAGCTGATTTGAACATCTGAACAAACATCTTAACATACTGTGGATAAATTGAATTTATGGGGCCTGTCATTTCTCAGCCTGTCTTGATGACTAAGCCAATGCTGTAGACTAGAGATGGCAGAAGGTTTATTGAAGAGCATTATGTGCCCAATCAAAGAGTTGGCAGACTGAGGAGGAGGAGGACGAGAACGTACACCCCACACACTTACCGGGAGAAGCGGTCTTATCTGAGAAAATGCACAACAATCTTATGGCAAATAAAATTAATTTAATATCTGTATTACGTAATATTGAGCACTGTACAAAGCACCCCACCCCACCCCCAGCCCAACCCCACCCAGCCCATAACAAAATTAAAACATTTATATCATCTGTAATATTTTTTACACTCCCAACAACACTTCAAAAGAACACAAATGCAAAAAAACAAAGTACCCCCCCCTCCCCCTCCCCCCTTCCCCCAAACCTCCCAACAAAACAGCAACAACATCAAAATACTGTCACAAATACAACTCCTGCGGCCATGTATCTCACTTTCCTTTCCCTCCCCCCTTCCCCTCCCAAATCCAAGCTGCCTTGCCGAAGTGCTCCTCAGGCGCTGCTTCACTGGGGTGGATGACGGCAAATCCTCTGGTTGGCCGGATACCGGAGAGGACGGTCCCAAGGAGGGAATGACCTCCGAGCCAGAAGCAAGATCTTCCTCCTGGCTCGCATGTGTATTTGACAATGGAGGTGCGGCACCTTGAGGTTCAGTGCCGTGCTCCAGGACCACTGGTAGTCCTCTGGCACTAGTGTTCTTGGCCATCACTTCCAAGGCCTCCGCCATCCGTGGCACGTACTCGCTCATGGTGGCGGACATGCTGGCCAGCTGTTGGGATATGCCCCCCATTGTCTGGAGGATCTGCTGACCTATTTCAACACTCCTCCTGGATAATTGTACCATGTCCCCGCTTGATCGCTCGTGGAGCAGTCCTGCTGAGTTGAACCAACCTCCGTGGGGTCGACGTCGGCATGGAGACACTTGGCGTGCCCTGCGGCAAAGTGCTTGGGCTCGCTACCTCCACGGTGGAGGAGGACATGGCCACAGGAGTACTAGATGTCATCGAGGTTGCATAGATGATGGAGCTTGTCGCTGCAGGCTCCTCAAAGTCGGCACTGTCATCAGTGGAGAAGGCACCCTGCAGCTCCACGGGCGAGATTCGGGGCTCCTCAGCACCAGATTGACGATCCCTCACTGAGGCCGCCTCCGGATCTGCACCTCCTGGGCTCGGTGGTGTTGCATGGGACTGTGCTGCTGGCTGAGCTACAAAACATAAATTAGATTATTAGAGGAGAAGGGGGTGCTAGGGTCACAGGGTGATTCAAACACTACACACAGCATATACACAACAAAAGCACTACTGCTATCAAAATCATCACAGACATTACATTTCATGAACATAACCAAATTCTGCATTATTAATGCCATCATTATTTGGATAACACTTACATCAATCATCTATCATATATTATTGTTCGGATATGAATGGCTGTGGCATCTATTGACTTTACATCACGCAATGGTGTATACTTTACTCACGTGGCATCACTTCAGGGTCTGCAGCTGCCTGCGTGGCCATCCGGGGGTGGCTCCCCACTAGTGCCAGCACCCACAACTCGATGTCTGTCAGCTCGCTGATGACTGGTTGAGCACCACCCGTGCGCCGTTTCCCAGCCCTATTCTTCGAAAGCTTCTTCTGCAAAAGGTAACAACAGCACGACATGGCATGAGATCATTGTGTAAGATCATTGCTAGATGCTGTCACAAAGACTGATGCAACGCATAACCGACTGATGTAATCATTATTATTATGATAATTATCATTATTTACCTAAAGACGTACATCGTAAATGCAGGCTTTGAATAAAACATTCCCGGTATATGTGCAAGACATCACATTTGAATTTAATCACTCATTACACTTACAATTCAAATTATATAAATATATAAGTAAATGTAAATAAATGTAATACTTACTCTGGCGGAACCGACAAGGTCGTTCCAGCACTTGCGGCACTGGTTGCCCACTCGCACCTCGTGCATCACCGACGAGACCACCTCGGCTATGGCAGCCCAACTTTTCTGGTAAACCTTTGTGGTGGGCTTCCCATGCCCACCCTGGGTCAATTGACCCCAGTGTGACTCCACCACCTGCAGGAGGGAGGCATTTGCCTTGTCGGAGAATCTCTGAGCGCATTTTCGTCCTCCCATTTTGAGTTCCTACCTCACTGCTCTCACCAGCCTCCTCCCTCTCCACATCGTGCTGTCTCGCCTCCTCCATGCCATCCATGTTAATATTTGTTTCCCCCAAATCTCCCTGCAAACTAAATAATTTTTGCTCTTGGTCCTTTTTACTGCTGCTAAATCTCTTTCTCACCCCCCACAACAGCCAAACAACCAGACAACACACCCACACATGCTTTCACTTCCTCTCTGTTCTCTCTATCTCTCTCCTCTTCTGCGCATGTATTGATGACCCCTGACCTCCTGAAACGCGGGAAATGAACGTTGCCATTGTGTTGCTATGGAGGCCAACATTTTACGGCAGAAGGGTAAAAAAAATTACCACTGACGCCTATTTCACATTGCTCCCGGTAACGCTCATTTTATAAAGTGGAAAATTGGGGTTTTAAAAATGGGTGATATCCGGTGATCTCAATACCCATAATAAATGCCAATGCTGGAAATAAAGCCCATTTTTGGGCGATCTGCATAATAATGGAAATTCTAGCCCAAAGAATGATAAAGAGAGGGAAGATAGATTTTGAAAGTAAACCAGCACGAAATAGAAAAACAGATAGTAAGAGTTTCTACAGGTGCATAAAAAGGAAAAGAGTGGCTAAAGTAAATGTTCGTCCCCTAGAGGATGAGACTGGGGAATTAATAATGGAGAACAGGGAAATGGCAGTGACGTTGAACAAATATAATTGGGTAGGATTCCAACGTCCCAGGCCCGTAGGAAGTTTCTACGGATCCGGGAATGCGTCGTAAAAGCCGGCTTTCAGCGCACAATGCACAGGCGGGAGGTGTGAGAGTTTAAAAAGCATGATTAAAATAACATTTTTAAAAACATATTTATATTAAAACCCTGCCCATTCAGGTAATGTTATTTTAAACCCTAACCTTAACTTTTTTTTTTAAATCGGCAATTTTTTTTTCTTTAAAGAACATGTATAACAACTTTAATTTCTATTAGTGTATTGCGTGAAGTGCTTTTTAAATGTTTTATGTAGTGTTTGTGCGTTTTGGGGTTTTTCTCATTCATAGTAATCGGAGATTAATGTGCAAAGTTAAAGCACATGGGATTGGGGAAAGTGTGCTGACGTGGATTGAGAACTGGTTGGCAGACAGGAAGCAAAGAGTAGGAGTAAATGGGTACTTTTCAGAATGGCAGGCAGTGATTGGGGGGTACCACAAGGTTCTGTGCTGGGGCCCCAGCTGTTTACATTGTACGTTAATGATTTAGATGAGGGGATTAAATGTAGTATCTCCAAATTTGCGGATGACACTAAGTTGGGTGGCAGTGTGAGCTGCGAGGAGGATGCTATGAGGCTGCAGAGTGACTTGGATAGGTTAGGTGAGTGGGCAAATGCATGGCAGATGAAGTATAATGTGGATAAATGTGAGGTTATCCACTTTGGTGGTAAACACAGAGACAGACTATTATTTGAATGGTGACAGATTAGGAAAAGGGGAGGTGCAACGAGCCCTGGGTGTCATGATACATCAGTCATTGAAGGTTGGCATGCAGGTACAGCAGGCGGTTAAGAAAGCAAATGGCATGTTGGCCTTCATAGCGAGGGGATTTGAGTACAGGGGCAGGGAGGTGTTACTACAGTTGTACAGGGCCTTGGTGAGGCCACACCTGGAGTATTGTGTACAGTTTTGGTCTCCTAACTTGAGGAAGGATATTCTTGCTATTGAGGGAGTGCAGCGAAGGTTCACCAGACTGATTCCCGGGATGACGGGACTGACATATCAAGAAAGACTGGATCAACTGGGCCTGTATTCACTGGAGTTCAAAAGAATGAGAGGGCACCTCATAGAAACATTTAAAATTCTGACAGGTTTAGACAGGTTAGATGCAGGAAGAATGTTCCCAATGTTGGGGAAGTCCAGAACCAGGGGTCACAGTCTAAGGATAAGGGGTAAGCCATTTAGGACCGAGATGAGGAGAAACTTCTTCACCCAGAGAGTGGTGAACCTGTGGAATTCTCTACTACAGAAAGTTGTTGAGGCCAATTCACTAAATATATTCAAAAAGGAGTTAGATGTAGTCCTTACTACTAGGGGGATCAAGGGGTATGGCGAGAAAGCAGGAATGGGGTACTGAAGTTGCATGTTCAGCCATGAACTCATTGAACGGCGGTGCAGGCTAGAAGGGCCGAATGGCCTACTCCTGCACCTATTTTCTATGTTTCTATGTTTCTATGAGATTCGTAACTTACGAATCTCCTATTACTATGAATGAGAAAATACTTACCTATGATTGGATGGCCAGGCCCACGTGACTCCTGCAGACGTCCCGTTGTGAACGCGCTGTGACGCGCAGTCACGAGAGGCCTACGGACCGGGATTTCGAGCGGGCGCAGCAGCTTCAGTTAAGTGCACATTTTATGTCCATTATTTCGTGCTTGGTCCGCGGGAAGTCCTCCAGAGGAATTATTGCCCCATTGTATCGGTCTTCAGGGTAGAAGACACTAAAAACATCCCAATAGTGGATAATCAAGGGGCTATAGGGAGGGAGGAACTAAATACAATCACTATCACTAATGAAGTAGTACTCGGTAAAATAATGGGACTAAAAGCCAGACAAGTTCCCTGGACCTGATGGCTTACATCCTAGTGGCTGCAGAGATACTGCATGCATTGGTTGTAATTTACTAAAATTCCCTGGAATCTGGGGCAGTTCCAGCGGATTGGAAAACCGCAAATGTAACGCCCCTATTTAAAAAAGGAGGCAGACAAAAAGCAGGAAACTATAGACCAGTTAGCCTAACGTCTGTTGTTGGGAAAATGCGAGTGTCCATTATTAAGGAAGCAGTAGCGGGACATTTGGAAAAGCACAATTCAATCAAGCAGAGTTAGCATGGTTTTATGAAAGGGAAATCATGTTTGGCAAATTTGCTGGAGTTCTTTGAGGATATAATGAGCAGGGTGGATAAGGGGGGACCAGTGGATGTGGTGTATTTGGATTTCCAGAAGGCTTTTGATAAGGTGCCACATAAAAGGTTACTGCACAAGATAAAAGTTCACGGGGTTAGGGGTAATATAGTAACATGGATAGAGAATTGGCTAACTAACAGAAAACAGAGAGTCGGGATAAATGGGTCATTTTCTGGTTGGCAAACAATGACTAGTGGGGCGCCGCAGGGATCGGTGCTGGGGCCTCAACTATTTACAATCTATATTAATGACTTGGATGAAGGGACCGAGTGTAATGTAGCCAAATTTGCTGATGATACAAAGATGGGTGAGAAAGCAAATTGTGAGGAGGACACAAAAAATTTGAAAAGGGATATAGACAGGCTAAGTGAGTGGGCAAAAATTTGGCACATGGAGTATAATATGGAAAAATGTGAGGTCATCTTCTTTGGCAGAAATAATAGAAAAGCAAATTATAATTTAAATGGAGAAAAATTGCAAAGTGCTGCAGTACAGAGGGACCTGGGGGTCCTTGTGCATGAAACACAAAAAGTTAGTATGCAGGTACAGCAAGTAATCAGGAAGGCAAATGGAATGTTGGCCTTTATTGCAAGGGGGATGGAGTATAAAAGCAGAGAAGTCCTGCTACAACTGTACAGGGTATTGGTGGGGCCACACCTGGAGTACTGTGTACAGTTTTGGTCTCCATATTTAAGGAAGGATATACTTGCATTGGAGGCTGTTCAGAGAAGGTTCACTAAGTTGGTTCCGGAGATAAGGGGGTTGACTTACGAAGATATGTTCGGCCTATACACATTGGAGTTCAGACGAATGAGAGGTGATCTTATTTGAACATATAAGATAATGAGGGGACTCAACAAGGTGGATGCAAAGAGGCTATTTCCACATATGGGAAACTAAAACTAGGGATATAGGGCTAGATTTTGTACTTTTGTGCAGATAGCCCAAAAATGGGTGTTATTTCTGGTGTGGGCGGTAAAAATGGGTTTTCAGATCGCCGGCTTGTCGTCCATTCTCAAAGCCCCGGTCTCCATTTTTGAAATTGGATGTTACAGTGAGCGATATGAAATGGGCGTTAGTGTTAAATCTTTCTGACCTTCTGCCTTAAAGTGTCGCCGTCCTTAGCAACGGCATGGCAATGCTTAATTCCCGCGATTCAGGAGGTCAAGGGTCATCATGACGTGCACATAAGAGACAGAGAGAGAGCGAGCTGAGAGGGAGTGAAGGCGTGTGTGGGTGTGGTGTGGGTGTAGTGTGGCTGCTTTGGGAGGAAGGAGGGAGAGTTTAGAGCTTTAGAGCAAATTTGGAAAAAAAAATTAGCTGTGACCAGCCAGATATTTGCCCGAATTTGGTGCCCATAATGGAGGAAGAGGAGGAGGCAAGACAGCACACTGTGGAGACTGACGCTGGCGAGAGCAGTGAGCTGGGAGAGGAGCACATTGGGGGGTGCAAAAGAGTGAGGAGGTTCTCGGATGAGGCAAATGCTTCCCTCCTGCAGGAGGTCAACGTACACTGGGGTGATTTGACCCAGGGAGGTCGTGGGAAGCCCACCCCAAAGGCCTACCAGAAGATATGGGCCGAGAAAGCAGAGGTGGTCTCGTCGGCGACCAACGAGGTGCGTGGGGGCAACAAATGCCGCAAACGATGAAACGACCTTGTCGGATCCGCAAGAGTAAGTATTACATTTATTTACATGTGCTTATGTATTTATATAATTTGATTTGTAAGAGTCATGAGTGACTATCATCAGATGTGAGGTCTTTCACTTTTACCGGGAATGTTGTACTCAAAGCTTGCGTTCACGGTGCATGTCTTTAGGAAAAGAATGATAATTATCATAATAATCATGATTACATCTGTCGGTTACGTGTTGTATCAGTCTCTGTGACAGTAAGAAGCAATGACATCACGCAATGGTCTCATGCCATGTCATCCTGTCACATTTTACAGAAGAAGCTATCGACGATGAGGTCCGTGCAGAGGCGAACAGGTGGGGGGCCACCAGTCATCAGCGACATCACCGATGTCAAGGAGTGGGTGCTCACACTCGTGGGGAAGCACACCCGGACGGCCACACATTACTGCAGACCCTGAAGTGATGCCACGTGAGTAAAGTATACACCATTGCGTGAGGTAAATTCAATAGATGCCACACCCACTCATAGCCAACCAATAATATATGATAGATGGTTTCTCATTGTCCTATAAATAATGCTGGCCTAATGAAAATCATTGCAATGCACAATGTGTTGATGGTCATGAAATGTGATGTCTGTGATGATTTTGATAGCAGTGGTGCTTTTGTCATGCATATGCTGTGTGTAGCGCTGGTCTTATCTTGTCACCCTAGCACCTCTTCTCCTCTAATAACCTAATTTGTGTTTTGCAGCTCAGCCAGTAGCGCATCCCAAGGCAAGACCACAGAGGCCAGAATGTAGGGGCGTGGGACCCGACTCTCCGGACGATCCTATATCTGGTGCTGAGGAGGTCCAATTCTCGCCCATCAATCCGCTGGGTCTGTTCTCATCCGTAATGAGAGCACTGACTTCGAGGAACCTGCATCGCCAGGCTCCAGGAGCCATTCCATCCCAAGGCCATCTAGTGCTCCTCCGGTCATTCCCGCCTCCACTCTGGAGGTACCAGGTCCAAGCACCTCGCCACAGAGCACTCCATTTGTCCCCAGGATGGAGCCAACCCCACGGAGGTTTCGTGGACGTGGCAGGTCTGGTCCACGAGCGCCACATGAGAGCGGAGAGATGGTACAGTTGTCCAGGAGGACTGTAGACATTGGTGACCAGATCCTCGATGCATTGGGGGACATATCCCGACAGCTGGCCACCATGAGCGAGTACATTCCACGTATGTCGGAGGCCCTGGATGCGATAGCCAGGAACACTGCTGCCACAGGCCTCCCAGTGGTCCCGGAGCGTGGCACTCCATCCCTAGGTTCCGCACCACCACTGCAAACGGCAGGTGAGAGGCAGGACCAAGATCCTACTTCTGGATCCGAGAATGTTCCTACCTCGGCACCCCTCACTCCCGTACCCATACAACCACCGCCTCTGCCTTTATCTCCCCCCCATGAGGCACTGCCTGAGGAGCTCTTCGGCCAGGCGGCAGGGAGCGAGGAGGGGAAGGGGTAGAGGTGGAGAAGAAGGGGAGGGGGAAAGGAAATTGAGGTGCATGTGTGCAGGTGATGGCTGTGTTATATTTCCATCTCGGTGTATGCAATTTGTTGTATTGTATGGGGGGAGGGGGCCACCCTCCTGCTTTGCATTTGTACCCTCTAAGGTTGGACATGTTGACCATTTGATTGATGTAAATGGTCAAAAAAGTGGGATGGGGAGGGTGTTCTTGCCCGTGATACTTATGATTTCGGACCAATGGTCATATAAAATGTTTTTTATTCAACATAACCTTGTTGCACATTGTCTCAGATAGCTGGACCATTACGCACTGGTGATTCCTTAACATGAAAGGGTTAAATAAAACTTAACTTGAATCAACTTAAACTTTAACTGGCAACAAGGTGATGCCCACATTGATGTCTGAGCTGACACAGCAGTATGTCAGCTTTGTCAATTATAGCAACGTTCTTTCAGGCAAATCGCTCATTTATGAGCTCCAGACGTAAGAGTCTTGCAGCTACCACAGGCCCTTTCCTGCAGCCTGGAGGGGGGCGTGGGCATGGTTGTACAGTCAGCCTGATTGTCTAGCCCTAGTTCAGCTTCCAGCCCCTCATCCTCCTCTTCCTCTCCCTCCTGAGGTGGAACATCAGTCCCTTCTGGCAATTTTTGTCCCCTCCTGATAGCCAGGTTGTGCAGCATGGAGCATACGACCACGAATTTAGCTACTTGCTCAGGGTTGTATTGTAGCTCCCCTCCTGAGTGTTCCAGGCATCTGAAGCACTGCTTTAGCATAGTTATTGTATTCTGGACCACATTGCGTGTGGCTCTGGTTTTACCGCTTCTCGGCCTCGGTGTGGGTGTCACGCAGGGGAGTCATCAGCCAGGTGGCTAGGCCATATCGGTTGTCACCAAGCATCCAGCATTGTCCTTATTGGGTATGCAATAACTGGTAGACTGAATATTGTTTTAACTCCAAGAGGTATGACCTTGGCTCTACTTTATTAAGGCCCAAAGTGACTAATATACAAAATAGCTGGCCTTTTATACACGTGCGTACAGCCCAATGGCCTCCAACAGTGACGCCATCTAGTGGCTAGTGATACCAAAAGTACATACATGACAATACCCCTCTCTGAGATATTAACACAGTCATTTACAAATTGAGACGATCCGGTATTTTACGCTCCCGGGTTGACCGTCTCAGTTCAACTCCAGCCTTGGATGAGTGTTCAGAGTCTGTTGAGACTGGTGGCTGGATGGCTGACCTGGTGGGAGTGACAATGGCCATGTCAGGGATTGACAGTCCATTTTCATTGAACATGTCATTGATTGAAAGTCCCGATTCACTGATGATCATTGAGTCCTCTGATGACTGGGGGAAGGTTGGTTGGTCGTCGATTGTCTTTTCCTCCGACTACCGGAACGGTTCCGGCATTTGACACAGTCCTGCACCAATTCCTCTGCTTCGTTGCCAGCTCAGGACTGCCTCTCACTTGGTTCCACTCTTATCTATCCAGTCGTAGCCTAGATCATTTCCAACCGGGGAGCGGAAGGAGCAGCGTGGAGGCCTGGCCCAGCAGGCTGAGCGGCCCCTGGCCTGCAAGCACCATCGGAGCAGGGCGGGGAGCAGAAGGAGCAGCATGTGCTGGAGCAGGAGAGCAACGGCAGTGAAAAGGGACGTCACCAAGGTCCAGGTCAGTGATTGGAGCGTGGGCAGATACAGCAGGAGCGAGGAGGTCGGGGCGAAGGAGCGGCGAGAGATTGAAGAGGGACGTGATCGGGGGCCCAGGAGAGGCGCGCGTTTGGGTCCTAGGCAAGGCGAGGGTCCAGGGGTAGCACGGGCCAGCCCACACTGCGATATGTGTGCGCACTAGGTCCGTGCAGCAGAGCACATCTCCAGTCGTCTTGGTTAATCCTTGCTACTGGACCAAGATCTAGCTCTGTCAAGCCCGTGTGGTGGCTGGTGTGCAACGGTCACATGTCAAAAAAATCCACGCACAGGCATCTTCCATATTTCAAGATTTAGTTTGGGATTTGGAATTTTAGGTCCTTCATTGAAACTCCTGTTAACTTGACATGGAAGCAAGTCATCCTCGATTCGTGGGACTGCCTATGATGATGATGATGATTTCCTCCGACTGTTCCGGTTCGTGTGTGTGCCACAGCTTTGTCTGATCCATATGTTTCCTGCATGTTTGCCCATTTTTGAGCTTGACAATAAATACTCTGTTGCACTCCTTGGCCATGACAGTACCAGCGATCCACTTGGGACCCTGAACATATACAGGATATTTACAGAAATATCACATGACACAGCTGCGCAATCGTGATACCCTTGCTGACTTTGTCTTCTATATTCAACATGATTATTCAAGTCAGGGTTTACAAGAGATAGCTTGGTCTTAAGATCTCGCTTCATCATTAGTTCAGCAGGCAAAAACCCCGGTAAGCGTGTGTGGTCCTGTCCTGTAACTAAGCAGTATGCATGACAGGCGGGTCTGCAGTGACCCTTGGGTTACTCGCTTCATATTCTGCTTTATGATTTGGACAGCACATTCTTGTCATGTATCCGACATGGCTACTGTTGGTACTATCACAAGGTGTGCCACCAGAGGGCACAGCAGTGGGAGACTTGTAGGTTACCTGTACAGGTGTGCCTGGCCTAGTATAAAAGATAGGCCACCAGGAGTGATCCTCACTATGGAGTTAACAAATAAAGGACTAAGGTCACTACAGATCAAGTACAACACATTGCCTCGTGGAGTCATTATTAGAGCATCCAAGGACACAACAATTGGCGACGAGATTATGAACTTACATGTGAAAATGGCTACCTTGGAACGTTGCAGCAGTTCGCCGATGGGGATGATTGGGACACCTTTGTGGAGAGGCTCGAACATTTCTTCACAGCAAACGATCTGGCAGGAGGTGACCCGGCCACACTGGCTCATAAGCGCAGAGCTATCCTGCTAACCACTTGTGGGCCCACCGTCTATGGCCTCGTCAGGGACTTGCTGGCACCAGCGAAGACAACAACCAAGACATACAAGCGCTTCTCGGCCTTTTGGCTAAGATCTGCATAACTAACCTGACCAGCCACCATGACCTCCGGGTGGTTTCTCCCTGGTCAGGAAGGTATATGCTTACATTTTTGTAAACAGGAGGTGGGTGGGATGGCTTGACCCATCCACCTCCACGGAGGTGTGTGGGGGACCTGACCCATCCACCTCCATGGCACGAACCTGGTATTGCAGTACTTCCAGGAACGGTGCAGTGGCTCTAGGCCTTTTGGCTAAGAGCATTGGCGCAGAGTGATCCTTGACTGGTGCAGGGTGACCTCTGGCGTTTGTGACTTGACAAAGAATTGGAAACGATTGGCTACGAATTTATAATAATAAAAAAAAAAAAAAAAACCAAGACATACAAGGAGCTCGTAACCCTAAACCATGAGCAACTTAAGCCCAAGGAGAGAATCCTCACAGCCAGACATCGGTTCTACACGCACTGACTGCCCGAAGGCCAGGAAATCGCGAAGTACGCCGCAGACCTCAGGAGGCAACCACCTCAACAAAGCGCTGCGGGACATTTTTGTCATTGGAATCGGCCATGAGGGCCTTCTTCACAAGCTACTGTCGGCGGATACCACAGTCACACTGCAGAAGGCCATCTCTGTGAGCCAGTCATTCATGACCTTGACCTGTGGCTCTAGGCAGATGACTCACCCTCAGGACTCAAACCCGGCAGGTATGTTGCACAGAGTGGCGCCGTTTAGAGGCTGGACTGTAGAACGCGAACCCTCTCAGGGGAGAGAGAACAGACCCCCGAGTTCCTTAACTCAGAGTCCGGCGAGGGGGGCTAATCGAGTAGCTCCATGCTGGCGTTGTGGAGGAAATCACAGGGCTCACCAGTGCTGCTTTAAAGACTATGTATGCAAGGGCTGCAGCACAAAGGGCCACCTCCAGCGAATGTGTAAGAGAAATATGACTCACTGTGTCGAGAAGAGTCTGCAAATGGACATGAATCCAGCGCGGATTATGAAACGATAGGCAGAGAGGCAGCTGAGCCCCACAATGAGGTATATAGCATGTTTACCTGCACCACCAAGTATTCCCCGTTGAGGATGGAAGTCGAGGTAGATGGCATTCCAGTCTTCATGGAAGTGGACACGGGGGCGAGCCAGTCAGTAATGAATCAAGAAGCCTTTGAGAGGCTATGGGACAATCAAGCTGAATGATCCAAGTTGGTCCTGGTTCAGGCAACTTATCCCAGTCGTTGGTAGTGCGAATGTAAAGGTACTCCATGGTGGCGCAGTGCACAAGTTGCCCCTGTGGATTGTTGCAGGTGATGGACCAACGCTGCTCGGCAGAAGGTGGATGGAGAAGATCTATTGGAAGTGGGAAGACTTCAACCCTCCAGCGATCGACGTCCTTCACGTTCGGAGGCATAGCAACCCTCACTTGAAGGTGGACCCGGCACCAGAGAGCAGACCAGCACAGCACCCGAGGCACAGATCGCCCAGCACAACTGCATGGAGAATATCCACCTAGGACGACCCGAGCGCATCTTCCAGGCTCCAGTGGCAGGACTCCAGAGGAAGAAAATTGGATCCAAAGGCGACTTCCCAGCTTCGGTGGCAGAACCCAGGGAGAAGAGGATCACCGCAGTCGACATCGTGGATGGAGGAAAGATGGCGCCCAAATCACGAGGTAAGACGCTGAAGAAAAAATGGCCGCGGCCAGATCAACGCTGATGGAGCAACACGTGGCACCAAATGGAGAAGAGGATTGGAATAAAGCAAGAAAGGCTCTCTTAAAGGAGGCCTGCAACCCACTACAGTTAAAGGGACAGTTCCACACACTCAAGCAATGTAATAGCAACTGTAAGTTAGAGACAAAATGTGTAACTGACGATCAGAGTTGTATACATGCAATAAGCAAGGAAAAGTTGCGTGATCATGTGAAATGTGTAGGTGATGATCAGAATTGTGTACATGCAACCAGCGAGGAAAAGTGGTGTGATCGCGATCGGAACTACAGAGTATCCACAATAAGTAATGAAAAGTTATGCGATGTAGGATTTCAACTGCACGCAGCCAATGCAGCGGCAGACACCCATCAGAAACACACAGGTCCAGCGAGCTACCCAATGCTGTAGCCTGCGTCCCAGGGACCAGAGTTATGCACCATGGAGTGTGGCCACAAGCAGCCAACACACACGAGCTGCAGAGCAAGCGACCTCAGGAGGGCAATGGCACCGGTATCGACACTCTGCACCTGATCGGCTCCACCTCTCAGGCACCCAATGGCACCAACTGCCACAAGCCTGAAAGAGCAAACTGTGCTAAGGCGCAACCCCCAGACCCCATCGCCACCAAGGCCATACCCGGAAAAGAAGGGTCACCCGCTACAGTCCCCCCAAAGGGGACCGGGACCAACCAGGATCCCAAACCAAACAATGCCCAGGCCAGCGAGTCAGCAGTTCCCTGTGCACTGCTAGATGACAGCTCCTCAGGGAGCAGCAGCGACCCAGGGTGCAAAGAAAGGACAGGGAGGACACAGGCATCTGTGAAGCTGCCCGACGCTAGGAACCACGGCAACAGCCCCAAGATCAGGCAACCTGAGCCAACCGGGTTCCCACTGCCAGCTCTGGGCACCGTGCCACCACCAGACTGCAGGGGCACCATCCAGCAGTTCTGGAACTAGTTTGTCCTTACGCACTAGTCACCGCATCGATAATGTATCTCACCAGTCCAACGTACTTGTCTCACAACAGAACCACAAATGTAATGCAAACTGTTTTTCTGAACTTGAATGTATATGAATGCAATGAGCCTCCGGCATAATCGATATGTGGGGTGGCGGGGGTGGGGCGGCTGGGAGAATGGAGTGGTCAGGGACACACACAAACTGCAACCACCAGCACTCTACTGCAGCAACCATTCACCCAAGCTTGAAATGACCTGCCAAGGGTCAAGCAGACAGAGCCCAGATAGAGCTAAGCCCAGAGCACAATCAATGCAGAGGCGATTTGCACTGAGGGTTCAGGGGGGAGTGATGTCATGTATCCTACATGGTTACTGTTGGTACTAACACAAGGTGTGCCACCAGAGGGCACAGCAGTGGGAGACTTGTAGGTTACCTGTACAGGTGTGCCTGGCCTAGTATAAAAGGCAGGCCACCAGGTGTGATCATCACTCTGGAGTTAACAAATAAAGGACTAAGGTCACTACAGTTCAAGCACAACACATTGCCTCGTGGAATCATTATTAGAGCATCCAAGGACACAACAGTTCTGCTTGCCCATTGGATGCAGGTTTGAACGGTGCTAACCTTACATGTTTGATACCATGTTTGAACCCTTGAAACTCCTGACTGGTGAAGCACGATCTGTTGTTACTAACAACGATGTCAGGCAGACCATTATCGCGAACATGACACTGAGATTCTCAATGGTAGCTGTGGATGTGCTGGATGACATGATTATACATTCTATCCGTTTCGAATATGCATCCACCACAACTAAAAATATCTTCCCCAGGAAGGGACCTGCAAAGTCGGTGTGGATCCTGGACCATGGTTTGGACGGCCACGACACAGACTCAGCGGCGATTCCGCTGGTGCTTTGCGGAGCTGCATGCAAGTGTTGCACTGATGCACACATGATTCCAGCCCACAGTCAATTCCCGGCCACCATACATGAGACCTGGCAATGGCTTTCATCATTACAATGCCAGAATGTGTGCTATGTATCTCATTTACAAATTTCTCCCTTCCTTTCTTGGGCATAACAACACGATTACCCCACAGTATACAATCTGACTGAATAGACAGTTCCTCTTTGCGACGAATGTAAGGTTTGGTCTCCTCGCACATTTGCTTGGGTATGCCAGACCAATCACCTTTGAGGATGAAACTCTTCACCAATGATAAAATTGAGTCCTGGCTGGTTCAGGTCTTAACTTGTTGAGCCGTGACAGAGGTTCCTTCACTCTCAAAAGCATCCATAACTAACAATAAGTCTGTCGGTTGTGGCGTTTCCACCTCCGGTGTGGGCAACGGTAGACAGCTCAAAGCATCAGCACAATTCTCGGTGCCAGGACTATGGTGAATGACATAATCATAAGCGGATAATGTCAGCGCCCACCTCTGGATGCGGGATGAAGCATTGGTATTGATACCTTTGTTTGCAGAGAACAGTGAAATGAGCGGCTTGATCTGTCTCCAGTTCAAACCGAAGACCAAACAGGTATTGATGCATTTTTTTAACCCCATACACACAGGCTAGTGCTTCTTTCTCTTTCCGCTTTAGACAAACTTTTTGAAGCACACGAGACTGATTGAAGTTTACCCGACTCATTAGCTTGGAAACATAGAAACATAGAAAATAGGTGCAGGAGTAGGCCATTCGGACCTTCGAGCCTGCACCGCCATTCAATGAGTTCATGGCTGAACATGTAACTTCAGTACCCCATTCCTGCTTTCTTGCCATACCTCTTGATCCCCCTAGTAGTAAGGACTACATCTAACTCCTTTTTGAATAAATTTAGTGAATTGGCCTCAACAACTTTCTGTGGTAGAGAATTCCACAGGTTCACCACTCTCTGGGTGAAGAAGTTTCTCCTCATCTCGGTCCTAAATGGCTTACCCCTTATCCTTAGACTGTGACCCCTGGTTCTGGACTTCCCCAACATTGGGAACATTCTTCCTGCATCTAACCTCTCTTTACCCATCAGAATTTTAAACGTTTCTATGAGATCCCCTCTCATTCTTCAGAACTCCAGTGAATACAGGCCCAGTCAATCCAGTCTTTCTTGATATGTCAGTCCCGCCATCCCGGGAATCAGTCTGGTGAACCTTCGCTGCACTCCCTCAATAGCAAGAATGTCCTTCCTCAAGTTAGGAGACCAAAACTGTACACAATACTCCAGGTGTGGCCTCACCAAGCCCCTGTACAACTGTAGTAACACCTCCCTGCCCCTGTACTCAAATCCCCTCGCTATGAAGGCCAACATGCCATTTGCTTTCTTAACCGCCTGCTGTACCTGCATGCTAATCTTCAATGACTGATGTACCATGACACCCAGGTCTCGTTGCACCTCCCCTTTTCCAAATCTGTCACCATTCAAATAATAGTCTGTCTCTCTGTTTTTACCACCAAAGTGGATAACCTTACATTTATCCACATTATACTTCATCTGCCATGCATTTGCTCACTCACCTAACCTATCCAAGTCACTCTGCAGCCTCATAGCATCCGCCTCGCAGCTCACACTGCCACCCAACTTAGTGTCATCCGCAAATTTGGAAATACTACATTTAATCCCCTCGTCTAAATTATTAATGTACAATGTAAACAGCTGGGGCCCCAGCACAGAACCTTGCGGTACCCCACTAGTCACTGCCCGCCATTCTGAAAAGTACCCATTTACTCCTACTCTTTGCTTCCTGTCTGCCAACCAGTTCTCAATCCACGTCAGCACACTTTCCCCAATCCCATGTGCTTTAACTTTGCACATTAATCTCTTGTGTGGGACCTTGTCGAAAGCCTTCTGAAAGTCCAAATACACCACATCAACTGGTTCTCCCTTGTCCACTCTACTGGAAACATCCTCAAAAAATTCCAGAAGATTTGTCAAGCATGATTTCCCTTTCACAAATTCATGCTGACTTGGACCTATCATGTCGCCTCTTTCCAAATGTGCTGCTATGACATCCTTAATAATTGATTCCATCATTTTACCCACTACCGATGTCAGGCTGACCGGTCTATAATTCCCTGTTTTCTCTTTCCCTCCTTTTTTAAAAAGTGGGGTTACATTGGCTACCCTCCATTCCAAAGGAACTGATCCAGAGTCTATGGAATGTTGGAAAATGACTGTCAATGCATCCGCTATTTCCAAGGCCACCTCCTTAAGTACTCTGGGATGCAGACCATCAGGCCCTGGGGATTTATCGGCCTTCAATCACATCAATTTCCCCAACACAATTTCGCGACTAATAAGGATTTCCCTCAGTTCCTCCTTCTTACTAGACCCTCTGACCCCTTTTATATCCGGAAGATTGCTTGTGTCCTCCTTAGTGAATACCGAACCAAAGTACTTGTTCAATTGGCCTGCCATTTCTTTTTTCCCAGTTATGACTTCCCCTGATTCTGACTGCAGGGGACCTATGTTTGTCTTTACTAACCTTTTTCTCTTTACATATCTATAGAAGCTTTTGCAGTCCGTCTTAATGTTCCCTGCAAGCTTCCTCTCATACTCTATTTTCCCTGCCCTAATCAAACCCTTTGTTCGCCTCTGCTGAGTTCTAAATTTCTCCCAGTCCCCGGATTCGCTGCTATTTCTGGCCAATTTGTATGCCACTTCCTTGGCTTTAATGCTATCCCTGATTTCCCTTGATAGCCACGGTTGAGCCACCTTCCCTTTTTTATTTTTACGCCAGACAGGGATGTACAATTGTTGTAGTTCATCCATGCAGTCTCTAAATGTCTGCCATTGCCCATCCACAGTCAACCCCTTAAGTATCATTCGCCAATCTATCCTAGCCAATTCACGCCTCATACCTTCAAAGTTATCCTTCTTTAAGTTCTGGACCATGGTCTCTGAATTAACTGTTTCATTCTCCATCCTAATGTAGAATTCCACCATATTATGGTCACTCTTCCCCAAGGGGCCTCGCACAACAAGATTACTAATTAATCCTCTCTCATTACACAACACCCAGTCTAAGATGGTCTGTTGGAGTACGCAACCAATTCCATATGACAAAGCATCACAGGCCAGTACTAAACGTTTACATGGGTCATAATGTACCAGCAGCTTGTTAGAGCATAGCAGATTAGTGGCTTTCTCAAAAGCTCCGTCTTGAGACGCATCCCACACCCATTTGTCACCTTTTCTTAGCAGCATGTGCAGTGGTTCTAATAAGGTGCTCAATTTAGGTAGGAAGTTACCGAAGTAGTTGAGTAGACCCAGGAACCAACGCAGCTCTGTCACATTCTGCGGCTTGGGTGCATTCTTGATGGCCTTGGTTTTAACGTCCGTGGGCCTGATGCCGTCAGCAGCAATTTTCCTCCCCAGGAATTCGTCCTCTGGTGCCATGAAGATGCACTTTGAGCTTTTCAGTCTGAGTCCCACTTTGTCAAGACGATGGAGAACCTCTTCCAGGTTGTTCAGATGTTCCTTAGTGTCAGGACCCAGTGGTCAGGATGTAATTTTGGAACAGGACGGTTCTGGGAACGGACTTCAGTAGACTCTCCATGTTCCTCTGAAATATTGCTGCAGCCGAGCGAATTCCAAAAGGGCACCTGTGATAAATAAACAGTCCTTTATGCGTGTTAATGCACGTAAGTCTCTGTGACGTCTCGACCAGCTCCTGCGTCATGTAGGCCGACGTCAAGTCCAGGTTGGTGAACGACTTCCGCCTGGCTAGTGTTGCAAACAAGTCATCAGCCTTTGGTAACGGGTACTGATCCTGTTTTGAAACCCTGTTGATCGTAGCCTTGTAGTCTCCACAGATTCTGACTGTGCCATCCCTTATCAGCACAGGAACAATGGGGCTGGCCCATTCATTAAATTCAACCAGTGATATGATCCCTTCACACTGGAGTCTGTCCAGTTCGATTTCAACCTTCTCTCTCATCATATACGGAACTGCCCGAGCTTTATGATGGACAGGTCTCGCATCCGAGTCCACGTGGATCTGCACCGTGAACTTGCCGATGCCTGGTTCAAACAGCGAGGGGAACTTGCTCAGTACTTGGGCACATGTATCTTTCTCCGACGACAATGCCTTGATCGTTCTAATCGCATCTGATTTTTTCAAGCCAGTTCCTGCCGAACAGCGTTGGGCCATTGCCTGGGACAATCCATAGTGGTAACTCGTGAATCGCACCGTCATACGACACTTTAATTGTGGCACTGCCAATCACCGTTATGAGTTCTTTGGTATACGTGCGCAACTTGGCATTGACAGCCTGGGCCTCACAGCCTTAGTATCCCATAGCTTGTCGAATGCCCTCCGGCTCATTATCGATTGACTCACCTGCCGTGTCCAGTTTCATCGATACTGGCACCCAATTAAATTTCATGTTGATCATTATCGGTTTGCTCTTAGTTAGGAATGAGTACAGTCCATACACTTCCTCCTCTGGTATCTCGGATTGCGTATCCGGATCCACCATCATCCTCCACGTGGTGTGTCGCAGCACGCTTGCTCATCTGCGGACACTTGCGCAGGAGATGCCCCACTCTCAGACAGCCTTTGCAACTATATTGCTTAAATCGGCACTGCTGGTGCCGGTGATTTCCCCCACCACACCAACATGGAGAAATCAGATGCATTCCCGCTGGCAGACTTTGGGCAGCCACAGGTTTCGCGTACACAGCCGAGTAGGCCCTGCCATGTGCCGCTCTGCCGAACGCCGAATCAATCATATTTATAGTACTTGCCGAGTTTCTATTTTTCACTGATATCTGCTTTAGACTTCTATCCGTCATCATGCATGAATGAGCAATCGTGATGGTCCTGTTCAAGTCCAACGTCTCCACCCGCCAGTAGTTTCACCTCATGGTTGATGCCGATTACAAAGAAGTCCCGCAGCATGTCTGCCAACACAGCTTCGAACTTACATGGTCCCGCTAGACGTCTCAGGTCGACAACGAATTCCGCCGCATTCTGGCTCTCTGAGCGAACATGGGTGTAAAATCTGTATCTGGAGATGATGATGCCTTTGTCTGGCTTAAGGTGGTACACAATTCTTCATACATCTTCTCTGTTGGACTCACAGGCAGGAGTAGATTCTTTATCAGATCATAAATTTTTGGACCGCAAACCCTGAGGAACACCGCCCAGCGCCGATCTGCGTTGCCGACCTCCTCGATTTTTTTGGCCAAGAAGAACTGGCTCAACGGCTCATAAAGTCTGCCCAATCTTCTGCTTCCACAAATCGCTCCAACAATCCAATTGTGTTCATTTTTGCATGCAAAGGTTCTTGTTGCCTCGTCGCCAAATGTTATGTATGCAATAACTGTTAGACTGAGTACTTTTTAACTCCAAAAGGTATGACCTTGGCTCTGCTTTATTAAGGCCCAAAGTGACTAATATACAAAATGGCTGGCCTTTTATACTTGGGCTGCACACACATGCATGCAGCCCAATGGTCTCCAACAGTGACGCCATCTAGTGGCTAGTGATCCCAGAAGTACATACATGACAGTCCTTGTGGCTGACTCTTAAACATGTCAGAGACAGCACTCTCACGCAGGATGTGAGCCTCATCTGAGCTGCCTGTAAATTTGGCATTCACTGCCATTATTATCTGGTTGTGGTCTACAACTAGTTGGACCTTCAGGGAGTGAAATCCTTTTCGGTTACAAAAAAGTTCTGGGTCCTGAGAAGGTGCCCGCATGGAGATGTGAGTACACTGTATTGCTCCCTGCACCCTGGGGAACTTAGCAATGTGGTAGAATGCTTCAGCCCTGTCAGTCTAAGCCCCCATGGTCATGAGGAAGCTGATAAAGTCCATCCTACGCATGTACAGGGCCTCCATGACCTGTCTAATGCAGCGATGTGTGACATGGTGAGACAGAGTGGTAATCTCGACCGCAGCGACCTGAAAGGAACCGGATGCTTAGAAAGACAGTGCCGCGGTGACCTTGACCTCGACAGACAGTGATGTCCTGATGGCAGGCTGCATATCTGGCCTGATAAGCTTGCATATTTCACCTTGTGGAAGCGCAGTCTCCGAAGGCAGGTGTGCTCTGACACGTCGAGGTAAGACCTCTTCTCCCTGTAAGTGCAGGGTGTGAATGGTCTGGACCTCCTCTGCTGTCTGGCATGTCTTAGATTGGGCACATAATGATGTGCATTAGACATTGTGCCATTTGCACTCTGCAGCATCCGCGTATTAATCGATGCAGGCTGAGAAATGGCTGGCCCCATTCCAATGAATGTATAATAGTGATTGATCAGAAGCAATAATTTCCTCACTAAAAGACACCTAAAGTAAAACCCAATCGTCCAAAGTCTGAAAAGATGTCTGTTGAGATGGTCACTTCACCTGAGAAGAACTCCAGAGTCAATCCAAACTCCCCTGAAGTTGAAGCAGCCTTTTCAATGAAGCGACCTGCAATTTGAAAAATGGCGCTCACACTGCTGTGATTAGTTCAGAACAGTTCCCCTTTTTCAGAGCGGTGTTTTGGGCAAGCAATATTGTGGGCGAGATGTATGCAAAGTGGTGAAAGTGAAGCTGGGCGATCTCCTGGGCGTTAGTTTCGGCAAATGTGATCTTTACGACAAAAAAAAGTGGCCGGTCGGTATTATTGAATCTCGACGTTATTTACGTGCGGAAAGTAACACTGGGTGATATTATGGGCGTTGGTTTCACCCATTCTGATGATTCCGCCCATAAAAAGTGGATGGGTCATATTATTTTTTTCGGCGTTACGTACATGGAGAAAGTAACGCTCACCAATAAGTGTCCGAAAAATGCCCGTCAGTTTCCATGTTATGATTAAATGGGCGTTATCTGGGCATTATATCTCATTTCAGCATTAAAATGGATGTTAAGTGAGCGTTATGCATGCAAAAATAATGGAAAATCTAGCCCATAGTCTCAGAATAAGGGGCCGCCTATTTAAAACTGAGATGAGTAGGAATTTTTCAGAGGGTTGTAAATCTATGGAATTCTCTGCCCCAGAGAGCTGTGGAGGCTGAGTCATTGAATATAGTTAAGGCGGCGATAGACAGATTTTTGAGCTATAAGGGAATAAAGAGTTATGGGGAGCAGGCAGCGAAGTGGAGCTGAGTCCATGATCTGATCAGCCATGATGTATTAAATGACGGAGCAGGCTCAAGCGGCCAGGTGGCCTACTCCTGCTCCTATTTCTTATGTTCTTATGTCAATACAGCTGACTGTTGTTATGAAAGAGACCAGGTGGATGAAACTGATGTCAAAGTGTGAAAAAACTAAGATTCAAAAGAACCTAAGAAAATCACTACCTGATCATGAAGAGTAGGGTCTACATACAGTTAGAGCAGAAAGAAAAGCAAAAAATGCTGGCAATAGACATCAGCTCAGTCAGCACCTGTGAAGAGGGAATAGACAAGTTAACGCTTCAAGTGTAACCATAAATTAGAAATTGAAACATATAAAAATGATCTGTGATTAAATAGGATTACAACAAAG
Organism: Pristiophorus japonicus; assembly: GCF_044704955.1. NCBI lineage: Eukaryota > Metazoa > Chordata > Chondrichthyes > Pristiophoridae > Pristiophorus > Pristiophorus japonicus. Next base: position 240,480,344 of record NC_091980.1, on the reverse strand, counting down.
GGAAGGGAGAGGAAATATGACTGAAATGACTTGTCACACGCTCAGAATAATAGGATCATATAATGGTTACAGCACAGAAGGAGGCCATTCAAGACTGTGCCGGCTCTCTGCAAGAGCACATCAGCTAGTCCCACTCCGCCGCCTTTCCCCGTAGTCCTGCAAATATTTTTCCTTCAGGTTCTTATCCAATTCCCTTTTGAAAGCCACGCTTGAGTCTGCCTCCACCACCTTTTCAGGCAGTGCATTCCAGATCATAACCACTCGCTGCGTAAAAATGTTTTTCCTCATGTCACCTTTGGTTCTTCTGCCAATCACCTTAAATCTGTGTCCTCTGGTTCTCAACATTTCTGACAATGGGAACAGTTTCTTTTATTGCCCATTCCTAGTTGACCTTGAGCAGATGATGGTGAGCTGCCCTCTTGAACCGCTGCCGTTCATGCGGTGAAGGTACACCCACAGTGCTGTTAGGGAGAGAACTCCAGGATTTTGATCCAGTGACGATGAAGGATGGTGTGTGACTTGGAGGGGAACATGGAGGTGGTGGTGTTCCCATGCGCCTGCTGCCGTTGTCCTTCTAGGTGATAGAGGTCGCGGGTTTGGGAGGTGCTGCCGAAGAGGCCTTGGCGAGTTGCTGCAGTGCATCTTGTAGATGGTACACACTGCAGCCACGATATGTCGGTGATGGAGGGAGTGAATGTTTAAGGTGTTGGATGAGGTGCCAATCAAGTGGGCTGCTTTGTCCTGGATGGTGTTGAGCTTCTTGATTGTTGTTGGAGCTGCTCTCATCCAAGCAAGTGGAGAGTATTCCATCGCACTCCTGACTTGTGCCTTGTAGATGGTGGAAAGGCTTTGGGGAGTCAGGAAGTGAGACACTCGCCGCAGGATACCCAGCCTCTGACCTACTCTTGTAGCCACAGTATTTATGTGGCTGATCCAGTTAAGTTTCTGGTCAATGGTGACCCCCAGGATGTTGATGGGTGGTGGAATCGGCGATGGTAATGCTGTTGAATGTCATGGAGCGGGGGTTAAATTCCCGCTTGTTGGAAATTGTCATTGCCTGACATTTCGTGGCATGAATGTTACTTGCCACTTATCAGCCCAAGCCTGAATGTCGTCCAGGTCTTGCAGCATGTGGGCATGGACTGCTTCATTATCTGAGGAGTTGCGAATGGCACTGAACACTGTGCAGTCATCAGTGAACATCCCCACTTCTGACCTTATGATGGAGGGAAGGTCATTGATGAAGCAGCTGAAGATGGTTGGGCCTAGGACACTATCCTGAGGAACTCCTGCAGTGATGTCCTGGGGCTGTGTTGATTGACATCCAACAACCACAACCATCTTCCTTTGTGCTTAGGTGTGACTCTAGCCAGTGGAGATTTTTCCCCCTAATTCCCATTTACTTCAGTTTTACTAGGGCTCCTTGATGCCACACTCGGTCAAATGTTGCCTTAATGTCAAGGGCAGTCACTCTCACCTCACCTCTGGAATTCAGCTCTTTTATCCATGTTTGGACCAAGGCTGTAATGAAGTCTGAAGCCAAGTGGTCCTGGCAGAACCTAAACTGGGCATCGGTGAGCAGGTTATTGATGAGAAAGTGTCGCTTGATAGCACTGTCGACGACACCTTCCATCACTTTGCTGATAATTGAGAGTATACTGATGGGGCAGCAATTAGCTGGATTGGATGTGTCCTGCTTTTTGCGGACAGTACATACCTAGGCAGTTTTCCATATTGTCGGATAGATGCCAGTGTTGTAGCTGTACTGTAGCAGCTTGGTAGAGGGACGGCTAGTTCTGGAGCACAAGTCTTTAGCACAACAGCTGGGATGTTGTTAGGGCCCATAGCCTTTGTTGTATCCAGTGCGCTCAGCGGAGTGAATCGAATTGGCTGAAGACTGGCTTCTGTGATGGTGGGGACCTCAGGAGGAGACCGATATGGATCATCCACTCGGTACTTCTGGCTGAAGATGGTTGCAAGCGCTTCAGCCTTGTCTTTTGCACTCACATGCTGGGTTCCACTATCTTTAAGGATGGGGATATTCATAGAACCTCTTCCTCCCGATAGTTGTTTAATGGTCCACCACCATTCAGGACTGGATGTGGCAGGACTGCAGAACTTTGATCTGATACATTGATTGTAGGATCACTTAGCCTTGTCTAAGCATGCTGCTTTCACTTTTTAGCATGCATGTTGTCCTGTGTTGCAGCTTCCCTAGGTTGGCATCTCATTTATAGTTATGCCTGGTGCTGCTCCTAGCATGCTCTTCTATGCTCCTCATTGAACTAGGGCTGATCCCCTGGCTGGATGGTAATGTTCAAGTGAGGGATATACCTGGCCATGAGGTTACAGATTGTGGTGCAATACAACTCTGCTGCTGCTGATGGCCCACAGTGTCTCATGGATGCCCAGTTTTGAGCTGCTAGGCCTGTTCGGAATCTATCCCATTTATTATAGTGGTAATGCTCTGTGTACAGACGGGACTTCATCTCCACAAGGACTGTGCGGTGTCATGGACAAATGCATCTGTGGCAGGTAGATTAATAAGGATGAGGTCACGTAGGTTTGTCCCTCCACTACCACCAACCTCATAGTTCCCCAACCCCGCACAGCCCGCTTCTACCTCCTTCCCAAACAGGACTGCTCCGATAGACCTATTGCTTCTATTATGTATGAATAAAGAGCCTGACCAGATACTGTGAGCTCAAAGTAAAGTGTGACCTTCGTCTTTTATCTCAGGTCTCCAGAGTGCCACTCCAGTCTGGGAGGCCTCCTTAAGTACAGGCGCTCCCAAGGGATTGTGGGATCCCTTGGGACTCCAGGGGATGAGACCTCTGGTGGTTACACAAGGTATTTACAGGTTTACATATATAACAACACCCCCCCCTCCAAAGTCAATAGTGTAACTATTTACAAGGTGAGTCGATCTGGGGTCTTTCTTTCCCTGGTTGATCGTCTCGGTGCAACTGTTGGTTTTGGTCATTTGTTGGGCCCTCGCTGGGCTGCTATGCAGCTGGCCTTGCTGGGCTGCCTGGTGTGTTGAGTCCTGCTGGGCTGCTGTGGGTGATGGGTTCTGCTTCGTGGTCAACCACTGTGTCGGTTCCCACTGGTGTGTGTGTTGGGGGGTCAAAAAAGGTAGGGTCTAATGTGGGTTGCTCTGGATAGTCCGTGAATCTGAGTTTGGTTTGGTCCAAGTGTTTCCTGTAGATGAGTCCATTTGAAAGTTTGATCTGAAACACCCTACTCTCCTCTTTGGCCACAACAGTGCCAGGAAGCCACTTGGGACTTTGTCCATCGTTCAACACAAATACAGGATCATTAATTTCAATTTCGCATGACACATTTGCGCAATCACGATATGTACTTTGTTGAAGTTACCTGCTCTCTACCTGTTCGTGTAGATCAGGGTGGATTAACGAGAGCCTTGTCTTAAGTGCCCTTTTCATGAGCATTTCAGCGTGTAGAATTCCAGTGAGCGAGTGGGGTCTCGTGCGGTAGCTAAGCAGGACTTAGGAATAGGCGAGTCTGCAGTGAGCCTTCAGTTACCCTCTTCAAGCTCTGATTGATGGTTTGCACTGCTCTCTCTGACCTTTGGATGCTGGTATGAACGGGGCAGATGTAACATGTTTGATCCCATTGCGGGTCATGAACTCTTTGAACTCGGCACTGGTGAAACACGGCCCATTGTTGCTCACAAGGACATAAGGCAGGCCGTGCGTGGCAAACATGGTCCGCAGGCTTTCAGTGGTGGCAGCGGACGTGCTTGCCGACATTATCTCATTTGGAATATGCATCTATAACCACTAGGAACATTTTACCCAAGAACGGGCCTGCATAGTCGACATGGACCCTAGACCACGGTTTGGAGGGCCAAGACCATAAACTTAGTGGCGCCTCCCTGGCCTAACTGTGAACATGTGTTACATTTGTGCATGCAGGACTCTAAGTCCACATCGATACCGGGCCACCACACGTGGGATCTGGCTATCGCTTTCATCATTACGATGCCTGGGTGAGTACTGTGGAGATCACTAATGAAAGTGTCCCTGCCCTTTTTGGGTACCACTACTCGATTACCCCACAGAAGGCAGTCTGCTTGTATAGACATTTCATCTTTGCGCTGCTGGTACGGCTTTATCTCTTCCTGCATTTCTAATAGGACACTGGACCAGCTCCCATGAAGCACACACAGTTTTTTACTAAGGACAGTAAGGGGTCCTGGCTCGTCCAGGTTCTAATCTGTCGGGCAGTAACGGGTGATTGCTCACGCTCGAATGCTTCCATTACCATGACTAAATCTGCGGGCTGTGCCATTTCCACCCCTGTGTTGGGCAATGGCAGCCTACTGAGAGCATCGGCACAGTTTTCTGTGCCTGGCCTGTGGCGGATGGCGTAGTTGTATGCGGACAATGTGAGCGCCCATCTCAGGATACGGGCCGATGCATTTGTATTTATCCCCTTACTTTCAGAAAAGAGGGATGTCAGTGGCTTATGGTCAGTTTCCAATTCAAATTTGAGCCCAAACAGATATTGATGCATTTTCTTTACTCAATAAACACACGCTAACGTAGCTAGGGGATTTGAGTATAGGAGCAGGGAGGTCTTACTGCAGTTGTACAGGGCCTTGGTGAGGCCTCACCTGGAATATTGTGTTCAGTTTTGGTCTCCTAATCTGAGGAAGGACATTCTTGCTGTTGAGGGAGTGCAGCGAAGGTTCACCAGACTGATTCCCGAGATGGCTGGACTGACATATGAGGAGAGACTGGATCGACTGGGCCTTTATTCATTGGAGTTTAGAAGGATGAGAGGGGATCTCATAGAAACATATAAAATTCTGACAGGACTGGACAGGTTAGATGCAGGAAAAATGTTCCCGATGTTGGGGAATTCCAGAACCAGGGGACACAGTCATTTAGGACTGAGATGAGGAGAAGCTTCTTCACACAGAGATTTGTTAACCTGTGGAATTCCCTATCGCAGAGAGTTGTTGATGCCAGTTCGTTGGATATATTCAAGAGGGAGTTAGATATGGCCCTTACGGCTAAAGGGATCAAGCAGGGAAAGGGTACTGAGGTGAATGATCAGCCATGATCTTGTTGAATGGTGGTGCAGGCTCGAAGGGCCGAATGGCCTACTCCTGCACCTATTTTCTATGTTTCTATGTTTCTGTGTTTCCTCCTTTAAGATGCTCCTTGAAACCTGCCTCTTTAAACAAGCTTGTGGACACCTGTATTAATATCTCATGTGGCTTGTGTCATGTATGTAGACCATGTATACTAACTGTATAGTCACATAAGGTGTGCCACCAGCGGCCACTGCGGTATGAGACCTGAGGGTCACCTGCATAGGTGTGCAGGGCCCAGTATAAAAGGCTGCCCACCATGCTTGTGCCTCACTCTGGAGTTACAATAAATGGGACTAAGGTCACAACAGCTCAAGTACAATAGTAGACCTTGTGGAGTCATTCATAAGAGTATTAAAGACATAACAACTGGCGACGAGATTACGAACTTTCACGCAAAAATGACTAACGGTGCATTAGAAAAGTTCTCAGAGGGTGAAGATTGGGAAGCCTTTACGGAGCGGCTCGACCAATATTTCATAGTAAACGACTTGGTAGGCGATGATCCGGCCACGCTGACAGATAAGCGCAGAGCTATTCTGTTGACCAGTTGTGGGCCCGTGGTCAACGGTCTCGTCAGGGATTTGCTTGCACCAGAGAAAACAATGACCAAGTCATACGAGGAGCTGAAAGTGCTAATTTGGGACCAACTCAAACCGAAGGAGAGCATCCTCACGGCCAGGCATTGATTTTATACACACTGCCGCCCCAAGGGCCAGGAAATCGTGAAGTACGCTGTCGACCTCAGGAGGCTGGCAGGACCGTGTGAATTCGGCACATCCCTCGTCGATGACGTCTTCATAATTGACACGGTCATGAGGCCCTTCTTCACAGGCTACTGTCTGCTGAAACCACCGTCACTCTGCAGAAGGCCATCAGCATCAGCCAGGCATTCAGGACCTCAAGCTGCAGCTCCAAGCTCTCAGGACTCAAACCCGGCAAGTACTGTAAATAGAATGGCGCCTTTCACAGACAGAACAGGGCAGAGCGTACAGGCCTCCGATTCCTTCAACTCAGAGTCCGCCGATGGGTGCAAACGTAAGTCGAGTTGTGGAGGTAATCACAGGGCTCATCAGTGTTGGTTCAGAGACTATGTGTGCAAAGGCTGCAGCACAAAGGGCCACCTCCAGTGAATGTGCAAAAGAGCTGTGACTCACCACGTGGAAGAGGAGTCAGCAGATGGCTGTGAATCCAGCGCGGATTACGAGGAGATGGCTAGAGAGGCAGCTCAGTCCCAGGATGAAGTGTATGGAGTATATGCCTGCACCACAGATTGTCCTTCAGTGATAATGGAAGTCGAAATAAATGGCGCTCCAGTCTTCATGGAAGTGGACACGGGGCCGAGTCAGTCAGTACTGAGCCAAGAAGCCTTTGAGAGGCTATGGAATGATCAAGCTGAACAACCCAAGCTGGTCCCAGTTCAGGCTAAGCTGCGCACCTACACAAAGGAACTGATATCAGTTGTTGGTAGTGTGGATGTAAGTGTATCCCATGATGGTGCGGTGCACAATTTACCATTGTGGATTGTTTCAGGTGATGAACCAACGCTACTTGGAAGAAGATGGATGGGGAAGATTCATTGGAACTGCGAAGACTTCATCCCTCCAGCGATCGACGTCCCCCATGCTCAGAGGTAGAGCAAGCCCCCACCTTCAGTTGGACCAGGCACCGGAGAGCAGATCCGCGCAGCCCCCACGGCACAGACCACTCATGACGACTGTGTAGCGATGACCTGGCCGAGACGACCCGAACGCACCTTCCCGGTTTCAGTGGTAGGACACCTGGGGAGGAAGATTGGATCCGGTGGCACCTTCCCAGCTTCAGTGGCAGAATCTCTGGGAAAGAAGATTGCGGCAGTCGACATCATGGACAGGGAAAAGAAGGCTTCCAAGCACTAATGGAACAACAACACGTGGTTCAACGCTAGGAAAACAATTGGGGTTAAAGTAGTAAGGCCATTTAAAAAGAGGCCAGCAACCCACCATTTTTGAATGAACTGCTTGAAATTGGTTAAGAATGTAAAAGTCCAGCTGTAACAAGCAAAATGTCGTTGAGCGATGTCGGGTGCAAATTGCAATCAGCCAATGTAGCAGACGAACACCTAACGGTTGTATATAGGTCCAGCGGGCTACCCAATGCTGTAGTCTGCGTCCATGGGACCAGAACGATGTATCATACAGTGTCCTCACAGCTGACAGAAGTAGACAAGCCGCAGAGTAAACGATCCCCGGAGAGCAGAAGCACCGGTAGCGATACCCTGCCTCAGATCGGTTTAACGTTGCAGGCATCTGATGGCATGAACCGCCACGGGCCAGAAACAGTAAACTGCGCCTATGCTCGCAGTCGGCTACCGTCGCCCACCACACGGGTGGAAAAGGCGCAGCCCACAAACCCACTAGCCACTATGACAATGCCCAAGAGCAAAGGGTCACCCGCAACGGCTCCTCCGAACAGGACCTGGACCAGCCAGGATCCCAAACTCGAGAGTGCTCACAATGGTGCCCTCAAGGAAAGTGAGTCAGCAGTCCCCTGCGAACTGCTAGACAAGACGAGGCAGCCCCACCTTCGCTTAGATGAAACGCTCACTCGCTCAGATCGCTTCCCAGGGAGCAGCAGTGACACTGTGCAAAAGAAAAGGACAGGGAGGTCACAGACACATCAGCTGTCTTTGGGCTTGCCCGACACTAGGAGTAATGGCAAGAGCCATGAGCTCCAGCAACTCGAGCAAAATGAGCTCACCTCGCCCACAGACCCACTAGCATGGGGCGCTGCTCCGCCACCAGACGACCCGGATCCTATCCGGCCGTGCTGGAACTAGACTGTCTTTGTGTACCTGTACTGATATACATGTACTGATCATGTAAATGTACCACACTAAAAGAAACGCAACTGTAATCCACCAAACAAATGTACCAAGATGTAAATGTAAAACCCATGTGATGAACTTGAATGCAACTTGCAGGTAACGGGTCATTAACATGATCTCTGTGTGGGGGGGGAGAATGGAGTAGTCATGGACTCACAACCAGAAACCACTGGGACCTCCACTGGTAACAAATCTCACTACCAACCCACCCAAGCTAGAAGCGACCCTCCAGTGGTCAACCAGGAAGAGCAAAGCCCAGGTCACCGTCAATGTACGAGTCAATTTGCCTTAAAGACTTGGGGGGAAGTGATGTCATGTATGTAGACCATGTATACTAACTGTATAGTCACATAAAGTGTGCCACCAGAGGGCACTGTGGTGGGAGACCTAAGGGTCACCTGCATAGGAGTGCAGGGCCCAGTATAAAAGGCTGCCCACCATGCTTGTGCCTCACTCTGGAGTTACAATAAATGGGACTAAGGTCACAACAGCTCAAGTACAATACTAGACCTCGTGGAGTCATTCATAAGAGTATTAAAGACATAACAGTTTGGTGTCAAATTTTGTTTGATAACCCTCCTATGAAACATCTTGGGACCACTTTAAAGGCACTATATAAATGCAAGTTGTTGTTGTAATACTTGCATCCTGCTTCGCACTTAAGATTTTTTCCCCTTCTAGTGTGAGTGAAGATATATTGAGTGTAACTAGCATTTATTACAAGCTTGTGTCCCACTGCCCTTCTAGTGTAATTACTTGTTTTCAGATATCATGTGCTTATATTGGGGACCATTTTGCATTCAGTTTTTTTGAAGCTGTTGCTCATTTTCTCGGTTGCCATGTATGGAACTTGTGATCCAATAATGGTTTTCGAGACAAGCATGAAAACAATTTCACCGTATATATGTGCATACTAAAATAAATGCGTGGATTGGTTGCATTTTCTATTATTTAACTGCAAACAAGATACACTGAATGAGCTACTGAAATATTATCAATCAGTACAAACCTTCCAACTCCATCCACATTGTGAGGTTGCCAAACATTCATATACCCCACCCTCATACTCTTTGTAATCACCCTACCTTTCTCAACATTCATATCAGTAAGAAGTAATAAAGCTATACATCTCTAAGATTGATGTTCACATTTGAAGGACCATTTACATCCTGCTGGCCAGCTGCCTGCCAAAAATAGCACAACAGCCGGATAGCTGCTGGCAGGTACAGATCGGACAGCTTAAAGGCTGCCCAATAACGCTCAAGTAAGTTACGTGGAGAGGAGGTTTCGGCAAGGTTTTGCAGGTGGGAAGTGGGAGAGGGCTTGTGCAGCAGAGGTCCAGACTTTCCTCGTGGGGCCCAGAGGAGCACTCCTGCTCCTTCTGACCCCACAAAGATAAGTTTAAAACTTATCTTTTATGGCCTCCATTACTTCCTTGATTGATTTTACTGAGTGGGTTATTCGTGCTAGGCACCTCGCTCTGGGTCCTAATGCCATCCTAGGACCCTGATTTCCATGTATAATGATGCTCCAGTCTGAGTCAAACAGGCGTCTCGGCTCCTAAAAAGAAGGGTGGCAGCAGGCGGAAATGAAGTGGGAATGGATGATAAGTTTTCGGAGGTGATTTTAACTGCATAGACATCCAAGGCTCGCTGGGCGGGGTGGGTTAAAATCGCCTCGAATACAACAAAACAGAATTAATTGATAACACATATAATAACATTAAAATGACACAGTTATGAAATAAGATAAATGACTTTATGAATATGACTAATTCAGAGAAACAAACTGAACTGAAAATGACTCCCAATGACTGGCATTGCAGCTTTGTTCCGTAGGGAAATAGTAAACTTCTTGCATTCCTATTGGAATCCCTACTGAGATTCAACTTACGCTATTATGTGGCTCACAAAGCCAAAAACAACAATCTATTCTTATGCAAACCCAAAGGCAAGCATAACTTCCCAAACTACAGATTGAAAAAGTTATCCAGAAGTTGACAAGACCCAATGATTTGCGCGTTTTTTTGGAGCAGGCTGCTTTTTCTGGCCTAACTTAAAAATTCACAGTTTCCCAAATCAATTTGCACCAGCGTAACTCAATTAGTTACGTTTTTTTTAGGTAAGTTTTTTTTCATCCAAAGGGGGCGTAACCAGCCACCTACGCCAATTCTGGCCATTTAGTGAACTTTGGCCAGCTGATAGTTACTCCATTTCTGCTTCGGCCAGCATATGTAGCCTCTCGGGAAAACCCTTGCGGAGAGTTAAAGAAATCGGTGCAGGTAAGTATATTGGAGGCCATTCGGCCTGGGCTCGGGGTGGGAAGCGGAGGCCACAGTGCACTGGGACCGGCATGCACTCGGGGGCCACAGCGGACCGGGAAGGTACTCACTCAGGGACTGGAGAGGGTCGCAGACAGATGATCCACAACTTTCTACTTAAAAATGGCCGATTGCCAACTTGGAGCTCTACGGCGCATGCGCGGCCATTTCAGCGACATCAAAAACGTAAGATTCTTTTTCCTGCGCATGCGCAGAACGCCCGGCTGCGTTTTTCGGCACAGACCACAGACTCCACCCCCCGAGGCGACTGGCCACGCTGCGCGGCTCCGGATTATAGTAGAAACATCGGGGAAAGTTTGGACATATTTTGCTGGCACATTTCTGGACCTAAATAAGCAATATGCCAGAAAACGGGCTTTGGGAAAATTGAGCCCAAGAATAGGGCCCAGATGCATAAGAAAGATTTGCGACTCTGCTTTAAGGGGACAAGAAGTACAATTAGTTATGAATGTGTTGATCTGTAAAACTGTTGAATAATTTGCTGCTAACTATTCAGTAAGCTTCGGACAACGACAAAAGTGCATAATATTCTGTCAGACATAGCGTTAACCTAGCCTTAGCTAGTTTACCACTTGTGATGGAAAATGTTATTTTGTCACTGGAGGTTGCCTTGTTTGCCTCTGTAATGTGGATTTCGGCCTATTAAATGTATATTGGTGAATAGCACTAGAATATGAAATAGGACTTTTCACTCGGGAAGAAGTGCATTTGAGCACCAAAGACCATCACAGGAATAACCTAAACAAACACAATAGAAAGTGAATAAGGTGGTTCTGAAGTTAAAGCATGCAATATGGCAGTACAAATATGACTTACAAAGGCAAACCATTAATGAATAGAAACATAGAAACATAGAAAATAGGTGCAGGAGTAGGCCATTGGTCCCTTTGAGCCTGCACCACCATTCAATAAGAACATGGCTGATCATTCACATCAGTACCCCTTTCCTGCTTTCTCTCCATAAACCTTGATCCCTTTAGCCATAGGGGCCATATCCAACTCCCTCTTGAATATATTTAACAAACTGGCATCAACAACTCTCTGCGGAAGAGAATTCCACAAGTTAACAACTCTCTGAGTGAAGAAGTTTCTCCTCATCTCGATCCTAAATGGCTTACCCCTTACCCTTAGACTGTGACCCGTAGTTCTGGACTCGCCCAACATTGGGAACATTCTTCCTGCATCTAACCTGTCCAGTCCCGTCAGAATTTTATATGTTTCTATGAGATCCCCTCTCATTCTTCTAAACTCCAGTGAATACAGGCCCAGTCGATCCAGTCTCTCCGCATATGTCAGTCCTGCCATCCCGGGAATCAGTCTGGTGAACCTTCGCTGCATCCCTCAATAGCAAGAACGTCCTTCCTCAGATAAGGAGACCAAAACTGAACACAATATTCCAGGTGAGGCCTCACTAAGGCCCTGTACAGCTGCAGCAAGACCTCCCTGCTCCTATACTCAAATCCCCTAGCTATGAAGGCCAACATGCCATTTGCCTTCTTCACCGCCTGCTGCACCTGCATGCCAACCTTCAATGACTGATGTACCATGACACCCAGGTCTCGTTGCACCTCCCCTTTTCATAATCTGTCACTATTCAGATAATATTCTGCCTTTTTTTGCCACCAAAGTGGATAACCTCACATTTATCCACATTATATTGCATCTGCCATGCATTTGCCCACTCACCTAACCTGTCCAATTCACCCTGCAGCCTCTTAGCATCCTCCTCACAGTTCACACTGCCACCCAGCTTAGTGTCATCTGCAAACTTGGAGATATTACACTCAAATCCTTCATCTAAATCATTGATGTATATTGTAAATAGCTGGGGTCCCAGCACTGAGCCCTGCGGCACCCCACTAGTCACTGCCTGTCATTTTGAAAAGGACCCGTTTATCCCGACTCTCTGCTTCCTGTCTGCCAACCAATTCTCTATCCACATCAATACATTACCCCCAATACCATGTTCTTTAATTTTGCACACCAATCTCTTGCGTGGGACCTTGTCAAAAGTCTTTTGAAAGTCCAAATACATCACATCCACTGGCTCTCCCTTGTCCACTCTATTAGTTACATCCTCAAAAAAATCTAGAAGATTTGTCAAGCATGATTTCCCTTTCATAAATCCATGCTGACTTGGACCGATCCTGTCACTGCTTTCCAAATGCGCTGCTATTTCATCTTTAATCCCCTGTAAATACTGGCACACTCCTAGGGAACCCTCATAAATACTGACGTACTCCGGGGACCCCCTGTAAATACTGACAAACTCCCAGGGACCCCTTATAAATACTGACGCACTGTCGGGGACCCCCTCTAAATACTGACACACTCCCGGAGACCCCCTGTAAATACTGACATACTCACGGGCTCCCCCTAAAAATACTAACACACTGCCAGGGTCACCTTGTAAATACTGACACACTCCCAGCAACCCCCTGTAAATACTGACACAATTCAGGGGACCCCTTGTAAATAGCATATGAAAAGTTATGGAAAGTTACGAGTGATTACCTTATTCCCTTACTGGACTAACTCAGCTTAAAAAGGTATGAGCAATCAAAATGTTACCACAGTAATAATACAAAAGTTTGAGATTATTTAGCACAATTCCTGTGTGTTCATGGTTATTAGCTCATGAACTGGCTGACGACACCGCTGCCCAATTCTGAAACTTCACTAAGAGCAGTGATACTGTGAAACACGCATATCAATCATTGAGGCGACAGTTATCTCACTCGAACAACATTTCAGATGCTTGGGTCTACAATGAGGTGCTCTACAATGTGCAACACTCAAAGTATGCAAAATATTTGTTATTTTTTGCATGCCACATATATTGCCATACATTTATATTTTTGGAGGAAAGGATGCACGTCAAGGCAGATCACCAGTCATGGAGAGTGAGAAATCAGCTGACACCCACCAGGACCTGCCCAATAGGTCAGCTTTGGGGAGGATCGTGAGGGGCCTTGAATGGACCAGCAGTGGGCCAAAGTTTTTTTTTGTGGACCCAGGAGGAGGAATCACGTATAAAGTGAAACTCAAAATTTACTGGGTCTTTTTTGAGCAGCCTCCAGCAGAGTGTTTTTAAACACCGCTAGTTAGGCCGCACGATGCCTGGTACAACAAGGTGCAGTGCGCAACGCACTTTTTTCAATTCTGAACCATTTCTGGATCCGGGCCTCATTTGATCAATGCTGGCGAGCTGCGGACATGAAGAGGGTACCTGGAAACAGCTGGTTCTGAGAGGGCAAGAAATCAGCTGGCTCCCACACTGAGGCAGCTGGCAGGTCAGGCCTGGGGAGGCTTGATCCCCGAAGGGATCAAGCATGGGGCAGGGCAGCGGCCTACTGTATTTCTGTGGAGCCAGAAGGAGCACCTTCAAACTTTGTGGCTTCAACATTTGGATTCCCGTTCAGGTGTCAAGGTACTTATGTTGGGAAACATCTACCACTTAAGTTACAAAGGCTATGTAAATACTTACTTTCATAAGTAGATCTTTCTTGAGTTGTCAACTTTTTAGGGGCACTGTCCATTGCTGTTTTTGCTGCTTTTCTAAATTAGCACACATGTAACTATAGGACTGGTTTTCCTCCATCCATACAGGGGCCCCCAAGGTCTTCTCTATCCTTCTGATCTAATGGACCATCAACACACAATCATGCATCTCGGCCAGATCCTATGCATTGTCCTTTCTTGTACGATTTCCATATCTAGCCTCCAAGGGAAGTTCCTGCCACAGTAGGGTCCTCACGATAATTCAGCTACGGGAAACATTATTCTCATGGAGGTCATAGGTTTAAACTATTAAAAGGTAAGTTTAGGACTAATGGGCTCAATTTTCCCCCGAGTCCATTTTCTGGCATAGTGCCAGAGTTGCGCCACTTAATTAGGTAAATAAATGCGCCAGAAAAAAATCTCCGAAGTTTCCCCGATGTTTAGCCTGTAATCTGCAGCTGCACAGCGTGACCAGTCGCCTCGGGGTATGGAACCTGTGGTCTGCACTGGAAAAAGGAGCTGGGCCTTCTGCGCATGCGCGGGGGAAAACCTGACGTTCTTGACATCGCTGAAATGGCCGCACATGTCCAGTAGAGCTCCCCAAAGGTCTTTTGTCCTCTCCTCTCTCCCTCCCTCCCCCATGCGTCGTGACCTCTCTCTCCCTCCCCCCACCCCCTTGAGTCTTGTGACCTTCCCGGGCACCAAGCCTTCAGATCGGCTTTCTGCGACCCTCTCTGGAACCCTTCCTCCCCGGTCCACTGTGGTGAGTACCTTCCTGGTCGGGTCTGTGGCCCCCGAGTGCGTGCCTGCCGGTCAGATTGCTCCCTCCCTCCCTCCCCCGCCGAGCCTCTGCGGTCCGCAAGTGAGTGCCGGTCCCAGTCCACTCCGCTTCCCGCCCCTAGCCCAGGCCAAATGGCCTCCGATGTACTTACCTGCGCCAATTTTTTAACTTTCCGCAAGGGTTTTCTCGAGAGGCCACATACACTGGCTTAAGTAGAAATGGAGTAACTATCAACTGGCTAAAGTTGCCTAAATGGCCAGAATTGGCGTAGGTGGCTGGTAACGCCCCTTTGGATGAAAAAAAAACTTACTTAAAAAAATCGTAACTAAATGAGTTACACTGGTGCAAATTGATTGGGGAAACTGTGGATTTTTAAGTTCGGCCAAAAAAAGCAGCCTACTCCAAAAAAAACCAGCGCAAATACTGGGGAAAATTGAGCCCATTTTCAGTCCAATTTTCGTTGTGGAGGGAAAGCCACCAGGAGACTGTTGAGAGAGCTTTACCCAAGCGGGTAAATGTGTTGGAAGCATTTGTGAACAGTATGTGTATGTGGGTAAGTTTAGTGATTTTTAAAAATGTTTTATTTTTATATGTTCATGGTGTTTATAAATTTCAAGGTAAATTCAGGGATCCTTTGCTCTTAGCAGGGAAGCTGCACTCAAAAGGAAATTGAAGGTAGGACTACAACATTGTAACTATGATTTTCTGAACCATGCTCCCTTTGAGTGCAACTCCCTGCTGGGATCACTGAAATAAACCTAAATGATATAACATTGCATGGGGCAGACAGTGGGGTGAGTGAAGAGCCAATATGACTGCTCAATCCTCCTCAAGTCATTACCAAGAAATAATCGTCCATTCAACTCCTTTCCATTTGTCGGACCATGGCGTGTACAAAATATCTACAATCGATGAATACACTTCCAGGTAGTTGTATATAGCACATCAAGATGTTTCTGGGATGACAATCAATAGCAATATGCATTTTAAAGCACTTTTAACATCCCAAGGTGCTTTATACAAAAAATAAAATAGATTAAAAGATAAAGGAGCCTACACCGAGCTACAGTGTGAGAGTTCCTTTCCCTGGAAATGGAACAAGAAGTCAGAAGTCAACTCTCAAAGGTGAGCCAGCCAGAGAATAGAGATGAGAGGGAGGTTAAGTTATTGGACATACTGATACAGAACATTTCCAGTAACAGCAGGGCACCTCGAGCGCAGCTGCTGTGGGGAGGGTGACTGTGGCAGAGTCAAATCTTGGGAAGCTGGAGAAGACGTTTCCGAAGAAACATCTTCCGAGTCAGAAGCAACTGCTACCTCCTGACTCGCATCTGTCGGCATAGATGGTACGACACCTTGGGGTGCAGTGCCGTATCCCGAGACCATCGTCTGCCGCATGGCATCGACGGAATCAGCCATTCTCCACATTGCCGCAACCATCTGCGCCATGTCCTCCAAAACATGCGCAGAAAGTGCCGGTCAACCCATCTATCGCCTCGAGGAGCTCTCAACCAATGTCGACGCTCGCCCTCGACAGTGAAACCATTTCCAGGTTGACATCCGCCTGTCATTGCGTGTGCCTACCTCGCTGAACCAACCTCTGCGGGGTCGGCGTAGGCACTGGACCACTCGGGGTGCCCTGCTGCAAGACGCTCTGCCCCGCTACTTCATCAGTTAATGAGTACATGGCCGCAGGTACATTAAACCCTTGAGCTGCCGACTCAACCTGTGCTGAGCAGCATGGTTGAGGCTCATCATCCTCCTCCGTGGTCTCGTCACCTGTAGTTAGGAGGACCTGTACTAAAAGAGATGACGCTCCTGCGATGCGCTTGGGGAACTCGAAAACATAATTGAGGTTAGTAGAAGAGAAGGGGAGGCCAGGGTGACATGAGAATGCTTACGCTGCGCAGGCATATGTATGAGGAGCGACACTACTGCAATAAATATCACCGACAGACATTACATATAATTAGCATGAGAGTACAGAAGCTGCATCGCATTATAATAAGATTTCATGATCCCAGTATTAATTACATAACATTATATCATTCATATATTATACTCAAATGGCAGTAAATTACTTAAAATTATCAATGGTTTATACATTACTCACGTGGCGCAACAATGGGATCTGCACCTCCACGGGTGGCTGAACGATTATGCGCCCTGACAAGGGCTGAAGCCCACTCCTCCAAGTCGGTGAGAAGGTACAAATCAGCAGGCCCTTCCTCCTGTCCGCCTGCGCTCGGTGCGATTCTTAGATATCTTCTTCTGCAAAGGTGACAAGAGCATGGCATAAGCTAATTGTTTAGATTACGGAACACACAGATATTATAATCCACAATTAGGCATTGCCCATGCTATTCATCGTTAACGATATATGCTAATATGGTTTGTATGCAATTGATGCATGGTTATAACATCGACATTCAGAGAAAAAAAGTTAATGCCGCAGAAATTCCTCTCGAGATTTTCCTGCGGGCAATTGCCTGCTCGCTGGAGAACATTTACAAATCTACCTGGTGGTCTAGGAGGCACTCTGGATTCCGTTGGGGAGGCCTTCTCTTCTCGCACTGCGAAGCACGCTCCCATCCGGAGGGTTCCCACGCAGAAGATACAGTCGCATGTGACTGCTCAGCCAATCAGGTAAGTATTTCACAGGTTCCCATTAATAGCACTGAGACTCGCGTATCTATGAGTTCTCAGTGCTATTAATGGGAACAAAACCAAACACACAAAATAATAAAAAAATAAAAAATAGACCACACATATTTAAAATTAATTGAAATTAAAGTTATTATATCTTATAAAAATAAAATATTTTCCCGATTTTTAAAAAAGTTTTTTTAATTATGGTTAAAAATAAACTTACCATAGTCGGGAGGGTTTTTAACAATAAAATATGTGTTTATAATTTAATTTTATCGTGTTTTTGTATGTTTTAAAACACTTGCACCCCTAAAAGTAGGCTATGCACCTGCTTTTATCAGGGGCAAGATTTTTGAGGACATTTGCTGGGCAAGATATGCGTAAATTTCGCAATCTTGCCCAAGAAATTTCCTCGCTCCAGAGATGTCTACGATCTGTCAAGCTCCAACTTACCAGATTACCAATATAATTACAATCCGGCAGATTTACATTTGAATTAATGAGTCAGTGCATCATTACAATTATAAATTTAATAATTTAATACTTATTCTTGCAGACCCAACCAGGTCATTCCAATGCTTGCAGCGCTGGTTTGGCTCTCTATAATCGTGGGCCGGTGAGGAAATAGCTTTAGCGATTTCTGCCCAGATTCTTTGGTATACGCGAGAGGTGGGTGGGGGGGTTTCCCACGCCCACCCCGGGTTAATTGGCCCCACCGAGTCTCCACCTCATGGACCAGGGCTGCATTCGCCTCATCAGAGAAGTGTTTCACCTCCCTTCAACTTCTGCCAAATCAGTTTCCTCACCCACATCTGCCACCTCACTAACATCACTTACTCCAGATTCTTCATAATCCATTTCCATTTTTTTTGACAAATAAGTATCAGACTTGCATTCTCTCAGCCTTGAGTTACACAACCTTCAATGCCAGGCTCAAAAGACAAAATGCGCTCTCTCTCTCCCTCCCTTTGTCTTCTGAGCATACGCAGATGACCCCTGACCTCCCGAATCGTGGGAAAAGTTAATTGCCATTGTTATGGATGCCGGCCTTGCATGACTGAATACATCGCTATCGCCCATTTCACATTGCTACCACTATCGCCCAAATGAAAAAGGCGAAACTAGCGGTTTTTAAAATGGGCGATACTCCGGCGGTTCTGAAAAGTGAGACAACCACTAATGCCGGAAATATTGCCCATAGCGATACCAATGGAAAGTCTAGTCCTTAGCTTCACCAATTCCCACATATATTCTGTTTATATAAGACAACGAGGTTAATGCTATGTAACATTTAATGATTTTTTTTAAGAGATTGGATTTTAATGCTTTGCTTTTTTTCTCTCCAGTTGATTTGAGCCTCGTTCACGTCGCATGGATATCATAACATTTTATTCAATCTGGTTGTGTAAGTCAAAAAAAAAAAATCAGAAAAAACCTAGCACTAAACAAAGGATTTAGAAATGTAATTTGCTTGTATAAGATGTGGGGGATTGGTGGCTAACACAAAGTAGCCCACTCACAGTGTTTATTTGTGAGTCATAAGTCTGCGAGCACTCTCACCTCCGAGTCAGAAGGTGGTGGTCTAAATCCCAGTCCACGACTTGAGCATGTAATATTGATTGACATTTCAGCATTGTACTAAGAGAATGCTGCACTGTCTTTCAGATGACGGTCATGATTTTGATCTAACCCACCAGGTTGGAAGTCAGTGGAACGTAAAATCAGGCAGGATGTAAAATGTGTATCTGACCCGAACTGGCCCCATTCATGGAGAGGTTCAAATTCGAGCTAAGGTGTTAAACCAAGGCACTGCCTGTTAGTTCCAGTTGAAGCCAGAGAATTACCTGCAATGGTTTCTCTTCCCGCTCTTGCACTACCTCTGGTGACCCCAAGTATCTATCCTCAGCTCCTCATATTTCTTATCTACATGCTGCACCTCTGCGACATCATCCGAAAACACAATGTCAGGTTCCACATGCACGTTGACAGTACCCAGCTCTATCTCACCACCACCTCTCTAGACCCCTCTGTCATGTATCCTACATGGCTCTGTCATGTATTCGACATGGCTACTATCACAAGGTGTGCCACCAGAGGGCACAGCAGTGGGAGACTTGTAGATTACCTGTACAGGTGTGCCTGGCCTAGTATAAAAGGCAGGCCACCAGGTGAGATCTTCACTCTGGAGTTAGCAAATAAAGGACCATAGTCACTACAGTTCAAGTACAACACATTGCCTCATGGAGTCATTATTAAAGCATTTAATAGTGCGAGCAGCGGGGAGTTCGGGAATCGGCAGAGGCCTATAAAAGGCACAGCAGTTGTCGAAGGCGAGAGTGCGAGCAGCGGGGAGTCCGGGGATCGGCAGAGGCCTATAAAAGGCACAGCAGTTGTCGAAGGTGAGAGTGCGAGCAGCGGGGAGTCCGGGGATCGGCAGAGGCCTATAAAAGGCACAGCAGTTGTCGAAGGTGAGAGTGCGAGCAGCGGGGAGTCCGGGGATCGGCAGAGGCCTATAAAAGGCACAGCAGTTGTCGAAGGTGAGAGTGCGAGCAGCGGGGAGTCCAGGGATCGGCGGAGGCCTATAAAAGGCACAGCAGTTGTCGAAGGTGAGAGTGCGAGCAGCGGGGAGTCTGGGGATCGGCGGAGGCCTATAAAGGCACAGCAGTCGTCGAAGGTGAGAGTGCGAGCAGCGGGGAGTCTGGGGATCGGCGGAGGCCTATAAAAGGCACAGCAGTTGTCGAAGGTGAGAGTGCGAGCAGCGGGGAGTCCGGGGATCGGCAGAGGCCTATAAAGGCCAGCTGGTGCATTTGCAGCAGGGAGCTAAGGCAAAAAAGAATTAGAAAGAAATTGAAAGTTGACGCCACAGCCAAGGGGGTAAGTGATTGGCTGGTGATTGGTGTCTAGTTTTTCTTTTTCTTTTCTTTATCAGTAAGTAACCTTTTAGCATTGTTGTTGCCAAATTAAGTTAATCTAAGGGTTAAGTCATGGCAGGAGAGCTCCGACATGTGTTATGCTCCTCCTGTACTATGTGGGTAGTCAGGGACGCTTCCAGTGTCCCTGACGACTACATGTGCGGGAAGTGCATCCGCCTGCAGCATCTGACAGACTGCATTGTGGCACTGGAGCTGCGAGTGGATGCTGAGGATGACGTGAATAGCACGTTTAGCACGTTTAGCGAGTTGGTCTTACCGCAGGTAAAGAGTACACAGCCAGATAGGGAATGGGTGACCAACAGGAAGAGCAGTAGAAGGAAGGTAGTGCAGGGGTCTCCTGCAGTCAACCCTCTGCAAAACAGATACACCGCTTTGGGTACTGTTGAGGGGGATGACTCATCAGGGGAGAGCAGCAGCAGCCAAGTTCATGGCACTGTGGGTGGCTCTGCTGCACAGAAGGGCAGGAAAAAGAGTGGGAGAGCGATAGTGATAGGGGATTCAATTGTAAGGGGAATAGATAGGCGTTTTTGCGGTTGCAACTGAGACTCCAGGATGGTATGTTGCCTCCCTGGTGCAAGGG
Organism: Pristiophorus japonicus; assembly: GCF_044704955.1. Lineage (NCBI taxonomy): Eukaryota > Metazoa > Chordata > Chondrichthyes > Pristiophoridae > Pristiophorus > Pristiophorus japonicus. Next base: position 240,459,571 of record NC_091980.1, on the reverse strand, counting down.
TCAAGGATGTCTCGGAGCGGGTGCAGGACATTCTGAAAAGGGAGGGTGAACAGCCAGTTATCATGGTGCATATAGGCACCAATGATATCGGTAAAAAACGGGATGAGGTCCTACGAGACAAATTTAGGGAGCTAGGAGCTAAAGTAAAAAGTAGGACCTCAAAAGTAGTAATCTCAGGATTGCTACCAGTGCCACGTGCTAGTCAGAGTAGGAATCGCAGGATAGCTCAGATGAATACATGGCTTGAAGAGTGGTGTAGAAGGGAGGGATTCAAATTCCTGGGACATTGGAACCGGTTCTGGGGGAGGTGGGACCAGTACAAACCGGACGGTCTGCACCTGGGCAGGACCGGAACCAATGTCCTTGGGGGAGTGTTTTCTGGTGCTGTTGGGGAGGAGTTAAACTAATATGGCAGGGGGATGGGAACCTATGCAGGGAGACAGAGGGAAATAAAATGGAGGCAGAAGCAAAAGATAGAAAGGAGAATAGTAAAAGAGGAGGACAGAGAAACCCAAGGCAAAAAACAAAAAGGGCCACATTACAGCAAAATTCTAAAGGGGCAAAGTGTGTTAAAAAGACAAGCCTGAAGGCTCTGTGCCTCAATGCGAGGAGTATTCGGAATAAGGTGGACGAATTAACTGCGCAGATAGCAGTTAACGGATATGATGTAATTGGCATCACGGAGACATGGCTCCAGGGTGACCAAGGCTGAGAACTCAACATCCAAGGGTATTCAACATTAGGAAGGATAGACAGAAAGGAAAAAGAGGCGGGGTGGCGTTGCTGGTTAGAGAAGAAATGAATGCAATAGTAAGGAGGGACATTAGCTTGGATGATGTGGAATCGGTATGGATGGAGCTGCGGAATACCAAGGGACAGAACACACTAGTGGAAGTTGTGTACAGGCCACCAAACAGTAGTAGTGAGGTTGGGGACAGCATCAAGCAAGAAATAAGGGATGTGTGCAATAAAGGTACAGCAGTTATCATGGGCAACTTTAATCTACATATTGATTGGGCTAACCAAACTGGTAGCAAAACAGTGGAGGAGGATTTCCTGGAGTGTATTAGGGATGGTTTTCTAGACCAATATGTCGAGGAACCAACTAGAGAGCTGGCCATCCTGGTGATGTGTAATGAGAAGGGACTAATTAGCAATTTTGTTGTGCGAGGCCACTTGGGGAAGAGTGACGATAAAATGGTAGAATTCTTTATTAGGATGGAGAGTGACACAGTTAATTCAGAAACTAGAGTCCTGAACTTAACATTGGTCCCCTGCAGTCAGAATCAGGGGAAGTCATAACGGGGAACAAAGAAATGGCAGACCAATTGAACAAGTACTTTGGTTCGGTATTCACTAAGGAGGACACAAGCAATCTTCCGGATATAAAAGGGATCAGAGGGTCTAGTAAGAAGGAGGAACTGAGGGAAATCCTTATTAGTCGGGAAATTGTGTTGGGGAAATTGATGGGATTGAAGGCCGATAAATCCCCAGGGCCTGATGGTCTGCATCCCAGAGTACTTAAGGAGGTGGCCTTGGAAATAGCGAATGCATTGACAGTCATTTTCCAACATTCCATAGACTCTGGATCAGTTCCTATGGAGTGGAGGGTAGCCAATGTAACCCCACTTTTTAAAAAAGGAGGGAGAGAGAAAACAGGGAATTATAGACCAGTCAGCCTGACATCGGTAGTGGGTAAAATGATGGAATCAATTATTAAGGATGTCATAGCAGTGCATTTGGAAAGAGGTGACAGGATCGGTCCAAGTCAGCATGGATTTGTGAAAGGGAAATCATGCTTGACAAATCTTCTGGAATTTTTTGAGGATATAACTAGCAGAGTGGATAAGGGAGAACCAGTGGATGTGGTGTATTGGGACTTTCAAAAGGCTTTTGACAAAGTCCCACACAAGAGATTGGTGTGCAAAATCAAAGCACATGGTTTTGGGGGTAATGTACTGACGTGGATAGGGAACTGGTTGGCAGACAGGAAGCAGAGAGTTGGGATAAACGGGTCCTTTTCAGAATGGCAGGCAGTGACTAGTGAAGTGCCGCAGGGCTCAGTGCTGGGACCCCAGCTCTTTACAATATACATTAATAATTTAGTTGAAGGAATTGATTGTAATATCTCTAAGTTTGCAGATGACACTAAGCTGGGTGGCGGTGTGAGCTGTGGGGAGGATGCTAAGAGGCTGCAGGGTGACTTGGACAGGTTAGGTGAGTGGGCAAATGCATGGCAGATGCATTATAATGTGGATAAATGTGAGGTTATCCACTTTGGTGGCAAAAACACGAAGGCAGTATATTATCTGAATGGCGGCAGATTAGGAAAAGGGGAGGTGCAACGAGACCTTGGTGTCATGGTTCATCAGTCATTGAAAGTTGTCATGCAGGTACAGCAGGCGGTGAAGAAGGCAAATGGTATGTTGGCCTTCATAGCTAGGGGATTTGAGTATAGGAGCAGGGAGGTCTTACTGCAGTTGTACAGGGCCTTGGTGAGACCTCACCTGGAATATTATGTTCAGTTTTGGTCTCCTAATCTGAGGAAGGATGTCCTTGCTATTGAGGGAGTGCAGCGAAGGTTCACCAGACTGATTCCCGGGATGGCTGGACTGACATATGAGGAGAGACTGGATCAACTGGGCCTTTATACACTGGAGTTTAGAAGTATGAGAGGGGATCTCATTGAAACATATAAGATTCTGAAGGGACTGGATAGGTTAGATGCGGGTAGATTGTTCCCGATGTTGGGGAAGTCCAGAACCAGGGGGCACAGTCTAAGGATAAGGGGTAAGCCATTTAGGACTGAGATGAGGAGAAACTTCTTCACTCAGAGAGTTGTTAACCTGTGGAATTCCCTGCCGCAGAGAGTTGTTGATGCCAGTTCATTGGATATATTCAAGAGGGAGTTAGGTATGGCCCTTACGGCTAAAGGGATCAAGGGATATGGAGAGAAAGCAGGAAAGGGGGACTGAGGGAATGATCAACCATGATCTTATTGAATGGTGGTGCAGGCTCGAAGGGCCTACTCCTGCACATATTTTCTATGTTTCTATGTTTCTATCTAAGGACACAACAATTGGCGACGAGATTACGAACTTTCACGCGAAAATGGCTACCCTTGGTATGTTGCGGCAGTTCGCCAATGGTGATGATTGGGATGCCATTGTGGAGAGGCTCGAACAGTTCTTCACAGCAAACGACCTGACAGGAGATGACCCGGCCACACTGGCTGATAAGTGCAGAGCTATCTTGCTAACCAGTTGTGGGCCCATCATCTATGGCCTCGTCAGGGTTTTCTGGCACCAGCGAAGACAACGATCAAGACGTTCAAGGAGTTCGTAACCCTTATCCATGAGCAACTCAAGCCGAAGGAGAGCATCCTCACAGCCAGACAACGGTTCTATACCCACCGACGGCCCGAAGGCCAGAAAATTGCAAAATACATCGCCGACCTCAGGAGGCTGGCGGCACCGTGTTAGTTTGGCACCCACCTCAACGAAGCGCTGCAGAACATTTTTGTCATTGGAATTGGCCATGAGGGCCTTCTTCATAAGCTACTGTTGGCGGATACCACAGTCACACTGCAGAAGGCCATCTCTGTGAGCCAGTCATTCATGACCTCGACCTGCGGCTCTAGGCAGATGACTCATCCTCAGGACTCAAACCCAACAGGTACTATGCACAGAGTGGCACCATTTAAAGGCTGGACTTAGTGCGCGAACCCTCTCAGGGAAGAAAGAACAGACCCCCGTGTCCCTTAACTCAGAGTCCGCCGAGGGGGTCTAATCGAGTAGCTCCATGCTGGCGTTGTGGAGGGAATCACAGGGCTCACCAGTACCGCTTTAATGACTACGTATGCAAAGGCTGCAGCACTAAGGGCCACCTCCAGCGAATGTGTAAGAGAAATATGACTCACTGTGTCGATGAAGAGTCTGCAGATCGTCATGAATCCAGTGCAGATTATGAAACGATAGGCAGAGAGGCAGCTCAGCCCCACGATGAGGTATATAGCATGTTTACCTGCACCACCGAGTGTTTCCCGCTGAAGATGGAAGTCGAGATAGATGGCATTCCAGTCTTCATGGAAGTGGACACGGGGGCGAGTCAGTCAGTAATGAATCAAGAAGCCTTTGAGAGGCTATAGGACGATCAAGCTGAATTAGCCAAGTTGGTCCCGGTTCAGGCAAAGCTGCGCACCTACACCGATGAAATTATCCCAGTCATTGGTAGTGCAAATGTAAAGGTACTCCATGATGGAGCAGTGCACAAGTTACCTCTGTGGATTGTTGCAGGTGATGGACCAACGCTGCTCGGCAGAAGGTGGATGGAGAAGATCTATTGGAAGTGGGAAGATTTCAACCCTCTAGCGATCGACATCCTCTGCGCTCAGAGGCAAAGCAAGCCCTCACTTGAGGACGGACCCGGCCACAGAGAGCAGACCAGCACAACACCCGAGGTACAGACCGCTCAGTGGAGGTGATCCAGCTGAGACGACCCGAACGCACCTTCCAGGCTCCAGTGTCATCACTCCAGAGGAAGAAAATCGGATCCAAAGGCGACTTCCCAGCTTCGGTGCCAGAACCCGGGGAGAAGAGGATCACCGCAGTCGACATCGTGGATGGAAGAAAGATTGCGCCCAAACCACGAGGTGAGGCGCTGAAGAAAAAGATGGCCGTGGCCAGACCACGAGGCACAGCGCTGATGAACCAACACGTGGCACCAAGCAGAGAAGAGGATTGGGGTAAAGCAAGCAAGGCTCTCTTCAAGGAGGCCTGCAACCCACTACAATTAAAGGGACAGTTCCACACACTCAAGCAATATAATAGCAACTGTAAGATAGAGACAAAATGTGTAACTGACGATCAGAGTTGTGTACATGCAATAAGCAAGGAAAAGTCACGCGATCATGTAAAATGTGTAATTGATGATCTGAATTGTGTACATGCAACCAGCGAGGAAAAGTCGTGTGATCGCGATCGGAACTACAGAGTATCCATCATAAGTAATGAAAAGTTGTGCGATGTAGGATTTCAACTGCACGTAGCCAATGCAGCGGGCAGACACCCATCGAATACAGGCCCGAGCTACCCAATGCTGTAGCCTGCCTCCCGAGGACCAGAGTTATGCACCATGGAGTGTGGCCACAAGCAGCCAACACACACGAGCTGCAGAGCAAGCGATCTCAGCAGGGCAACGGCACCGGTATCGACACCCTGCCCTGACCAGCTCCACCTCTCAGGCACCCAATGGCACCAACTGCCACAAACCTGAAAAAGCAGATTGTGCTAAAGCGCAGTCCCCAGACCCCATCGCCACCAAGGCCATACCCGTAAATGAAGGGTCACCCGCTACCATTCCCCCAAAGAGGAACCGGGACCAGCCAGGATCCCAAACCAAACAATGCCCAGGCTAGCAAGTTAGCAGTTCCCTGTGCACTGCTAGATGACAACTCCTCACGGAGCAGCAGCGACCCAAGGCGCAAAGAAAGGATAGGGAGGTCACAGGCATCTGTGAACCTGCCTGGCGCTAGGAATCACAGCAACAGCCCCAAGAGCAGGCAACTCGAGCCAACCGGGTTCCCACTGCCAGCACTGGGCACCGAGCTGCCACCAGACTGCAGGGACACCATCCAGCAGTTCTGGAACTAGTTTTTCCTTACGCACCAGTCACCGCATCGACAATGTATCTCACCAGTCTAACGTTACTTGTCTCACAACGGAACCACAAATGTAATGCAACCTTGTTTTTCTGAACTTGAATTTATATGAAAGCAATGAGCCTCCGGCGTAATCTATATGTGGGAGGGGGAGTATGGAGTAGTCAGGGACGCACAGAAACAGCAACCACCAGCACCCTACTGCACCAACCACTCACCCAAGATTGAAACAACCTGCCAAGGGTCAACCAGATAGAGCCCACATAGAGCTAAGCCCAGAGCATGTCAATGCAGAGACGATTTGCACTAAAGGCTTAGGGGGGAGTGATGTCATGTATCCTACATGGCTAATGTTTGCACTATCAAAAGGTGTGCCACCAGAGGGTACAGCAGTGGGAGAGTTGCAGGTTACCTGTACAGGTGTGCCTGGCCTAGTATAAAAGGCAGGCCACCAGGTGTGATCCTCACTCTGGAGTTAGCAAATAAAGACTAAGGTCACTACAGTTCAGGTACAACACATTGCCTCGTGGAGTCATTATTAGAGCATTTAAGGACACAACACCCTCCACTGTCTCTAAATTGTCAGACTGCTTGTCCGACCACAATTACTGGATGAGCAGAAATTTCCTCCAACGAATTATTGGGAAGACCGAAGCCATTGTTTTTGGTCCCCGGCACAAACTCCATTCCCTAGCCATCGAGTCCATCCCTCTTCCTGACAACTGTCTGAGGCTGAACCAGACTGTTTGCAACCTTGGTGTTGTATTTGACCCTGAGATGAGCTTCCAACCACATATCCACACCATCACTAAGACCGCCTATTTCCACCTTCGTAACTTCACCCAACACTGCCCTTGCCTTAGCTCATCTGCTGCTGAAACCCTCATCCATGCCTTTGTTACCTCTAGTCTTGACTATTTCAATCCACTCATGCCGGCCTCCCATCTTCCACCATCCAAAACTCTGCCGCCTGTATCCTAACTCACACCAAGTCTCCTTCACCCATCACCCCAGTGCTCACTGACCTACATTGGCTCTCGGTTAAGCAATACCTTGATTTTAAAATTCTCATCCTCGTTTTCAAATCCCTCCATGGCCTCACCCCTCCCCATCTCTGTAACTCCCTCCAGCCCTACAACCCTCCGAGTTCTCTGCGCTCCTCTAATTCTGGCTTCTTGCTCCTCCCGAATTTTAATCACTCCACATTTGGTGGCCATGCCTTCACCTACTGAGGCCCTAAGCTCTGGAATTCCCTCCCTAAAGCTCTCCGCCTCTGTACCTCTCTTTCTCCTTTAAAATGCTCATCTGGTTCAGATGGGATACATCCTAGGTTGCTGAGGAAGCAAGGAAAGATATTGTGGTGGTGTTGAACACAATCTTCCAATCCTCCTTAGATATAGGGGTGGTGTAAAGTCCTTACACAATGGCAGATGAAGTATAATGTGGATAAATGTGAGGTTATCTACTTTGGTGGTAAAAACAGAGAGACAGACTATTATCTGAATGGTGACAGATTAGGAAAAGGGGAGGTGCAAAGAGACCTGGGTGTCATGGTACATCAGTCATTGAAGGTTGGCATGCAGGTACAGCAGGCGGTTAAGAAAGCAAATGGCATGTTGGCCTTCATAGCGAGGGGATTTGAGTACAAGGGCAGGGAGGTGTTGCTACAATTGTACAGGGCCTTGGTGAGGCCACACCTGGAGTATTGTGTACAGTTTTGGTCTCCTAACCTGAGGAAGGACATTCTTGCTATTGAGGGAGTGCAGCGAAGGTTCACCAGACTGATTCCCGGGATGGCGGGACTGACCTATCAAGAAAGACTGGATCAACTGGGCTTGTATTCACTGGAGTTCAGAAGAATGAGAGGGGACCTCATAGAAACGTTTAAAATTCTGACGGGGTTAGACAGGTTAGATGCAGGAAGAAAGTTCCCAATGTTGGGGAAGTCCAGAACCAGGGGACACAGTCTAAGGATAAGGGGGAAGCCATTTAGGACCGAGATGAGGAGGAATTTCTTCACCCAGAGAGTGGTGAACCTGTGGAATTCTCTACCACAGAAAGTTGTTGAGGTCAATTCACTAAATATATTCAAAAAGGAGTTAGATGAAGTCCTTACTACTAGGGGAATCAAGAGGTATGGTGAGAAAGCAGGAATGGGGTACTGAAGTTGCATGTTCAGCCATGAACTCATTGAATGGCGGTGCAGGCTAGAAGGGCCGATGGCCTACTCCCGCACCTATTTTCTATGTTTCTATGTTTCTAATACCACAAATCCACACGAGGCACATTCTATGGACAAGGTCACTCCATGACCTGAACCTTTATTCACAGGACCAAGAAGTGATGACCCTGCATGAGACCTCCCTTTATATACCTGGATGACCAGGTGGGGAGTGTCTCCCACAAGTTCATCCCCTGTGGTCAAGGTGTGCATTTCTTACATATATACAGTATTGCAATGTTGTTACATAAAGGTTACATACATGACATCACCTCCCCCTCAAAATCTTATTGGGATCATAGGTTAAGTCTCTCGGGTGGTCTGCGCTCTCTCGTGGAGCGCCGCAGTTGGAGCTCTGGTTCTTGAGCCTTGGTATGCGTGTCTGTCACCTGTGGTGATTTCGGCCTATCTGGGCTGACCGCCAGGATTGTGCATGCTGCTGAATGTCCTTGTTGCTCGTTCACTGGCGGTGGTGTGAATACCATCTCATGATCTTCCTCAGGTTCCTCAGTGTCCATGCTGAACCATTTTTTCACTTGGTCCAGATGCTTGCGGCATATCTGCCCATTGTTAAGTTTAACCACTATGACCCTATTCCCCTCTTTGTCTATTACAGTACCTTCAAGCCACTTGGGCCCCAAAGCATGATTGAGAACAAATACGGGGTCAACAATTTCTATACATCTCCTCCTTGAATTTCTGTCATGGTACTCGTTTTGGGACTGGCGCTTGCCCTCAACGATGTCAGACAGGACTGGATGAATGAGGGACAGCCGAGTTTTGAGTGTTCGTTTCATGAGTAGCTCCGCGGGCGGGACCCCCGTGAGCGAGTGCGGTCGGGACCTATATGCCAGTAGGAGGCCCGATAGGCGGCATTGAAGGGAGGGTCCTTGAATCCGGAGCATGCCTTGTTTAATGATTTGGACCGCACGTTCCACCTGGCCATTGGAGGCCGGCTTGAACGGTGCTGTCCTGACATGGTTAATGCCATTACCCGACATGAACTCCCGGAATTCGTAGCTTGTGAAACATGGGCCATTATCGCTAACAAGGATGTCGGCAAGCCGTGGGTCGCAAAGACCGCGCGCAGACTCTCCACAGTGGTGGATGTTGTGCACGAATTCAAAATTATGCACTCGATCCATTTCGAGTACGCATCAACCACAATGAGAAACATTTTTCCCATGAACGGGCCCGCGTAGTCTACATGAATACGTGACCATGGCCTGGTGGGCCAGGGCCACGGGCTGAGCAGGGCCTCCCTGGGGGCATTACCTAGCTGGGCACACGTCGTGCACCTGTGAACACAGTGTTCCAGGTCTGAATCAATTCCCGGCCACCACACATGCGACCAGGCAATGGCCTTCATCAGCATGATGCCTGGGTGCTTGCTGTGGAGTTCCCTGATGAATGCTTCCCTGCCCCTCTGGGGCATGACTACCCGGCTGCCCCATAGTAGGCAGTCGGCTTGCATGGAGAGCTCATCCATCCGCCTGTGAAATGGTCTGACCTCTTCAGGGCATGCTCCGTGTGCGGGCGCCCAATCCCCAGTCAGGACACATTTCTTAATCAAGGATAGGAGGGGATCTCTGTTGGTCCAGATTTTGATCTGGCGGGCTGTGATGGGGGAGCCTGCGCTGTCAAAGGCATCGACAGCCATGACTAACTCGGCGCTTTGCTCCGCTGCCCCCTCAGTGGTGGCCAGTGGAAGCTTGCTGAGCGCGTCAGCGCAATTTTCGGTGACAGGCTGGTGCCGGATGGTGTAGTCATACGTAGCCAGCGTGAGAACCCATCGCTGTATGCGAGCTGATGCATTGGCATTGACACCCTTGCTGTCTGACAGCAGGGATGTTAACAGCTTGTGGTCTGTTTCTAATTCGAACCTCCTGCCAAAAAGGTAGTGATGCATCTTTTTCACCCCATAGACACATGCGAGTGCTTCCTTCTCAACCATCCCATATCCCCATTCAGCTTGAGAGAGCGACCTGGAGGCATAAGCCACAGGTTGTAATTGGCCCTCAGCGTTACCCTGCTGCAACACGCACCCAACCCCATAGGACAATGCATCACATGTCAGAACCAATTTCTTACAGGGGTCGTACAGAGTCAACAACTTATTTGAACAAAGTAGGTTCCGAACCCATTGAAAGCCCGTTCCCGACAGTCCCTCCAAAACCAATCGCAACCCTTAGGCAGGAGCACGTGTAGCAGCTCTAACAATGTGCTTAAGTTCGGCAGAAAGTTCCCGAAATAGTTCAAGAGTCCCAGAAATGAACGCAACTCCGATGTGTTGCAGGGCCTGGGCGCTCGTCGAATCGCCTCCGTTTTGGATTCGGTAGGCCGAATCCCGTCTGCAGTAACCCTCCTGCCCAGAAACTCGACCTCGGGAGCCCAAAACACACACTTAGACTTCTTGAGTCGCAGGCCTACCCGGTCCAGTCGACGTAGCACTTCCTCCCGGTTGTGGAGGTGTTCCTCGGTGTCACGACCGGTGATGAGGATGTCGTCCTGAAATACAATTGTTCCAGGAATGGATTTGAGCAGGCTTTCCATGTTTCTTTGAAAAATCGCGGCCGCTGATCGAATGCCAAACGGACACCTGTTGTAAACAAACAGTCCCTTGTGCGTGGTGATGGTGGTCAGTAGTTTAGATTCGTCGGCCAGTTCTTGGGTCATGTAGGCTGAAGTGAGGTCCAACTTGGTGAACAGCTTGCCGCCTGTCAGCGTGGCAAAAAGGTCCTCCGCTCTCGGGAGTGGGTATTGGTCTTGTAGGGACACCCGGTTGATAGTGGCCTTCTAGTCGCCACAGATCCTGACCGAGCCATCCGCTTTTAGGACGGGAACGATGGGGCTCGCCCAGTCACTGAATTCAACGGGCGAGATGATGCCCTCTCTCAGCAACCGGTCCAACTCGCTCTCAATTTTCTCCCGCATCACATACGTCACCGCTCTGGCTTTGTGGTGCACTGGTCTGACGTCCGGGATGATGCGTATCACCTACTTTGGTACCTTTGAACGTCCTGATGCCAGGTTGAAATAGTGACTCAAATTGCTGTAGGACCTGTGAGCATGAACTTCGCTCCACAGATGACATGGCATGCACATCCCCCCATTTCCAGTTCATCTCAGCTAACCAGCTCCTCCCCAACAGTGCGGGACCATTGCCCGGGACAATCCAGAGCGGCAGCCGGTTCACCGATCCATTGTGTGTTACCGCCAACATTGCACTACCTAGCACTGGAATGATTTCTTTGATGTACGTCCATAATTGCGTCTCAATGCGTTCTAGTTTGGGTCTGCTGGCTTTGAGTGGCCACAGCTTTTCGAATTGTTGAACACTCATGAGTGACTGGCTGGCCCCCGTGTCCAGCTCCATGCGTACAGGGATGCTGTTTAACAGGACTTTCATCATCATAGGTGGCGTTTTGGTATATGAGCTGTGAATGTTTGCCACATGAACCTGCTGAACTTCGGCATCCATTGATTTGCCCCAAGCGTCATCCTGCCTCACAGACCCCTCATCTGGTCCATCCGCCTCGTATATTAGCCTGGTTACAGACTTTCTGCACATTCTGGCTAAATGGCCACTGAGGTTACAATTTCTGCAGAGGAACTGTTGAAACCTGCAAGTCCTGGCAGCATGTCTTCCCCCACACCTCCAGCATGAACTGAGATTCCCATTGTTGTGAACAAAAGAGCTGTTACAAAGCATTCCTCGCTGATTGTCCCTTTGACTGCTCTTGAGCACCCTGTTAGTGGGTGTCAATGGCCCCATCCCAGGCCGCATTTTCCACTGGGGGGGGGGCGTAAATGTCTGTTCAGCCTGCCATTGTCTCTGTTGGAGACTTACTCTTGGGTCTATTGCTGCCTGGGGTGTGTCGAACTGCCCTTGCCTGCCTGCGGGGCTCTGTGTCACGTTTATGATATTGACTCCCTGCTCCATCGTCACGTTGGAGGCAGAATTGCGCGCGTATATTATCTTGGTTTCCTCCTCCCCCGCCATAAAAGTCTGAGCCATCAACGTCGCCGCTTCCAAGGTCAAGTCCTTGGTCTCAATTAGCTTTCTGAAAATCCCAGCATGACCGATGCTCTCAATAAAGAAATCCCTTAGCATCTCCCCCCTGCAGGCGTCTGTGGACTTACAGAGGCTGGCCAAGTACCGGTGGTCCGTAACGAAATCCGGTATGCTCTGTCCTTCCCGACGTCGGTGAGTATAGAATCTGTGTCGGGCCATGTATATGCTGCTCGCTGGTTTGAGGTGCTCACCGATTAGTTTGCTGAGCTCTTTGTCTGCCGGCTTCTCGGGTGTTAGCAAGTCTTTCACGAACGCGTAAGTCTTAGGTCCACAGCTGGTCAGCAGATGAGCCCTTCGCTTGTCGGCCGCCAGTCCTTCATGACAAAACTCTGCTGGAGCCTCGCAATGAAATCGTCCCAGTCCTCACCAACACAGTACCGTTCATCTGTGCTGCCGGTTGCCATTCCCGTGGGTCATTGATTCCTGTTTCTCGTCGCCAATGTAAAGTCCTTACACAATACCACAAATCCACACGAGGCACATTCTATGGACAAGGTCACTCCATGACCTGAACCTTTATTCACAGGACCAAGAAGTGATGACCCTGCATGGACCTCCCTTTATATACCTGGATGACCAGGTGGGGAGTGTCCCACACAAGTTCACGCCCTGTGGTCAAGATGTGCATTTCTTACATATATACAGTATTGCAGTGCTGTTACATAAAGGTTACATACATGACAGGAGGATTGCAAACGTTACAGCCTTGTTCAAAAAAAGAATAAACCTGCCAATTACAGGCCAGTCAGTTTAACGTCGGCGGTGAGGAAGCTTTTAGAAATAGTAATCTGCGATATAATGAACAGCATTGACTAATAAAAGAAAGCCAACATGGATTTGTTTTTGACTAGCTTGATTGAGTTTTTTGATGAGGTATCAGGGAGAATGGATGAGGGCAGTGCAGTTGATGTTGTGTATATGGACTTTCAAAAGGCATTTGATAAATTATCAATTTTGGCTGATGGGGTACAATGTGGAAAAATGTGAGGTTATCCATTTTGGCAGAAAAAATAGAAAAGCAAATTATAATTTAAATGGAGAAAAATTGCAAAGTGCTGCAGTACAGAGGGACCTGGCGGTCCTTGTACATGGAACACAAAAAGTAAGTATGCAGGTACAGCAAGTAATCAGGAAGGCAAATGGAATGTTGGTCTTTATTGCAAAGGGAATGGAGTATAAAACCAGGGAAGTCTTGCTACAGCTATACAGGGTGTTGGTGAGGCCACACCTGGAATACTGCGTGCAGTTTTGGTTTCCATATTTACAAAAGGATATACTTGCTTTGGAGACAGTTCAGAGAAGGTTCACTAGGTTGATTCCGGAGATGAGGGGGTTGACTTATGAGGAAAGGTTGAGTAGGTTGGGCCTCTACTCATTGGAATTCAGAAGAATGAGAGGTGATCTTATCGAAACATATAAGATAATGAGAGGGCTCAACAAGGTGGATGCAGAGAGGATGTTTCCACTGATAGGGGAGACTAGAACTAGGGGGCATAATCTTAGAATAAGAGGCCACCCATTTAAAATTGAGATGAAGAGGAATGTCTTCTCTCAGAGGGTTGTAAATCTTTGGAATTCTCTGTCCCAGAGAGCTGTGGAGGCTGGGTCATTGAATATATTTAAGGCGGAGATAGACAGATTTTTGAGCGATAAGGGAATAAAGGATTATGGGGAGTGGGCAGGGAAGTGGAGCTGAGTCCATGATCAGATCAGCCATGTTCTCATTAAATTGCGGAGCAGGCTCGAGGGGTCAAATGGCCTACTCCTGCTCCTATTTCTTATGTTCTTATGTAAGCTGGGATTGTTCTCCTTGGAGCAGAGAAGGCTAAGAGGAGATTTGTTAGTGGTGTTTAAAATCATGATATGTTTAGATAGAGTAAATAAAGAGAAAGTGTTTCCAATGGCTGAAGGGTTGATAATGAGAGGGCACAGATTTAAGGTGATTGGCAAAAGAACCAGAGGCGACATCAGGAAAAACGTTTTTACACGAGTGGTTAAGATTTGTAATGCACTGCCTGATAGGGTGGTGGATACAAATTCAACAGTAGCCTTCAAAAGGGAATTGAATAAATACTTGAAGGAGGAAAAAAATTGCAAGGATATGGGGAAAGAGTGGTGGAGTGGGACTAACTGCATTGCTCTTCGAAAGAGCCGATGCAGACTCCTTCTGTGCTGTACTATCCTATGATTCTATAAAATCTACCTATTTGACCAAGCTTTTGGTCATCTGCCCTAATATCACCTAATGTGGCTCAGTGCCTAATTTTGCTTGATAACGCTGTGTGAAGAAGCACCTTGGGAGGTTTTACTTATTTAAAGGCGCTATACAAATGCAAGTGGTTGTTGTTGAGGTGGATGTAAAAGATCCTATGGCACTTTTTCAAAGACGAGCAGGGAGTTTTCTCAGTGTCCTGGTCAACATTCATCTCTTAACCAACACCAGTAAAATAATAAAGGACACAACTATTTGTACTAATAAAATCGCCGCTGTGTCTCTGATTGGCTGTCCATTATCAATTGACCTATCGCTGATTGGTTCTCTTGGAGGATAAGCCACACCCTGAAGTTTCTCTGGAATGTGTAATGCCCAGCCCAAGTTCTCATTGACATTGCAAGTTGTAATTTGATCTATTCTGACTTCTGAAGCCATAGACAGATCTCGAACAGCCCAGCAAAAGCCTCCCAAGTTCCAGTTAAAATCCGTTAGCCCAGCGCAAGTACTACCTCCCCCAGCCGAAGTCCATTATCCACACCCAGCACCTTACACCACCTCCCCCCCCGCGTTCCCGCCCCCCCCCCCTCCCACCATAGATGGGTCATTGTGTGCAGATTATTAACAGGTTTATTGGGTATGAAGTGAATAGTGACTGTGTCGTGACTTCTGGATTTCAACCACTCCAACGATGTCCCTTGTAACACACGCACCGAGCTTTCCGAGAAATCGGGTGTGGGTGTAAAGTGGGTTGGAAGAACGTTATTCATCTTCCCTGAGTTCCCTCACTCCCCTCCGATCGCCCCCACCCTGTCTCTCTCCAAACCCCGCCCCCCACCGTGTCTCTTTGTTCTCCCCCATCACACACCACCATGCTCTCTCTCACCCCTCCTCCCCACAGGCTTTCTCTCTCTCGCTCCCCCCCACCTCCCCACAGGCTTTCTCTCTCTCTCTCCCCCCCCCCCCACCTCCCCACAGGCTTTCTCTCTCTCTCTCCCCCCCCACCTCCCCACAGGCTTTCTCTCTCTCTCCCACCCCCACCCCCGCACTCCACAACCTGGCTCTCTCTCCCTCCCCTCCTCGCCCCAACCAGGCTCTTCCTCTCCCACCACCAGCACCATCACCACCAGGCTCTTTCTCTCTCCCCCCGCCCACCACCACCAGGCTCTCTCTCTCCCCCCGCCCACCACCACCAGGCTCTCTCTCTCCCCCCGCCCCCCACCACCAGGCTCTTTCTCTCTCCCCCCGCCCCCCACCACCAGGCTCTCTCTCTCACCCCCACCACCAGGCTCTCTCTCTCTCTCCCTCTCTCTTAACCCCCCCCTCTCATCGCCCCCCACCCAACCACCATCAGTTCTCTCTCTCTTACCGCCGCCACCCCCCACCCCCACACCACCACCAGGCTCTCTCTTCCTGTCCGCCTGCACCGGAGAAACAGCGTGGTCAATTGCGAGGCCCCACTTCCGGTTAAGTTTCGGGCGGGGGGCAGAGTTCAGAGGACGCAGACGCAGAAAATCGTTACAAATAGTCACTTCGAATAATAAACTGATCATTCATCTCATTCTTGGGTCCTTGATGTGGATGAATTAGATGCTGTATTTGCCGATAAAACAACAATGACTAAAGTTCAAAAGTGATTCATTGGCTGTGAAGTATTTTGGGACATCATGTGAAAAGCACGATATAAAGGTAAGTCTTTCTTTTTATCTGTGATATATTCACAGAGCACAAGCACACACAGCTCTTAACATGGCAGGCAGCTCTCTCGGAAGCCTCCGAAATCTGCCTGGTTCTGTTTAATGATAAACTCTGCAGTACACAATACGTCCACATCCAAGTGTGGAGCTACAAACATTACAAGCTGACAGACATTACACTTCTCCCTCCTTAATGAAGAAGTGATTATAACAAACATCATACATAACTTTCCTGTTTATACATAACACAGGATATAAACTTATTTTTTTTCCCATATTTACAAATTTAACTTTACCACTTGTTTTCTGCTTCGAAGAGGATAACTTCGCTCTCGAACAAAAGCTTCCAAACTTGGTGTCGATTTCACACTCATTCGAGGCTCATCCTGAGGAACGTTTTCCTCTTCGGAATTTCCTTGATTTTCATTTGAACTCACTCGAACTTCAAGCTCTTTGTTTTCCTGACTCGGACTCAGACTTTCATTCTGATTCTCTCCTGGATTTATTTCCAGTACATTGGATTTGGGATTTGCTACTGGTGTATCAAAACTATCTGATGAGTCAGAAATAATTGAATCATTTCCAACTTCAACTTCTTCCATGACTATAGGTAAAATATGATCAATATGAACAAACCTAACTTATCCATTATCAAACATCTTTACCAAATATGTGCGAGGACCACATATCTTCACCACTCTTCCTGGTAACCACTTTACCTATTTATGGTGATGATTCTTCACTCTCACCTTCTGGTTTAATTTCACACTTCTCTCATTTACTCTACCTCTATCATGATTCTCTTTCTGTCTTAATTGTGTCTCTTCTACAGACTGTGCCAAATTTGGTTTTAACAACAAGAATCTGGTTTGTGGCTGTTGTTTGAGAAACAATTCTGCTGATGTTCTACCAGTAATTGTATGAGGAGTATTTCGATATGTAATCAAAAAATTAGCCAATTTGTGATCTAATGACAACTGTCGTTTCCTTGGATTTGGATCTAACATTTGTTTTATGAGGGCACGTTTTACAATTTGTACAGTGCGCTCTGCTGCACCATTTGAAGCAGGGTGGTATGGTGGAACCTTGGTATGTTTCGCACCATTTTTGCTCGTGAATTTTGCAAATTCTTCTGAATGAAATTGTGGTCCATTATCCGAAATAATTTCTTCAGGGAGGCCAAATGAAGAAAATAATCTTTGTAAAATGTCCAATGTTTTACTTGTTGTTATTTTCCACATTGGAAACACCTCAACCCACTTCGAATGGCTATCAATCGCAATGAACAATTGTTGTCCTTCTAACTCAGCAAAATCAATATGTAGCCTTTGCCACACCCTGGGAGGCCATTTCCATGGCTGTAATGGTACTGGTGGTGGTTGCTTGCTTACCGATGTCGTATACTGACTCACGATGTACTCTATATCTTTATCAAGACCTGGCCACCATAAATAACTGCTTGCAAAACTCTTGGTCAAGCACATTCCCAGGTGCTGGTCATGGAGGTCTCCTAATAATTTGGACCTGAATTTATTTGGTATAACCACTCTTGCACCCCACATGATACAATCTTTATCGACTGATAATACATTCCTACAAATGAAGAATGGATGTGTCTGTTACCTGGTTTGGCCATCCATTTTCAATATAATCATACACCTTTGACATCACTGGGTCACGTTTGGTTGCTCTACCAATCTCTTCAGCTGTGACTGGCAGTTCATCAATGTGTGAAAAATAAAACACTTCTTTCCTATCGGGTGTAACTGGTGACGGGGAAGGCAATCTAAATATTGCATCAGCTTTACTGTGATCAGCTGATCATCTGTATTCAATATCATATGTATATACTGACAAAATCAAAGCCCGTCTCTGCATTCGGGCTGCAGCTAATGTTGGAACTGGGGACTTTGGATGGAGGATTGCTGTTAGGGGATTATGGTCCGTAACGATGGTAAACTTACAACCATACAAGTATTTGTGAAACATCTTGACCCCAAAAATGAATGCGAAAGCTTCCCTTTCAATTTGCGCATAATTACTCTTACTGGCACTGAGAGTGCGTGAAGCAAAAGCAATTGGTCTCTCCTCCCCACTACTTGATACATGAGAGATTACTGCCCCAACTCCATACTGTGAGGCATCACATGCTAGCTTAATCTCCTTAGATATGTCATAATGAACTAACATGGTGCTCTCTACCAGTTTGCTTTTACACTCTTTGAATGCTGTATCGCATTCTTTTGACCACTCCCAATGGACCTGTTTTTTCAATAGTTCATTCAGTGGATGTAATACTGTAGCTGTAAAGTCCTGTCCCCTCAGTACAGATTCACACAAGGCATGTAGTGAAGTCAAGGTCACTCTGGACCTGCATCTTTATTTCACAGCTCTGGAATGCTGCACTTGCCTGAGACCTGCCCTTATATACCTGCCTCTTGCAAGTGCACCCCTGCTGGTAAGGTTTGCTGGTGGTTACAGGTCATATCTTATTACAGTCATGTATAGCATGTTAGGATACAGTTATATATAATAATGTAAGATACATGTCATCACCCTCCCCCAAGGTCTTATTGTCTTTATAGGTTCAGTCTCTCAGGTGGTCTACGCTCTCACGTGGAGCATCTAAGTTGTGGTTCAGTTGTTTGCCTTGGTGTCTGTTTTTCTTTGGGTGTGGTTGCTGGTATCTCGCCTGGGCTGTCTGTTTCGATTGGTGTGATTGTTGTTGACTCACCTGGGCTGTCTGTTGGGATTGCCCTTTCCTCAGGTTGTTCCCTCTGTCTGTCCACCAGGTGTGGTGCGAGTTCCACATTGTAGTCTGCCTCTGGTTCTGCAGTGTTGTTGGTAAATCTGCTTTTGACTTGGTCTACATGCCTCCGGCAGGTTTTGCCATTGTCCATTTGTACTACCAGTAGCCTGTTTCCTTCCTTGCCCGTTACTGTCCCTGCAAGCCATTTGGGACCCCTGCCATAGTTTAGTACAAACACTTTGTCCCCTATCTCATTCCATCTCCCCCTCGAATTTCTATCATGGTACTCAGTCAGCTTACGGCGCTTTGCCTCAACGATTTCATGCATGTCTGGGAGGATTAATGAGAGCCTTGTTTTTAAAGTCCTTTTCATCAACAGTTGCACGGGGGGATCCCAGTCAATGAGTGCGGACAAGATCTGTATGCCAGCAGCAGTCGCGACAGGCGACCCTGCAGCGTGGGACCTTGGATTTTAAGCATGCCTTGTTTAATGATTTGCACTGCTCTCTCCGCCTGGCCGTTGGAGGTCGGCTTGAACGGTGCCGTCTTGATGTCATTTATGCCGTGGTCAATTATAAAGACTTGGAATTCTGCGCTGGTGAAGCACGGACCATTGTCACTGACATGGTTGCGAGGCTCTCCACAGTGGTGGAGGTTGTGCTCGAGTTTAAAATGGTGCATTCGATCCACTTTGAAAATGAATCTACAACTACGAGGAACATTTTGCCCATGAATGGGCCCGCATAGTCTACGTGCACCCGCGACCAAGGTTTGGTAGGCCAGGGGCTCAGTGGAGCTTCCCTGGGGGCATTACTGAGTTGGGCACAAATGGTGCACCTTCGGATGCAGAGCTCCAGGTCCGCGTCAATACCAGGCCACCAGACGTGGGATCTGGCTATGGCCTTCATGAGAACGATCCCCGGGTGCTCGCGGTGGAGCACCCGGACAAATGCCTCTCTGCCTCGCAGAGGCATGACTACTCGGCTGCCCCACATCAGGCAGTCTGCTTGTAGTGATAGCTCATGCATGCGCCTGTGAAAGGATTTTAATTCCTCGGGGCAGGCATCACGAGCCTCTGCCCAGTCACCGGTTAGGACATATCTTTTTACTAAGGATAACGTGGGGTCGCTGGCCGTCCAGGCTCTGATTTGGCGAGCCGTCATGGGCGAACCTGTGGACTCAAAGGCATTGATTGCCATGACTATCTCACAGTTCTGTTCGTCAGACCCTTCCGTGTTCGCCAAGGGTAGCCTGCTGAGCGCGTCGGCACAGTTGTCTGTGCATGGTCTGTGCCTTATGGTATAGTCGTAGGACGCCAGCATGAGTGCCCACCGTTGAATTCGCGCCGAGGCGTTGGCGTTTATTGCCTTGTTTTCGGATAGGAGGGACGTGAGGGGCTTGTGGTTGGTTTCTAATGCGAACTTGGCCCCGAAAAGATATTGGTGCATCTTTTTGACACCGTACACGCACGCGAGCGCCTCCTTCTCTACCATTCCGTACCCGCGCTCCACCCGTGAAAGTGACCTGGAGGCATAAGCTATGGGTTGTAATTTGGCGGCACTATTAACATGTTGCAAAACGCACCCGACCCCATACGCTGATGTATCGCATGTGAGAACTAGTTTTTTACCTGGATCAAAGAAAGTCAAAACACTGTTGGAACACAGAAGGTTGCGTACCTTATTGAAGGCGCGTTCCTGGGCGTCCCCCCAAAACCAATCGCACCTCTTTCTGAGTAGCACGTGACGAGGCTCTAGCAACGTGCTTAAGTTCTGCATAAAGTTCCCAAAGTAATTGAGTAGCCCGAGAAAGGCGCGCAGTTCTGAGACATTCCGGGGCCTGGGTGCCAGGCGAATTGCTTCTGTTTTGGACTCTGTTGGGCGGATTCCATCAGCGGCAATCCTTCTGCCCAAAAATTCAACCTCGGGTGCGAGAAACAGGCACTTGGATTTCTTGACTCGTAGGCCTACCCGATCCAACCGCTTTAGTACTTCCTCCAAATTGCGGAGATGGGAGTCGGTGTCCCTGCCCGTGATAAGTATGTCGTCTTGAAATACAACCGTCCCCGGGATGGACTTGAGCAGACTCTCCATGTTGCGCTGGAATATGGCAGCTGCCGACCTGATGCCGAATGGGCATCGATTGTACATGAAAAGGCCTCGATGTGTGTTGATGGTGATGAGTAGCTTGGATTCCTCGGTCAATTCTTGCGTTATATACGCAGATGTGAGGTCTAATTTTGAGAAAAGTTTACCTCCAGCCAATGTGGCAAATAAGTCCTCCGCTCTGGGCAGCGGGTACTGGTCCTGTAGGGAGACTCTGTTATGGTAGATTTGTAGTCCCCACAGATTCGTGCGGATCCATCAGGCTTCATTTGGGACGATGGGACTTGCCCAGTCGCTAAATTCTACAGGTGATATAATGCCTTCCCGCAGAAGCCTATCTAGTTCGTGTTCAATCTTTTCCCTCATCACATAGGGTACAGCTCTGGCCTTGTGCTGGACCGGTCTAGCATCCTGTGTGATGTAGATTTTGACTTTGGCCTCTTTGAAAGTGCCCACACCTGGCTGAAAGAGATGTTCAAATCGCTTTATAACTGTTAAGCAGGAGGTCCGTTCCTCTAGTGACATGGCATGGACAACATCCCATTTCCAGTTTAGTTTTGCCAGCCAGCTTCTCCCCAGCAGTGCTGGGGGGTCTCCAGGGTCAATCCACAGAGGAAGTTGGTTCACTGTCCTTTTGTGTGTGACAGAGAGCATGGCGCTGCCGAGGACAGGTATGATTCCTTTGGTATAGGTCCTTAGTGTGGTGTCGACCCTTGTGAGTTTTGGTCTGTCTCTTTTATGCGGCCACAGTTGTTCAAATTGTTGAGCGCCCATGAGAGATTGACTTGCTCCCGTATCCAGCTCCATGTTGACAGATATCCCGTTGAGTAGGACCCTAATCATTATAGGAGGCGTCCTGTTGTAGGAGCAGCGGCCATTGATCGTGTTGACCCGCTGTACACCGGTGTCCCGGGTACTGTCCCCACCATCTTCTGGTCCGCTTTCCGACCCATCCGATTCGTATACCAGCCGAGCTGCCATTTTTTTGCACAAGCGGGCCAAATGCCCTGTATATTTCTGCAATTTCTGCAAACAGCCTGCTGAAATCGACATCCCCTTGCCGAGTGCCCACCCCCACACCTCCAGCACAGACCTGTTCCATTGTTTAAAGAGTTTCCAAAGAATGAGCTGCGTCTTGCTGATCTCTCTTGAGCTTTCCTCTGTTTGTAGTTGATTGCTCGCATTGTGGGTTGATGAGGTGTGAATGGCTGTTCCTGTGGCCCTTGATGGCTTCTGCCTGCTGTCGAGAACCTGTTCTCCCGGTTTTGTCTGCGTGTGGGGGTAGCAGCTTGTTTAGTGCTGTGAACTTCTTGTTCCAATATTTCGTTAGTTGTCGTACCTGCATTGTAAATCAACCTCGTTTCTTCTTCCCCTACCAAGAATGTCTGTGCAACCAGTGCTGCTGCCTCTAAGGTCAGGTTCTTGGTCTCTATGAGCTTTCGGAATATGCCTGCGTGGCCTATTCCTTCAATGAAAAAGTCTCTCAGCATTTCTCTCCTCAGTTCATTGGAGAACTCACATAAACTAGCCAACCTCCGAAATTCCGCCACAAAGTCAGGTATGCTCTGGCCCACACAGCGTCTGTAGTTGTAGAACCTGTGTCTGGCCATGTGTAGGCTGCTCGCTGGCTTCAGGTGGTCTCTTACCAGTGTGCTCAATTCTTCAAACGACTTGCTTGCTGGTTTCTTGGGTGCCAACAGATCCTCCATTAAAGCGTATGTTTTCGAGCCACAGCTGGTCAAGAGATGGGCTCTTCTCTTGTCTGCCTTATCGTCGCCTAATCAGTCTTTGGTTACAAAGCTTTGCTGGAGCCTTTCTATAAAGTCCTCCCAATTGTCTCCCGCATTGTACTTTTCATCTGATCCGTTGTTCGCCATTCTGTGGATTCTGTAACCCGTAATCCGTCGCCACTGTAAAGTCCTGTCCCCTCAGTACAGATTCACATGAGGCATGTAGTGAAGTCAAGGTCACTCTGGACCTGCACCTTTATTTCACAGCTCTGAAATGCTGCACTTGCCTGAGACCTGCCCTTATATACCTGTCTCTTGCAAATGCACCCCTGGTGGTAAGGTATGCTGGTGGTTACAGGTCATATCTTATTACAGTCATGTATAACATGTTAGGATACAGTTATATATAATAATGTAAGATATATGACAGTAGCCAAATTTGGTAGGAACTTCCCACAGCAGTTCAAAAGACCCAAGAATGAACAAAGTTCAGTGACATTCCTGGGAGTGGGTGCATTTCTGATTGCATCCAGTTTTTCCTTGGTCGGATGTAAACCATCTTTGTCTACTCTGTACCCTAAGTACTCCACTGAGTTTTTAAATAACTCACACTTATGAGCAGACACTCGTACTCTGTACTTCTCTAGCCATTTGAGGACTTCGTTCAATATGTTATTATGAATTTGCCTATTTGGTGCTGAAATTAGTATGTCATCCAAATAACATACTACCCCTTCAATACCTTGCAAAATCTGGTTCAT
The DNA here is from genome assembly GCF_044704955.1 of Pristiophorus japonicus. Classification (NCBI taxonomy): domain Eukaryota; kingdom Metazoa; phylum Chordata; class Chondrichthyes; family Pristiophoridae; genus Pristiophorus; species Pristiophorus japonicus. The sequence goes on along the minus strand of NC_091980.1, from coordinate 240,436,362 downwards.
CACCCCTTGGAATATGGCAGGGGTGGAAGACACTCCAAACGGTAGCCTATTAAATTGATATCGGCCTAGATGAGTATTTATATTCAAACATGACTTGGACTCCTCATCGAGTTCAAGCTGTAAGTAGGCATTCGTAATATCCAGTTTTGAGAAGATCTGACCACCTGTCAGTGTTGTGAACAAATCTTCTATATTCGGCAATGAATTGGGAACATTACCCTCTAGAACCTGGTTTATGGTTACTTTATAATCACCACACAATCTTATCTTACCATCAGACTTAGGTACAACAACAATGGGGGTAGCCCAATTACATCGGTCTATCTTACAAATAATGTTCTCAGTCTCTAGTCTTTTGAGTTCTTGCTCAACTTTCTCCTTGAGTGCATATGGTACGGAATGTGGCTTGTAGTAAACCGATCTAGCATCCTTCTGTACCCTGACACTCGCCTTGAAGCCTTGGATCGGACTGCCCGTTTCGCAGAACACCTTCGGATACTTCTTGATAACCTCATCCATTGATGAAAATCTCGCTTCCACACAGAAAATCCTACTCCAATCCAGCTTCAGTGAGCTCAACCAATTTCTTCTTAGTAAGGCAGACTGTTCCTTTCACTACTATTAGAGGCAAATTCTGAAATTGATCTTTATATTTCACCGGTACGGTGATATGACCTACCACAGGAATTTTCTCTCCCGAGTAGCCTTGCAGCTCTATCTTGGATTTCTACAGTTGGAAATCACGCAGTTTGTTGAGGTACAGCGACTCCGGTACTACACTCACGGATGCACCCATGTCAATTTCTATTGGTATCTTGAATCCCGCAACATCTATGTGGATTTTGATGCTTTCCGAATCACTGTCCGTTAACCTTGTGCTCCTGATGACGTGTAACTCTAACATCTCCTCGTCTTGTTGTTGTTCTTCCATGCTATTTAGTCTCTTGGGATTTCTACTCATAGCTTTGAACGCTGGACTCATAGCTTTGAAAGCTGGTTTACCCTTTAGTCGGTATGCCTTCGCAAGATGCCCAGTCTTTCTGCAGAAGAAACACTCTGCCTTCACGTATGGACAACTTTGAGCAATGTGTTGTCCTAGGCACCTATAGCACAACTTCGACGCTCTGTTAGAATTTCTAGTTTCTGAGACTTTGGGCCTCCACCATCTTTTACTTTGAACCTGCAGGTGATTTACCTCGGTTGACTGATGACCGTAATTATTATTTAATTCTTGGGAATATTGTTCGGCCATGCCCATCGACCTCGCTGCATGACAAGCAATCTCAAAAGTCAAGTCATCCGTCGTCAATAACTTCCTTCTGATCACATCATTTTTCATCCCACAAACCAAACGATCCCGTAATGCTCAGTTTTGAAAGTTTCCAAAAGTTGCAGTGCATCGATACCTTTTTTAATGCTATGATATAATCACTGATACTTCCATCAGCCTTTTGATTCCGAATCCCGAAACTTAAGCTTTCAGCAATTTCTAACGGTTTGGGGTTATAGTGCTGTTCCAGCTTCGTTAAAATCTCTTTAAGCATTGTGTCCTTTGGCTCGTCAGGCACAAGCAGATTTACAAGGGTTTCGTACCATACCGGACCCGCCTTTGATAAGAAGATCGCTTTCTTACGTTCCAACACAGCCCAGTTCTGGACTGCATTGTCTGGAACTACAATTATGTTATTTGCAGTGAAATACATTTCTAGCCGATCCACATACGTTTTAAAACATTCCCGGTCGTGTCTATATTCCCCCAAATGGCCGATTACACCTGCCATTTTAATCTCTAGCTGTTCACACCATGTGCTGTATTTTACCTCGGATTTTGTAGCTTTTTTCCAAAGACAGAAACTTCCAAAGTGTCTCTGTCGGCTGGCTGAATCCTTCACCAACAAAATTTAAGCTTTAAATCATCCGAAAAATCCCATCCTCGTCGCCAAATATAATATATTCACAAAGCACAGCACACACAGCTCCTAACATGGCAGGCAGCTCTCTCAGAAGCCTGGTTCTGTTTAATTATTAAGTCTGCAGTGCAGTACACAATACGTCCACATCCACAGTGTGGCGCTACAAACATTACAAACTTACAGACATTACATTATCAGTACCATTTAATGGCTTATTTTAAGTAATAACTAGTTTCCGATTTGTATCCTTTGTTTAGTCAATGAGTAGCATTTGCAGGCCTTTTGAAATGGCAGCAATATGGGGCGACGGGCGAGCTCATATTTCTAGTCTGCAGAAAGCCAGCTGGTGTCTCAAAGTTCTCACTGTGTTCTGCCCTCAGATTAATAATTAAAGTTGTTTGAATTTGGTTTTGAGAATCCCCTCTCCCCTGGGGACATATTATAGATGGTGAAATGATGAGCTGTTTATTCAGCTACGATCCAGGCTTCAGTCATCAAAGTCGGTATTTGTTAAATGATGGCTTCCCTTTAACAGCTTTTGCTGGCTAAAGCCATGATAATGCACTGTGAATGGGCTGTAAATAATTGATTTGTATACTTTACTAGTCTTAGTCACATCATAATATTTAGAGTTACACAACTGGGTCTCGGAAGTTGAGTCTGCTGCAACAAAAATGATGCAAATCAAATATTTGTGTCCAGGCAATAAGCTCAGTAGGAACATAATACTCAGGGTGTGGATGTCGCTAGCAAGACTGGAATGTATTGCCCATTCCTGGTTGCCCTAAGAAAGTGGTGATCGTCTTTCTTCTGGAACTGCTGCAATTCTTTATGGCAGTTTGATACAACTGAGTGGCTTGCTATATCGTTAAGAGTCAAGCCCATTGATGTGGGATTGGAGTCATATATAGGCCAGACCAGGTAAAGACAGGGGCCTTCCTTCCCTAAAGAATATTGTGAATCAGCTGGGCTTTTACAGCTTCATGGTCACTTTTACCAGGTCTTTTTAGTGCCAGATTTTAAAAAAACTGAATTCAAATTCTTGAACTAGCAGGTGGAATTTGAACATGTTCTCTGGATTACTTATCCAGTAACATCGCCACAACACTACCATATCCACTGCACCTACATAGGCTCCAATATAGAATTAAGACCAGTTTCAGCTCTCTTGGAGAACACGTACAAGTAACCATAAGGGAAGGATTCCAAGACCTCATAGATGCCTACTAATCTATGCTGATACAGATCATATGAAGGGTTTCAGTAGAGTAAATAGGAAGAAACTGTTTCCACTGGCAAGTCAGTCGGTAACCAGATGGCACAGATTTAAGTTAATTGGCAAAAGAACGAGAGGGGAGATGAGAATTTTTTTTTGCACAGCGTGTTATTATGGTCTGGAATGCAATGCCTGAAATGACGGAGGAAGCACATCTAGAAGGGAATTGGATAAATACTTGATAAGGAAAAAATTGCAGGGCTATGGACCCTATGTGAAAGAGCAAGAGAGTGGGACTAATTGGATCGCTCTTTCAAAGAGGCGGCACAGGCAGGATGAGCCGAATGGCCAACTTCTGTGCTGTATAATTCTATGGTACAGTGTTCAGTGGACATAGTGAGAGGATGCCCTCCAGCAAAGGCATGTGCACAGTAGTGCAGGAGACGCTAGCTCACATTTGTGAGCAGTGATTCTGTGCCATCATGTAGTTTACCGCAAATGATAGTAGGATAATATCCTTGACACTTATGCAGGGCTCATCGCTGATATTGGTTGAGCACCTTCTGTATCCTCTACCGGTGCTACTCTTTCAACTCAGGAAAGACATATACTATGGAATATGCACAATCAGCTGATTGCACACCTCAGTCACAGCCTCGCTGGTAAGCATGAGCCTCCTCATGTACTGTGCCATGTCTAGGTATCTGACTTTGTTGTTGTAAACCCATGCCTGTGATAGTACTTCCTGCGAGTTGGATGCCTTCTATGGTCTGTAGGTTCCTGGAGTGCCCTTTTCTCCTCCTTATGTTCTATTGTAATATACACCCATGCCACCTTGACACAAAAACTCTTCTGTAATATTAACTCTACGACTCTAGGATCATCTTGGAGAGCAAGAACGGCTCACACATTCCTCTTCTCCACTACAAATAGTCTCTTCTGATCTCCCTCCCTATCTGTTCCACCTAGAATGCCAAGTGGAAGGAGCTCATGAATTTCTTTCTCACCAACATAGAAACTATCCACTCAGCTGCCTCAGCCTCCTCCCGTTGACTACCTCCCTTACTTCAAAATTTCCCTTTCCCCCATCCCAGAACACAAGTCTGTAACTCTCCTCTATGGCCTTCTCATGAGACTCCATCATTAAATCAATCAACTTGATCTCCTCCCAACTTTGATTCTTCAGCTACCTCTCCTCAGTCCAGTTATCAACAACGTATCAACTGCTCCATCTCCTCCACGTGATTACCTCCCCTTCCTTTCAGAATCGTCATCATCACCTGCTGGCTTAAAAAGCTCAACAACAGGTCGGTGCTCGACAACAACCATCCATCTTTAACCTCCCCTTCTCTAAGGTTCCAAATGAGCATCACCACCCACCTCTCTCAACATTTCCTGTTTGAATCCTTTAGTCTTGTTTCTGTCCCACTCACAGCATCAAAGTTATCCAAGTGTAAGTCACTAATGATATTCAATGCAGTTGCAACAGTGGTACGTTATCGTGCTTTGGTCTCTCCGTGAGCTTTGATGTAGTTAACCACTTCATTCTCGTCCACTGGCTCTTCTCCATTGTTCACCTCCATGACATTTTCTCATCACAATTCAATTCATATCTATCCCAACATAGGCAGCATGGGGCCAAAATTCGTTAGCGCCCCATTTGGGGGCGGTAACCGAGGCGAGACAGGACTTCCTGTGCCTGGCACGGAAGTCCTGCCCCAGCCATGAAATTGGGGTTACTGCCCCCAAGAGGAAGTGGAGCGCAATGTCGGATGCTCCACTTTCTCTCCGGGCGGCTCGGGGGTGCTTAGTGCATGCAACTCAGAGCACTACATGGAAAGATCACAGGGCCCTCCCCTTCTGTTAAAGGGGAGGGCATGCTGCGAGCTCTGCAGGGGTTTGAGGGGCCTCCGTTAGGCCACTGGGAATGCGGGATGTTGTGGCCGCAGCCCTGCACCGAAGCGGAGTCCTGGGCTGCACCCATCATGGCACGGACCCCGCAGAAAACTGAATCGATGTCGGGCTGGTAAATAAGCTGAAAATTTTAAACGGCACCGCGCACCTTTCCTTTAATTTTCGCCCCGCGAGCGGAGTGTGGCCCGGTTCGCAACCTGCGAGGCTGGTGCTGACATCGCCTGTGACAGCCTCAAGGGGCGCTGACCAATTTCTGCCGCGGGACGAAAATAGTTCGCTGTGCATCATCGCCGGAGGCACAGCGGCAAGTGGCGCTACGCGCTACCGGTTTTGCACCTCCGCAAACTCCCACACAAATTTGCAGGAGCCAATAGCATCCCCCCCCCCACCCAGGCGAAAACACTTTTGCACCCCGTAGTGTCGCAAACGGGAGGCGCACAGCATGCCAATTTTGCTCCCCCATATGTCCTGCAATGGCTTTCCTTTCCATGCCACACGATCACCTATGGCATACACCAAGGTTTCATTATTAGTCACCACCTCCTCCCCATCTACATAATGCTTCTTGGCGACATTACCTGCTTCATTTGAATGCGGATGACACACAGCTTTACTTCTGTGCCATGACTGGTGCTGCGCTGTTAGCTGCCTGTGTGGGATAAAGTCGGTACCCACCAGAGACTTCACATGTATTCCCCTTTCCCAGCTGGCAGATGCTGATGGTGAGCATCCTCAATATTCTGCTTGGACCAGAACTCAAAACTTCAAACCATCTGGTCAATCACCAAAAATATCTACTTTTTCCTCCATAATATTGTTTGCCTCCACTTCATCTCACCTCCAGTACCATCAAAACCATTGTCCATGCCATCATTACCTCCAAACTTGACTTTTCCAATGTCCTCCTCACCAACCTCTCAATCTCCACCATATACAAACTCCAAATCTTTTGTCCAAATCTTACCCATATTAAGGCTCCTTCACTATATTATCCCTGACTTTGTCAATCTCGCTTGGCTCCCCACCCCAATGCATTGATTTGAAAATCTTTGCCCTTGTTCAGTAACCTTGCAATAATCTTAACAAGGTCTTATTAAGTCTTTTCTGACTTTGCTATTGCTTGACACTTCCTTTTTTGAAGTGTAGAAATGATCAGAGCACTGCCAAACAGGGGCAATTATCCATTAGCATTTTCTGCTTCCAGTTTCAACACATTTTGTTCACATCTAATTTTCTGTTAAATTTAGAGTAACAACATGAATTTTTACAACGTAATTTCTAACAAAACAGTTGCAAATTAAATTTAAATAAGCAAAATGGTGACATGATAGGTCCAAGTCAGCATGGATTTGTGAAAGGGAAATCATGCTTGACAAACCTTCTGGAATTTTTTGAGATGTTTCCAGTAAAGTGGACAAGGGAGAACCAGTTGATGTGGTATATTTGGACTTTCAGAAGGCTTTCGACAAGGTCCCACACAAGAGATTAATGTGCAAAGTTAAAGCACATGGGATTGGGGTAGTGTGCTGACATGGATTGAGAACTGGTTGTCAGACAGGAAGCAAAGAGTAGGAGTAAATGGGTACTTTTCAGAATGGCAGGCAGTGACTAGTGGAGTACCGCAAGGTTCTGTGCTGGGGCCCCATTAATGATTTAGACGAGGGGATTAAATGTAGTATCTCCAAATTTGCGGATGACACTAAGTTGGGTGGCAGTGTGAGCTGCGAGGAGGATGCTATGAGGCTGCAGAGTGACTTGGATAGGTTAGGTGAGTGGGCAAATGCATGGCAGATGAAGTATAATGTGGATAAATGTGAGGTTATCCACTTTGGTGGTAAAAACAGAGAGACAGACTATTATCTGAATGGTGACAGATTAGGAAAAGGGGAGGTGCAACGAGACCTGGGTGTCATGGTACATCAGTCATTGAAGGTTAGCATGCAGGTACAGCAGGCGGTTAAGAAAGCAAATGGCATGTTGGCCTTCATAGCGAGGGGATTTGAGTACAGGGGCAGGGAGGTGTTGCTACAGTTGTACAGGGCCTTGGTGAGGCCACACCTGGAGTATTGTGTACAGTTTTGGTCTCCTAACTTGAGGAAGGACATTCTTGCTATTGAGGGAGTGCAGCGAAGATTCACCAGACTGATTCCCGGGATGGTGGGACAGACCTATCAAGAAAGACTGGATCAACTGGGCTTGTATTCACTGGAGTTCAGAAGAATGAGAGGGGACCTCATAGAAACGTTTAAAATCCTGACGGGTTTAGAAGGTTAGATGCAGGAAGAATGTTCCCAATGTTGGGGAAGTCCAGAACCAGGGGTCACAGTCTAAGGATAAGGGGTAAGCCATTTAGGACCGAGATGAGGAGAAACTTCTTCACCCAGAGAGTGGTGAACCTGTGGAATTCTCTACCACAGAAAGTAGTTGAGGCCAATTCACTAAATATATTCAAAAGGGAGTTAGATGAAGTCCTTACTACTCGGGGGATCAAGGGGTATGGCGAGAAAGCAGGAAGAGGATACTGAAGTTGCATGTTCAGCCATGAACTCATTGAATGGCGGTGCAGGCTAGAAGGGCCGAATGGCCTACTCCTGCACCTATTTTCTATGTTTCTATGAAATATGGCCTGTGCCATATTTTTCTCCATTTGCTCTCTTTGAACGCAAGACAAGGGTTAGACTCTGGCATCCAGCATTCATTGAGTGGTAGAAAGGGTCAAAACAAACTTTATTATTGGTGGCGGCTGTAAAATAGCTCAGAGTGCTATTTTCCTCAGGCGTAAAGAAAAATTCATGTCTTTAAAAAGCATTTCACTTTTCCTACAGGGCTGTAGTAATACCCGCCCTCCTGTATGGCTCAGAGACGTGGACCATGTACAGTAGACACCTCAAGTCGCTGGAGAAATACCACCAACGATGTCTCCGCAAGATCCTACAAATCCCCTGGGAGGACAGACACACCAACATTAGTGTACTCGATCAGGCCAACATTTGATCAGCTCCGCTGGGCAGGCCACATAGTTTGCAAGCCAGACACGAGACTCCCAAAGCAAGCGCTCTACTCGGAACTCATCTACGGCAAACGAGCCAAAGGCGGGCAGAGGAAACGTTACAAGGACACCCTCAAAGCCCCCCTGATAAAGTGCGACATCCCCACTGACACCTGGGAGTCCCTGGCCATAGACCACCCTAAGTGAAGGAAGTGCATCCGCGAGGGCGCTGAGCTCCTCGAGTATCGTCGCCAAGAGCATGCAGAAATCAAGTGCAGACAGCGGAAGGAGCATGCGGCAAACCAGGCTCCCTCCCACCCTTTCCCTCAACGACTATCTGCCCCACCTGTGACAGAGGCTGTGGTTCTCGTATTGGACTGTACAGCCACCTAAGAACTCATGCTAAGAGTGGAAGCAAGTCTTCCTCGATTCCAAGGGACTGTCTATGATGATGACTTTTCCTATCAGCTGTCCTGTGTGTGTGTGTATGTGTGTGTGTGTGTGTGTGCGTGGAGCTGATAATTGTGAGGAACTTGATGGACTGAATAATCTTTTCTCATTGTTATATTAACAAGCAAGAAATTTTAAAAATAGATTGTAAGAGCTTCTACAAGTATGAAAAAAGGAAGAGAGTAGCACAAGTAAGCATTGGTCCCTTAGAGGCTGAGACAGGAGAAATTATAATGGGGAATAAGGAAATGGCAGAGATTTTAAACAAATATTTTATATTTGTCTTCACAGTAGAAGACACAAAAAGCATACCAAAAATAGTGGGGAACCAAGGGGCTAATGAAAGCAAGGAACTTAAAGTAATTATGATCATTAGAGATACTTGAGACACAAATGGAATTAAAAGCCGACAAATCCCCTGGACCTTATGGCTTACATCCTAGGATTGTAAAAAAGGTGGATGCAATGACAGTGAAAGTATTGGTTGTGATCTTCCAAAATTCGCTAGATTCTAGAAAAGGTCCCAGCGGACTGGAAGGTAAAAAATGTAACCCCGCTATTCAAGAAGGGAGAGTTAGCCTGACTTCAGTTGTTGGGAAAATGCTGGAATCCATTATTAAGGAACAGAGCATTTAAAAAAATCATAACATTAGGCAGAGTCAACTTGGTTTTATGAAAGGGAAATCATGTTTAACAAATTTATTAAGAGTTTTTTGAGGATGTAATGGCAGGATAGACAAAGGGGAAACAGTGGATGTAGTATATTTGAATTTCCGAAAGGCCTTCAATAAGGTGCCACATAAAAGGTTGTTAGGCAAGTTAATGGCTCATGGGGATAGGGTACTATATTACCATAGATAGAAGAGGATTGGTTAACGGACAGAAAACAGAGAGTCATTTTCAGGTTGGCAGGCTGTTACTAGTGAGGTGCCACAAGGATCAGTGCTTGGGCCTCAGCTACTTACAATTTATATCAATAAATTAGATGAAGGGACTGGGTGTAATGTATCAAAGTTTGCTGATGATACAAAGCTAGGTGGGAAAGTAAGCTGTGAGGAGGACACAACAAAGGGATAGAGAGGGGTTAAGTGAATAGGCAATAAGGTGGCAGATGGAGTACAATGTGTGGAAATGTGAGGTTATTCACTTTAGTAGGAACAATAGAAAAACAGATTTTTTTTAAATAGTGAGAAACTATGTTGGTGTTCAGAAAGATTTAGATGTCCTCGCACAGGAAACAGAGAGTCAGCATGCAGGTGCAGCAAGCAATTAGGAAAGCAAAGGGCATGTTGGCCTTTATTGCAAGGGGGTTGGAGTACAAGAGTAAGGAAGTCTTGCTATAATTGTACAGGGCTTTGGTGAGACCCCGCCTGGAGTACTGTGTACAGTTTTAGTCTCCTAATCTGAGGAAGGACATAGTCACCTTAGAGGCGGAGCAACAAATGTTCATTCGATTGATTCCTGGGATGAGAGGGTTGTCCTATGAGGAGAGATTGAGTAAATTGGGCCGATACTCTCTGGAGTTTAGAAGAATGAGAGGGGATCTCATTGAGACATGTAAGATTCTGAGGGGGATTGACAGGGTAGTTGCTGAGAGGTTGTTTCCTCTGGCTGGAGAGTCTAGAACAAAGGGGCATAGTATCATGATAAGGGGATTTAAGACTGAGATGAGGAGGTATTTCTTCACTTAGAGGGTTGTGAATCTTTGGAATTCTCTTCCCGAAAGGGCTGTGGATGCTGAAACGTTGAGTATATTTAAGCCTGTGATAGATAGAATTTTGGACTCTAGCAGAATCAAGCGTTATGCAGATCAGGCGGGAATGTAGGGCCCAAGTTTCGGCCTCAGTTGCTCCTGATTTTTTGGAGCAACTGGTGTAGAACGGAGTATCTTAGAAATTCATATTCTCGGCATTTAGTTTGCTCCAGTTCTAGTCAGCTGGAACAGTTTCACTTTGGAACAGAATTTTTTTTTCAAAAGGGGGCGTGTCCGGCCACTTACGCCTGTTTTCAAAGTTTCGTCAGTGAAAACTTACTCCAAACTAACTTAGAATGGAGTAAGTGAAGATTTTTGTACGCTCGAAAAAACCTCGTCTACACTTTAGAAAATCAGGCGTAGGTTACAAATCAGGCATAGGGAATGGGGGGGGGTTTAAAGGGAAGTTTACAAACATTAAATACTTCAGTTTTACAAATACAGAGCCATCATCAATAATAAATGATAAAAACATCAATAAATCAACCAATAAATCAATCAAAAAAAATTAATAAAAAATAATTTTTTTTTAAAAATCAATAAAACATTTTCTACTTACCGACTGCAGCACCAGGAGCCCTCCAACAGCGTGCTGGGATGCCCCACCCACCCCCAGTGTGTCTCTGTCAGTGTCTCTATCTCTCTGTCTGTCTGTCTGTGTGTGTCTCTCACTCTCTGTCTGTCAGTGTCTGTGTTTCTGACAGCGAGGGGGGAGGGGGAGGAGGGGGGGGGCAGGGGGAGGGGAGGGAGGGGGCAGGGGGAGGGGGGCAGGGGGAGGGGAGGGAGGGAGGCAGAGGGGGAGGGAGTGAAGGGGGAAGGAGGGAAGGGGAGGGATGGAGGAGAAGGGGAAGGGGGGGAGGAGGAGAAGGGGAAGGGGGGGAGGAGGAGGAGGAGAGGGGAAGGGGGGAGGAGGAGAAGGGGAAGAGGGGGAGGAGGAGAAGGGGAAGGGAGGGGAGGAGGAGAAGGGGGGGAGGAAGAGAAGGGAAAGGGGGGGAGGAGGAGAAGGGGAAGGGGGGAGGAGGAGAAGGGGAAGGAGCGGAGGAGGAGAAGGGGAAGGGGAAGAGGGGAAGGGGAATGGGATGGGGGAGGAGAAGGGGAAGGGGGGGAGGAGAAGAAGGGGAAGGAGAAGGGGGGGGAAAGGAAAAGGGGGGAAGGAGAAGGGGGTAAGGAGAAGGGGGGGAAAGGAGAAGGAGGGGAAAGGAGAAGGGGGGGAAGGAGAAGGGGGGAGAGGAGAGGGGGGGCAAAGGAGAAGGGGGGGAAAGGAGAAGGGGGGAAAGGAGAAGGGGGGAAGGAGAAGGGGGGAGGAAAGGAGAAGGGAGGGGGGAGGAAAGGAGAAGGGGAGGGGGGTGTTGAACAGGGCCCGTCCCCAGTACCAGATTTACAGGTAGGTGGTGTTGGGTCGGGTCAGGTCCGGGGTCCGGGGTCGGGAGCGCGGGTCGGGTCGGGGGGAACGCGGGTCGGGGTCGGGAGCGCGGGTCGGGTCGGGTCCGGTCCGGTCCGGGGGGGGTGGGGGCGGTCAGAAGCACGGGTCGGGGGGGAAGGAGGGAGGTCGAGTTGGGTCTGGTCCGGTCCGGGTGGGGGGGGGAGGGTGTCGGGAACGCGGGTCGGGTTGGGGGGGTGGTTGGAGGGAGGTCGGTTCGGGTCGGGGGTGGGGGAGAGGGAGTTCAGGTCGGGTGGGGGGGGTAGGGGAGCCAGGGTCGGGTCCAGTCCGGGGGGTCGGATTCGGTCCGGTCCGGGGGCGGGAGTCGGGTCGGGGTCGGGTCCGGTCCGGGGGCGGGGGGGGGGGGAAAGCGGGAGTCGAGTCGGGTCGGGAGGAAGCAGGAGCTGGCCGTGGGAGGCAGCCTTATGCACGCAGCTCCAGTGAGGCCATTCGACCAGGGCTAGGGGCTGCGTGCTTCGGGCCCTAGCTCTGCCCCCTACAGCTCGTGCTGCACCGCGCCCGACTCCAGAGGACCATCAGGGAGCCGGAGAATCTGTAAGTTTTTTTTAGGCGCACTTTGTGGCGCGAAAAACGGGCGTCCAGGTCGGGGCTGCGCCGTTCTAGGCGCGGCCCGAAACTTGGGCCCGTAGAGTTGAGGTCAAAGATCAGCCATGATCTTATTGAATGGCGAAGCAGGCTCAAAGGACCATATGGCCTACTCCTGCTCCTAATTCTTATGTTCTTATGTTATGTTCAATCATTTTTGTTCATTTAAATTTGCCAAACAGAATTTTCAGCATGTAAATGCAATTCTAACTCTTACACAACTTAAAACCCATTAAACCAGATATCAATTTTGATATTTCTATCATTTCCGATGAGGACTGAGTAGCTGCTTTTGGGCTCTCTGAGTGAGAATGTGCTGAGCTCAGAAGGCGTAGATGCACATGATTAATGTGAACCATCTTTTTCCTGTGCTTTAATCAGTTGATGCAATGAGACCTGCAGTTGAGTCTGTGGGTAGTTATGTCACAATTATACTTCTCGGTTTTGTGTTTTAAGTCCATTTAATTTATGTATATGCTAAATAAAAGCAGCCTCAACACAGAACTTTTTAGGACATAAATCATCATATTTTTCCTGTCCAAATAAAGGCCCCATGTGATTATGCCAATTTTGCCTTTAAGCCTAAGAGTAGGGACTGAAATATGGTGCTTTGATCCAAGAAAATTCCTTTCTGCAATACTTTTTTTTCCCCTTCATGACACAAACATTTAATTTATAATGTTACAAATTACATGCAATGCTTGATTACTAAGTATTCATCATCTTAGTTGAGTGACATAGGGCTCAAAATTGGCTCACCCCTTTTTTCGGCGCACTCATCGGAGATGCGCTGCTTTTCTGCGTTGAAAAGTGCTCTGAAAAAAATCGGTCCCCACTTTGGACGCTGTTCGGCCTCTCCCGGGTCTTCACACAGTGTAGCCAGTTGGGTCGGGGGCAGAGCCAGCATCCTGCGCTGAAAACAGTGCTGAGACGTCTGCACATACGCGTTGGGAGTATGCGCGCATGCGCAGTAGCTACTGCCCCCAGCCTCTCAGTGTGCGTGCTACAGAATGGGACCCAATTATCATCATCATCATACTGACTGCTGGTGCGTCCCGTCCCTATCCCAGGCCGAGTGGCTTACCACACAGGCCGGCCCGCTGCCTTCCCGGGCTGAAGATGAAGGTAGGGTAGGACTTACTTCTATTTTTTATTTGGATATTTTGAAAAAATTATGTAAATATGTTTTGTCTTTTGTGAATAGTGGTGACCATTTGACTATTTAGCTGGTGCTATTGTGAAAGAAGAACATAAGTGACGGAGGAACACTGAGAGAATATCTTATTTATTGAAGTAGACTTTATTTAGATAATATGGGCTCAATTTTGGCCCAGTATAATCATTGCAAACAAATAGTTGTTTAAATTAGTTGTGAGATTAGGGCAATTTAATTCAACTATCTTTTACTTCTTTTATTTTTGTAGTTTAAGCTTCCATGAATGCTTCTGTTGTATAGTAAATTAACTTTGCGAAGTTTGTCATATGATGTCCTGTATAGCTGTTTGATCCTATTCACATTCTTTAGTCAATCATTAAGTTCTGCTGGCCTCCGATATACCTACCTGCGCTGATTTCTTAACTCTCTGCTGATTTCTTAACTCTCCACAAGGGTTTTCACAAGCGGCCACATACGCTGGTCTAAGTTAGTTTGGAGTAACTATTAGCTGGACAAGTGGCCTAAATGGCCAAAACGGGCGTAGGTGGCTAGTAACGCCCCCTTTTTAAAAAAAAAAAAAAAAAAAAAAAAATTCTAACTCACTTACACTGGCGCAAATTGAATGTGCAAAATGTGGATTTTTAAGATACTCCAGAAAAATCAAGTTGCTCAAAAAAAAACGGAGCAATTCCTGGCCAATTTTGAGCCCTACATAACTAAGTCCATGGCTGGATTAATCAATTTTGATATTTATACTGCATAAATGACTCATGAAAAGAAAATCATATCAAGTGGGCAATGATTGACTATGTGTATTTTCATTACTATTTTAAAAATCACATTTGTAAAAATTGCCCATTTCAAAACTACACGTTCCCCCAATTTCATCAGTGTGTTGTAAATTATGATGAAAATATGCCATTTTTCTGGGTTTTTGAAAAATGAAGGAAAATATAGTCAATGTAATTTCATGTCACATACTGAACAAAAAGCCAATTCCCAATATGCGACTTGCATTGGTGAAATCCATGGAATTTTCATAAACCAATATTGCTATGTTTTTCTGCATTTACAATAATCGGGAAAACTATATTCACAATTGAAATGTGTCAGATCAGAACAAAGTAGAAATAAAATAATTAATTAAGTATTGTCAGGTTATAACTACAATTATTTGATATAACTAGCTAGGCACTTTTAAAGCCAGTGCTCTTCCTTGTTTTCAATAGAATTTCTAACAGGATGTCATGAGGAGTTTCACACTGAGCCATCAACAGCCTTGATAAGGATTTTACAGAAATAATATTATAAGATAAAGCCAACAAATCGTGCAGTTGAAATTTTTTTAAAGTCTTGTGACTCCAGAGCAAATCAAATATTTTTGTACACAAGTATCATCGTTTCATCCATCATGGTTTTATTGAATTGTTAAAAAAAAGTAAATTTTGTATTAAAACATATTTCCCCTTTAAAATTGTTGCTATTGCTGTCTGTAAAATCAGCAGCTTATGAAATACAAACCAGATATCTGTGCAATAATTTTTGTCATCAGTGTTTAACAAGGACTATCTACATGCAAAAGATGTATTGCTGTTTAAAAATACATACACAACCTCAAATTATGAATAAATGTGAGTGGTTTATTAAAAATGCAAGATGCACAAAGTTCTATAAATAATTAAAACTGGTTTACATTGACATGACTTAGTTTGGGTGAATAAATAACAATGTGTACTGCAATTCAATTCAAGATTAAAAACAAATTTTACCTTTATTACAAAGAGGAAAACACACAAGACACAATGACTAAAAGTTGAATGGATGGCTAATAGGGATTCTTCACCAGACCATGATACTGGAAACCACAGTACAAACATAATTCATAATCCAATCCAATCTACACCATCTTGGAACTATTATACTTGATGTACCATATGTTAATTCTTGCTGTGCAACGATATTCAGTCACACAAAGAAGACTGAAAAATTCAGCCAACTCTGTTTTTACACACCCAATTAATTTCAAATTTTAAATCAAGGAACAAAATGCATATATATGCTACAAAAGAATAACTGAATCGTTTGATATCCAGGAATTTACGTTATTTCCAATGGAAATTGGCTGGTTGTTTTTTTGCCCGATTCATGTAGAAAATGTTAAGCTGCATGACAGGATTAACTCATGAGTGTTCAGTTCCTGTTGTGCAATCAGCTTCTGTCAGTAACTTGTGTCCTTTACTGAAAAAGGCCATATAACATCCAAGCACAAATTCTGTTATGCCTCAGCCACTAAAATCATTCTAGCCTGACAACACTCTGAGATATGCACTTGCAGAACTCTGCTATCTGATCACAGTTCATTATGAAACTCGTGCTGCATTTTCTTTTCCTTATCTGGAGGTTTGGGAGTTGTCCCGTGCAAATATACTCTTTTAGACTCTGCAGCTGGTTCTCCATGATCGTCTTCCTCACTACTCTTGCTCATCTGTTCAGTCTCATGTTCCTCCTCCTCATAGGCATCTTCTCGTTTTGCAGAATTGGGTGTCCTCTGCTTTGCAAATCCAGGGCGTACACTATCCATGATGGCCAGAAAGTCATAAGTGGTTTGTGGGGGTGACCACTCTTTACCTTGCAGGAGATCTGTGGAAGCAAGTTTATAGAAACTGGTCAGCAATTGATATTTGAAACACATACAGAGACTGCTTGATCCTTTAAATAATCATAGATTTGAAGTTGTACTCTTCTGTTAGTAACTCATTTTTCCTGCTGACCCTGGAATGTCAACTCAGCAACACAATAAAGAATTGCAATTAAAAATTAATAGCTTGCAGTGTTCAGTTCAGGACTTTCCATGAGGATAATAATTATTAAAAAATTATTACTCAATACATGGTAGAAAAAATAATGGAATCCCTTCTAAAGTAGAGGAATATCCAGACACCAAAAATATAATAATGAATAATCAGCATGGATTTCTAAAGGGAAAGTCTTGCTTGAACAAACATTGTTTTTTTTTTGAAGAGGTAATAAAGAGAGTAAGACAATGGTAATGCAGTAAATGTAATTTATCTAGGTTTTCAAAAGGCCTTTGAACAAGGTCAGAGAATGTGGAATCAGGGGACAAGTAGCAGAATGGATAGCTAACTGGCTTCAAGACAAAAAGCAGAGATGAGGTAAAGGGTAGCTGTTCACAATGGCAGAAGGTGGGTAGTGGTGTTTCACAAGGATCAGGGCTGGGACCACTGTTGTTCACAATTTACATTAATGATTTAGACTTTGGAATCAAAAACACAATTTCTAAATTTGCAGATGATGCCAAATTAGGAGGGGGGGAGGTGGTGAAGATAGGATACAAATTACAGGAGGACATTAATAAACTTCCAGAATGGGCATATAATTGGCAAATTAAGTTCAACACAGATAAATGTGGGGTATTACATTTTGGTAGGAAGAATGGGGAGGTCACTTATTACTTGGAGGGTGCAAGTCTAAATGGGGTAGAGGAACAAAGGGATCTCGGAATACAAATACACAAATCGCTAAAAGTTGGGACACAGGTTGGCAAGGCCATAAAAAAGCAAAAAAAGCACTGGGGTTTATTTCTAGAGGTATAGAACAGAAAAGTAGGGAAGTTATGCTTAACCTGTTTTGAACCTTGGCTAGACCACACTTAGAGTACTGGTCGCCATATTATAAAAAGGATATAGAGGCACTAGAGAGTGTGCAGAAAAGATTTACAAGGATGATATCAGGAAAGAATGAACAGGCTGGGTCTCTTTTCTCTTGGAAAAAGGCTGAGAGGTGATCTAATAGGGGTGTTTAAAATGCCACGTAGCTGGTGGTCCAGGAGGTACGGAGATTCACGGTCCTGGGCCTCTCCAGGTACTCACAAGTAGAGAGGCCCACTTATCCCAGAGGTGCATGCGGTTCAGCCAACCGATAAAAGGAGGAATCCCCATTCATATTGATGGGGATTCCGAATGTACGGAAATCCCATAAACATGAATGAGAATACCCCCAAAAATATCTCTACACATCAAATAAATGTTTTTTTAAGTTACATATTTAAAATTTATTAAAATGGCACTTAATTAAATATTTTAAACAAAAATGTAATTACATTTTGTATTTTAAAGGGACTAAACATAAACGTACCTTATTGTACAGGTTTTTTAATGTATAAATGATTGATAAAATGTTATTGTTACGTTTTTTAAACTCTTATGCTGGCAAAAGCAGGCCTTACGTCTGCTTTTACCAGGCGTAAAAATTTCACAGGCATTCATTGGGTAGATATTGGGCAAATAGCCCAACTCTCCACCCGCGAATGCCCATTTCCCGGGGATGCGTTGGATTTATCACGAACATTCTTGACAGATTGCAAGTCCCGGGATTTTGTGCATGCGCTTTGTGCGCCAAAACCCGGAAACTATGCGGCTCTTACAGGCACGTTCGCACCTTTACGCACCAAAGGGACGGATTTTCGGCTTTCGGGTTTTCTCGGCGAAAACGGTAGCGATACCTGAAACTTACCATTGTCGCAATGCTACCGTTTTTAGGCCGAACCTTCGGGTTTTATGTCTGCGCCAGGGACACATCGATAAGGGGAGGCATTGCAAGAGTATTCCCGGCTCAAAAATGTGAGTTTCGCCAAATTTAGTCCCTGGTCGGGAGCACTGTAAGCGAGGCCTTGGGAGGGGGAAAAAAAAATTCCAAAAACATTTAGAAGACCCTTAACTATGTAATCGCCGCAAAAAAAAATTTAAAATAAAAACTTTAACTTATCCTTTTTGCAGATTTTCATACTTACCGCTACAGGCAGGGCTGTATCGACAGGTTTGACCTGAGCGTGGCGTACGGGTCATGAGAGAGCTGAAAGTTGGTTGCGAATGCAACATCGGCGCACCTCTCCCCAGCAGTAAGTCCCATCGCCGCCGCTAGCAGGTATCCGAGGATCCCGCCCGGGCTCTGCGACCGGGTTTTCGTCGCAGAGGGTCAAATCGCGGCGAAAACCCGGTCGCAAACTTCTCAAAAATACCGCTCTATATAATCTATCGCTAGCTAATCTAAAAAGCTGCTGGTGGGATATCTTGCTTCGACCCAATACCCTCTCTGTTATGTATGAAGAGTCTGACTGGATACTGTGAGCTCAAAGTAAAGTGCGACCTTAGTCTTTTATTGCAGGTCTCCAGAGTGCCTCTCCAGCCTGTGAGGCCTCCTTAAGTACCTGTGCTCCCAAGGGATTATGGGATCCCTTGGGGCACCAGGGGATGAGCCCTCTGGTGGCTGTACAAGGTAAATACAAGTTTACATATATAACAACACTCCCTCTCAAAGTCAACAGTGTAACTATTTACAAGGTGAGACGATCTGGGGCCCTTCTTTCCGTGGTTGATCGTCTTGGTGCAGATGTTGGTATTGGTGAACTGTCTGTTGGACCCTCGCTGGGCTGCTGTGCAACTGGCCTTGCTGGGCTGCCTGGTGTGTTGGGCCCTGCTGGGCTGCTGCGGATGGTGGGTTCTGCTTCGTGGCCAACCGTCGTGTCAGTTGCCACTGGTGTGTATGTTGGGGGATCAAAGAAGGTAGAGTCCAAAGTGGGTTGCTCAGGGTAGTCCGTGAATCTGAGTTTGATTTGGTCCAAGTGTTTCCGGTGAATGAGTCCATTTGAAAGTTTGACCCGAAACACCCTGCTCTGCTCTTTGGCCACGACAGTGCCGGGAAGCCACTTGGGACCTTGTCCATAATTCAATACAAATACAGGATCATTGATTTCAATATTGCGTGAAACATTTACCCTATCATGATATGTACTTTGTGAAGCCGCCTGCTCTCTACCTGTTCATGTAGATCAGGGTGAACTAACAAGAGCCTTGTCTTAAGTGCTCTTTTCATGAGCAGTTCAGCAGGTGGAATCCTAGTGAGCGAGTGGGGTCTCGTGCGGTAGCTAAGCAGGACTCGGGATAGGCGAGTCTGCAGTGAGCTTTCAGTTACCCTCTTCAAGCCCTGCTTGATGGTTTGCACTGCTCTCTCTGCCTGACCATTGGATGCTGGTTTGAACGAGGCAGATGTGACATGTTTGATCCCGTTGCAGGTCATGAATTCTTTGAACTCGGCACTGGTAAAGATGGCCCGTTGTCGCTCACAACGACATCGGGTAGTCCGTGTGTGGGAAACATGGCCCGCAGGCTTTCAGTGGTGGCAGCGGACATGCTTGCCGACATTAACGCACATTCAATCCATTTGGAGTACGCATCTACAACCACATTTTACCCAAGAACGGGCCTGCATAGTCGACATGGACCCTAGACCATGGTTTGGAGGGTCAAGACCATAAATTTAGTGGCACCTCCCTGGGTGCATTGCTTAACTGTGAGCATGTGTTACATCTGCGCAAGCAGGACTCTAAGTCCGCATCGATATTAGGCCACCACACGTGAGATCTGGCTATCGCTTTCATTATTACGATGCCGGGTGGGTGCTGTGGAGTTCACTGATGAAGATGTTTCTGTCCTTCTTGGGAACCACTACCCGATTTCCCCACAGAAGGCAGTCTGCCTGTATAGACATTTCATCTTTGCGCCGCTGGAACGGCTTTCTCTCTTCCTGCATTTCCACTGGGACACTGGACCAACTCCCATGAAGCACACAGTTTTTAACTAGGGACAGTAAGGGGTCCTGGCTCGTCCAGGTTCTAATCTGTCGGGCTGTGATGGGTGATTGCTCACTCTCAAATGCTTCCATAACCATGACTAAATCTGCGGGCTGCGCCATTTCCACTCCCGTGTGTAATGTCTGTAAGCTTGTAATGTTTGTAGTGCCACACTGTGGATGTGGACGTATTGTGTACTGCAACTGCAGAGTTAATAATAAACAGAACCAGGCAGCTTCCGGAGGCTTCCAAGAGAGCTGCCGCCATGTTAGGAGCTGTGTGTGCTTGTGCTCTGTGAATATATCACATTTGGCAATGAGGATGGGATTTTTCGGATGATTTAAAGCTTAAATTTTGTTGGTGAAGGATTCAGCCAGCCGACAGAGAGACGTTGGAAGTTTCTGTCTTTGGAAAAAGGCTACAAAATCCCAGGTAAAATACAGCACACAGTGTGAACAGCCAGAGATTAAAATGGCAGGTGTAATCGGACATTTGGGAAAATATAGACACGACCGGGAACGTTTTAAAACGTATGTGGATCGGCTAGAATTGTATTTCACTGCAAATAACATAATCGAAGTTCCAGACACTGCAGTCCAGAACCGGGCTGTGTTGGAACGTAAGAAAGCGATTTTCTTATCGGAGGCGGGTCAGGCATTGGAGGAAACCCTTGTAAATCTGCTTGTGCCTGACGAGCCAAAGGTCACAACGCTTAAAGAGATTTTAATGAAGCTGGAGCAGCACTGTAACCCCAAACCGTTAGAAATTGCTGAAAGCTAGCATTTCGGGATTCAGAATCAAAAGACTGATGGAAGTATCAGTGATTACATCGTAGCATTAAAAAAAGCTATCGGTGCATTGTCATTTTGGAAACTTTCAAAACCGAGCATTACGGGATCATTTTGTTTGTGGATTGAAAAATGGTGCGATCAAATGGAAGTTATTGACGACGGATGACTTGACTTTTGAGATTGCTTGTCAGTCAGCAAGGTTGATGGTCATGGCCGAACAATATTCCCGAGAATTAAATATTAATTACGGTCGTCAGTCAACCACGGTAAATCACCTGCAGGTTGAAAGTAAAAGATTGTGGGTACCAAAGTCTCAGAAACTGGAAATTCTAACAGAGCGTCGAAGTCATGCTATAGGTGCCTGGGACAACACATTGCTCAAAGTAGTCCATACGTGAAGGCAGAGTGTTTCTTCTGCAGAAAGACTGGGCAACTTGCGAAGGCATGTCGACTGAAGGGTAAACCAGCTTTCAAAGCTATGAGTCCAGCGTTCAAAGCTATGAGTAGAAATCCCAAGAGACTACATAGCACAGAAGAACAACAACAGGACGAGGAGATGTTAGAGAGTTACACATCATCAGGAGCACAAGGTTAATGGACAGCGATTCGGAAAGCATCAAAATCCACATAGATGTTGCGGGATTCAAGATACCAATGGAATTTGACATGGATGCATCCGTGAGTGTAGTACCAGAGTCGCTATACCTCGACAAATTGCGTGATTTCCAACTGGAGAAATCCAAGATAGAGCTGCGAGGCTACTCGGGAGATAAAATTCCTGTGGTAGGTCGTATCACCGTACCAGTGAAATATAAAGATCAATTTCAGAACTTGACTCTAATAGCAGTGAAAGGAGACAAAGCTGCCTTACTACGAAGAAATTGGTTGAGCTCACTTGAAGCTGGATTGGAGTAAGATTTCCTGTGTGGAGGCGAGATTTTCATCAACGGATGAGGTTATCAAGAAGTATCCGAAGGTGTTCTGCGAAACGGGCAGTCCGATCCAAGGCTTCAAGGCGAGTGTCAGGGCACAGAAGGATGCTAGATCAGTTTATTACAAGCCACGTTCCATACCATATGCACTCAAGGAGAAAGTTGAGCAAGAACTCAAAAGACTAGAGACTGAGAACATTATTTGTAAGATTGATCGATGTAATTGGGCTACACCCATTGTTGTTGTACCTAAGTCCGATGGTAAGGTAAAATTGTGCGGTGATTATAAAGTAACCATTAACCAGGTTCTAGAGGGTAATGTCCCCAATACATTGCCGAATATAGAAGATTTGTTCACAACACTGACAGGTGGTCAGATCTTCTCAAAACTGGATCTTACGAATGCCTACTTACAGCTTGAACTAGATGAGGAATTCAAGTCATGTTTGAATATAAATACTCATCTAGGCCTATATCAATTTAATAGGCTACCATTTGGAGTGTCTTCCGTCCCTACCATATTCCAAGGGGTGATGAACCAGATTTTGCAAGGTATTGAAGGGGTAGTATGTTATTTGGATGACATACTAATTTCAGCACCAAATAGGCAAATTCATAATACCATATTGAATGAAGTCCTCAAATGGCTAGAGAAGCACAGAGTACGAGTGTCTGCTCATAAGTGTGAGTTATTTAAAAACTCAGTGGAGTACTCAGGGTACAGAGTAGACAAAGATGGTTTACATCCAACCATGGAAAAACTGGATGCAATCAGAAATGCACCCACTCCCAGGAATGTCACTGAACTTTGTTCATTCTTGGATCTTTTGAACGATTATGGGAAGTTCCTACCAAATTTGGCTACAGTATTACATCCATTGAATGAACTTTTGAAAAAGCAGGTCCATTGGAAGTGGTCAAAAAAATGCGATACAGCATTCAAGGAGTGTAAAAGCAAATTGGTAGAGAGCATCATGTTAGTTCACTATGACATATCTAAGGAGATTAAGCTAGCATGTGATGCCTCACAGTATGGAGTTGGGGCAGTGATCTCTCATGTAGCACGTAGTGGGGAGGAGAGACCAATTGCTTTTGCGTCACGCACTCTCAGTGCCAGTGAGAGTAATTATGCGCAAATTGAAAGGGAAGCTTTGGCATTCATTTTTGGGGTCAAGAAGTTTCACAAATACTTGTATGGTCGTAAGTTTACAATCATTACGGACCATAAGCCCCTAACAGCAATCCTCCATCCAAAGTCCCCAGTTCCAACATTAGCTGCAGCCCGAATGTAGAGATGGGCTTTGATTTTGTCAGTATATACATATGATATTGAATCAGATCATCAGCTGATCACAGTAATGCTGATGCAATGTCTAGATTGCCTTCCCCATCACCAGTTACACCCGATAGGCAAGAAGTGTTTTATTTTTCACACAGTGATGAACTGCCAGTCACAGCTGAAGAGATTGGTAGAGCAACCAAACGTGACCCAGTGATGTCAAAGGTGTATGAATATATTGCAAATGGATGGCCAAACCAGGTAACAGACAAAGATACACATCCATTCTTCATTCGTAGGAATGAATTATCAGTCGATAAAGATTGTATCATGTGGGGTGCAAGAGTGGTTATACCAAATGAATTCAGGTCCAAATTATTTGGAGCCCTCCATGACCAGCTTGGGAATGTGCTTGACCAAGAGTTTTGCAAGCAGTTATTTATGCTGGCCAGGTCTTGATAAAGATATAGAGTACATGTTAATCGGTAAGCAAGCAACCACCACCAGTACCATTACAGCCATGGAAATGGCGTCTCAGGGTGTGGCAAAGACTACATATTGATTTTGCTGAGTTAGAAGGACAACAATTGTTCATTGTGATTGATAGCTATTCGAAGTGGGTTGAGGTGTTTCCAATGTGGAAAATAACAAGTAAAACATTGGACATTTTACAAAAATTATTTTCTTCATTTGGCCTCTCTGAAGAGATTGTTTTGGATAATGGACCACAATTTTGTTCAGAAGAATTTGCACAATTCACGAGCAAAAATGGTGTGAAACATACCAAGGTTCCACCATACCATCCTGCTTCGAATGGTGAGCAGAGCGCACTGTACAAATTGTAAAACGTATCCTCATAAAACAAATGTTAAATTCAAATCCAAAGAAATGACAGTTGTCATTTTGAAATACTCCTCATACAACTACTGGTAGAACACCAGCAGAGTTGTTTCTCAAACGACAGCCATGAACCAGATTCTCGTTAAAAATTTGGCACAGTCCGTAGAAGAGACACAATTAAGACAAAAAGAGAATCATGATAGAGGTAGAGTAAAAGAGAAAAGTGTAAAATTAAACCAGAAGGTGAGAGTGAAGAATCATCACCATAAATGGGTAAAGTGGTTACCAGGAAGAGTGGTGAAGATATGTGATCCTCGCACATATTTGGTGAAGATGTTTGATAATGGACAGGTTAGGTTTGTTCATATTGATCATATTTTACCTACAGACATGGAAGGAGTTGAAGGTGGGAATGATTCAATTATTTCTGACTCATCAGATAGTTTTGATACACCAGTAGCAAATCCCAAATCCAATGTACTGGAAACAAATCCAGGAGAGAATCAGAATGAAAGTCTGAGTCCGAGTCAGGAAAACAAAGAGCCTGAAGTTAGAGTGTGTTCAAATGAAAATCAAGGAAAGTCTGTGTAGGAAAACGTTCCTCAGGATGAGCCTCGAATGAGTGTGAAATTGACACCATGTTTGGAAGGTTCTGTTCGAGAGCGAAGATATCCTCTTCAAAACAGAAAACAAGTGGTAAAGTTAAATTTATAAATATGGAAAAAAATAAGTCTATATCCTGTGTTATGTATAAACATGAAAGTTATGTATGGTGTTTGTTATAATAACTTCTTCATTAAGGAGGGAGAAGTGTAATGTCTGTCAGCTTGTAATGTTTGTAGCTCCACACTGTGGATGTGGACGTATTGTGTACTGCAACTGCAGAGTTAATAATAAACAGAACCAGGCAGATTCCGGAGGCTTCCGAGAGAGCTGCCTGCCATGTAGGAAGCTGTGTGTGCTTGTGCTCTGTGAATAGATCACACCGTGGTGGACAATGGAGAACATCAGCACAATTTTCTGTGCCTGGCCTGTGGCGGTTGGCATAGTTGTATGCAGACGACGTGAGCACCCATCTCTGGATGCAGGCCAATGCATTAGTATTTATCCCCTTACTCTCAGAAAACAGTGATATCAGTGGCTTATGGTCAGTTTCCAATTCAAATTTTAGCCCAAACAGGTATTGATGCATTTTCTTTACCCATAGACACACGCTAACGCTTCTTTTTCAATCATGCTGTAGGCTCTCTCAGCCTTAGACAGACACCTGGATGCATAAGCAACCGATTGCAATTTCCCAAAATCACTAGCTTGTCGCAATACACACCCGACGCTATACGACGATGCATCACAGGCTAGTACCAAATACTTACATGGATCATACAGCACAAGCAATTTGTTTGAGCATAACAATTTTCTAGCTTTTACAAAGGCATTTTCTTGGCTTTTGCCCCAACCCATTCACCCCCTTTTCGTAGTAAGACAAGCAGTGGTTCTAACAGTGTGCTGAGTCCCGCTAAGAAGTTACCAAAGTAGTTCAAGAGTCCTAGAAACGACTGCAGCTCCATCACATTCCGTGGGCTCGGTGCGTTCTCGATTGCTCTGTCTTCGAATCGGTGGGCCTGATGCCGTCCGCCACAATTCTTCTCCCCAGGAACTCCACATCACGCACCAGGAAAACGCACTTCGAGCATTTTAACCTGAGTCCCACGCGGTTGAGTCGACTAAGAACCTCCTCCAGGTTCTGCAGATGCTCGCTTGTGTCCCGACCTGTAACCAAGATGTCATCCTGGAAGACCACTGTGCACGGGACCAACTTCAGTAAGCTTTCCATATTTCTCTGGAATATCGCTGCCACTGATCGAATTCCAAACGGGCATTTGTTATAAATGAAGAGACCTTTGTGCATGTTGATGCAGGTGAGAGCCTTCGATGATTCCTCCAGCTCCTGCGTCATGTAGGCCGAGGTCAAGTCCAGCTTCGTGAACATCTTTCCTCCCGCCAGTGTAGCAAAAGGGTCGTCGGCCTTTGGCAGTGGGTACTGGTTCTGCAGGGAGAAACAATTGGTAGTTACTTTGTAATCACCACAGATTCTGATGGTGCCGTCTCTCTTGAGAACAGGAACGATCGGACTGGCCCACTCGTTGAATTCAATCGGCAAAATGATGCCCTCTCGTTGCAGCTGGTCTAGCTCGATCTCTACCCTTACTCTCATCATGTATGGTACTGCTCTTGCCTTGTGATGGATGGGTCGCGCCCCCGGAATTAGGTGGATTTGCACTTTTGCTCCTTGGAACTTCCCGATGCCTGGTTCGAACAGCGAAGGGAACTTGTTTAAGACCTGGGCACACGAAGTATCATCAGCGGACGAGAGCGCTCGGACTTCGTCCCAGTTCCAGCGTATCTTTCCCAGCCAGCTCCTGCCGAGCAGTGTGGGACCATCACCCGGTACCACCCAGAGTGGTAGCTTGTGCATTGCTCCATCATAGGAGACTTTTACAGTAGCACTGCCAATTACGGGAATCAGTTCCTTTGTGTAAGTTCTCAGTTTTGTGTGAATTGGAGTCAAGATTGGCGTTGAGGCCTTGCTGCACCATGATTTTTTGAAAGTCTTTTTGCACATAATGGACTGGCTCACGCCTGTGTCCAACTCCATTGACACCGGGTGTCCATTTAGTTCAACCTTCAGCATTATCGGGGGACAGTTAGTGGTAAATGTATTCACCCCATATACCTCTGCCTCCTCGGTCTGAGGCTCTGGTTCGTCGTGATCCGCCGTGGATCTGTCCTCCTCTACAACATGGTGGTTTGCAGGATTAAAAGGATTAGCAGCTCGCCTGCACGTACGTTGGAGGTGTCCCATTGTTCCACAACCATTGCAAACATACCCTTTGAAGCGGCATGAATGAAATGATGATCACCCCCGCAGCGCTAACAAAGTGTTAATGGCCTTGCATTCATCACCCTTGATGGTGGACTCTGAGACATCCATGGACATGCAGCTGCAGGCACGTGTGGCCTGCCCTGTATGTTGAGATTTGAAAACAACATCACTTTGTTGACAGTACTTGTAGCAGCACTCGTGTGCTGAGAGATTTGCTTAGTATTGTCACTGGTGGCAATGAACACCTGGGCTATCGCTATGGCCTTACTCAAGGTTGGGGTCTCTACAGTCAAAAGTTTGTGAAGAATAGTTTCATGACCAATGCCAAGTAGGAAAAAGTCTCTGAGCATGTTCTCCAAATGTCCTTCAAATTCGCAATGTCCTGCAAGGCGTCTTAGCTCGGCGACATAACTCGTCACTTCATTGCCTTCAGACCTTTTGTAAGTGTAGAACTGGTACCTCGCCATCAGAACGTTTTCCTTCGGGTTCAGATGCTCCTGGACCAATGTGCACAAATCATCGTGCGATCTCTCTGTGGGTTTCGCTGGAGCAAGCAGATTTTTCATGAGGCCATACATTCGTGCCCCGCAGACGGTGAGGAGAATCGCCCTTCATTTGGTAGTGTTCACTTCTCCTTCCAGCTCATTGGCCACGAAGTATTGGTCGAGTCGCTGCACGAAGGTTTCCCAATCATCTCCCTCCGAGAATTTCTCCATAATGCCCACTGTTCTCTGCATCGTTGGGTTTGTTATCTGTATCTCGTCGCCAGTTGTTATGTATGAAGAGTCTGACTGGATACTGTGAGCTTTAAGTAAAGTGTGACCTTAGTCTTTTATTGCAAGTCTCCAGAGTGCCTCTCCAGCCTGTGACGCCTCCTTAAGTACTTGTGCTCCCAAAGGATTATGGGATCCCTAGGGACTCCAGGGGATAAGCCCACTGGTGCCTGTACAAGGTAAATACAAGTTTACATATATAACACTCTCCATCTCCAAGACCACCTATTTCCAGCTCTGTAATATCGCCCATCTCTGCCCCTGCCTCAGCCGATCCAATGCTGAAACCTTCATCCATGCTTTAGTTACCTCAACAGTCAACTATTTCAATTCTCTCTTGACCGGCATCCCATTTTCCAGCCTGCGTAAACTTGAGATTATCCAAAACTCTGCTGCCCATAACCCATCAACACTGGGTTCGCTGACCTACATTGGTCCCCGGTCCGGCAATGCCTCAATTTTAAACTTTTCATCCTCGTCTTCAAATCCCTCCATGGCCACTATCTCCGTAATCTCCTCAGCTGTTTAAAATCATGGCTATTTCCCACAAAAAAACAGCAAATATAAATGGAAAAAAACACGCAGAATCTGAAAATATGTCATTTTGAAACATATCTGTCACAATATAATTCATGCCTTTTTATGAAGTACAAGCAATATCCCATAATTTGTTTGGGAACATTTTAAAATGGCAGTTGCACTCCACTTTCTGCATGTGGCCTCCACAGGTTTCGATAGCGGTGGTGAGCTGACCAATCAGCACATGCCTGTGATAATGTATCTTTAACACTAGTTTAAGCCCATCAGTTATTATTTAGCTGCTAATACAAAACAAAGGGATTGTGTCTCCAGCTGTGCAGTGTAAGGAAATACTGCTGAAATGCTAAGTGGAGAATCTGTAAAGTGCACTTCAGCAATTATGACTTGGAGGTACTATAGATGGCTTCCTTCAGATGCACTGCTTTTAGCTGGGATTTGGGATCCCTCTTTCTTGGAAAGGACAGTATTTGGCACATATATAATTCGATTATCAGTCTGTTGAATATACAAATAAAATAGAAGTATAAAATGAGAATATGTTGATGAACTAGTAGCTATTCCTAATGGGGCAAGAAAGATGTATTTGAATCAGCCTGTTGAGTTTATGAATGAATGGGCCGCCCATTTAAAACTGAGATGAGGAGGAATTCCTTCTCTGAGGATTGTAAATCGATGGAATTCTCTGCCTCAGAGAACTGTGGAAGCTGGGTCATTGAATATATTTTAAGGCAGAGATAGACAGATTTTTGAGTGATAAGGGAATAAAGGGTTATGGGGAGCAGGCAGGGAAGTGGAGCTGAGTCCATGATCAGCCATGATCTTATTAAATGGCGGAGCAGGCTCAAGGGGCTAGGTGGCCTACTCCTGCTCCTATTTCTTATGTTCTTATGAAATACCATATGAATGGAATACTGGAATGTGCAGATGAGCTAGTAACCAATGAGGTTTAAAAAATTCCAGAAGCTCCTGGAGGTGATCTCACGTTGCTGAATTACATTAAATGATTGCATTGAGGTAAAGTCAAAACTATTTTGTATTGCACAAATTGTGTAGTGTAACTAGTCTATTCATTGCTAGTGGTTTTTAATGACTCAGAAGCACCAGTAGTTTTGGGCATTTGAAAGAATGCCTGCGACTCAGTTGCCAATATGAAATTCCTGTTTTTCTATGGATTCCGAGATCCTTGCAACTAAATGCCCAGCTAACATCATTCAAGAATTTGGTACAGAGATGCCAACTATTGTATTGCAATATCAAGTCAAAATTGATCCACCTACTTTTTGGCTGGACAGTCAAAGCTACGTAGCTTTTTTGAGCTACGTTTTATTTTTAATGTAAACCTGGCAGCAAAAGCTGAGTGGCAGCTTGGCTCAGTTGGGTGCACTCTCTGTTAGAGAATGAGTCGGAGGTTGTGGTTTCAAGCCCCATTAGACTAGAGCTCTTAATCGAGGCTGACATTTCAGTGCAGTGCTGAGGGAGTATGGCATCATCAGAGGTGCCCTCTTTCAGATGAGATGTTAAACCAATGTCTGTCTAATTTAATGGGCTCACTAGATCCCATTATTTGGAAAAGAACAAGGAGTTCTCCTGGCTCCTGGGCAGCGTTCCTCCCTCAATCAACACCACAAAAGCAGGTGATCTGATTATTCATTTTCTGGCTGTGGGGCCTTGCTGTTTTGCGAAGATAAAACAAATTTATTGCTTGTAAAGCACTTTTGGATGTGAAGTAAATCGGAGTTATTTTCTCCTAGGTTTTTTTCAGCTGTTAGCATCTTTTCCCCATTTGGTATTGTGGTATTTATAGTAAAATGTCATAACTGACTTCATAGAACTTTCCATAGTTGCAACACCACCACGACCTTGACATATAGTTCAGCATCATTAGCACAATGTGAGTCAGAGAGACATCAAACTGAATGTGACACATGGTGAGCACTGCCCCCAAATACATATAAAACTAGAGTAAAATGAATAATAAATACAAGACATGATATGGTGAAAGTACCAATTGTTAAAAAATAGACCTTCCAGCAAAATACTGTATAAACATAGAAAGAGTCCAAATAAATAACCCTATATTGTAACCAAGAAAACTTCCCGTTCTCCTCCATCCTGATTTGGAAATATATTGTCGTTTGTTCAGCAGCGCTAGGTCAACATCCTGGAATTCCTGACCGACCACCACTGTCTTATCGCCATATTCTCAGGGCAACTAGAGACTGACAATAATTCTGGCCTGGTCAGCGTGTCCCGATTACAAATTTAAAACAATTTATCTGGGTCCTGAAAATCTGCAGGCAGCATCTTGGTGTAAGTTCTGGGATACGTCCACCAGGAGCCTCTGATCCTGGCCCTGCCAGAGTATGTGGTGTCGACGGAGGTTCTCGAATTAAAGTATCAAAGGCCAACAGGAAAGCATCTTGGGTATCCACCAGGTAACGGATACCAGGTATCCTAGCATGGGCTGCTGGCACTGGGTGGGGGGAAAATCTTAGTCCCGCCCCCTCTAAATATTCTGTACTTGATCCAAAGCTCCCCTTGATAAAACATTCAAATATGGGCCAGGCCATAAAGTGAGCCCCACTTGCCAGGAAGCCAGTGCGTCTTATTTACTCAGCATACTGGTGCTCAGTGGATTCCCAGGCCAGGAACGGGAGAACTTCTGGTCTGGGAGCTCCCCACCCCCCAGCCACACACCCTCTGACTCAGGTGACCTTGTTTCAGGACGGGATGGCTTTGGGCTGCACAGAAACTGGCATGAATTTGCAACAGCCAGTCCTAACGTCCTAACCTTAAAACGGGCTCATTCCTCCCATTCTCGTCACAGCTGGAGTGAGCGGGAAAGGCTATGCATTTTCACCCACCTGGTAGCTATTATGCATGTTTTGGAAAGATAGACTGCAGACACAGCTGTTTACATTTAACTGTTGGGAAACAATGATTTTACTTACTAGTGGGATCCTCCTGTCCTGTCTGCACCTTCTTTAACCAGTGTAACACACCCACTCTTGATATAAGCTGTCCTTCTGGAAATGCAAACACCTGGCTTCCAGAACTGAGATGCACTAAGACGAGTGCTGGCAGCTGTGGGAGGTAGTTCAAATATACTTGAAGAATCTCTTTTCCGACATGTGTATTTCGCCTTCGTGGTATAAAAATATAGGAACAAAATTACCAATAAAATAACTAAACCACAGGACTAGGAAAGAATTAGGTTTGAGTTATGCTATAAACAGGGAATAATGTGTGCTGCACTTTAAAAGAAAACTATCCAATGCTTGGTAATCTTTTACAAAAATGACAAAGGCTATGATCATGTTTCTTGTAGTGGAAGTGCATGATACAACTGATGATAGAGAACTATAGATGATATAGTGAAGGGGCTATTTTATTGAAGATAACTATCTTATTGTTGTTCCTGCCTAGAAACCCTTAAATTGAAGGAACAAGTATCCTTCTGTTTTTCCTGACTGAATTAATGAAATATATGAAAATAATAATCAAATAAAGGATTTTAATTTATGCTGTACACTCCTTAACAGTTTTGAGAACATATTTCCACATGACATTATTTCCTCAGAATGATCACTCACCGAACTCAATTTGGATTTCATCAATTCCACTCATGAATTCTCCAAATAAGGCTGTAGTGATTAAATCAAATAAATGCTTTCTCTTGAACTCATTTTCACCACAATTGCCATTTTATCCTTAATGCCTAGGCCCACATTTAGCAGGAAATGGATAAAGAAACACTCCAAGGAAGTTTCATAAACATTGTTGTGAAACCAAATCG
This sequence comes from Pristiophorus japonicus, assembly GCF_044704955.1. Taxonomy (NCBI): domain Eukaryota; kingdom Metazoa; phylum Chordata; class Chondrichthyes; family Pristiophoridae; genus Pristiophorus; species Pristiophorus japonicus. The sequence goes on along the minus strand of NC_091980.1, from coordinate 240,404,461 downwards.
AGATAGAATAATATGCCTCAGTGGCTTAATATTGCCACCAATGGTGACTGCTGAAAAAGGGAGCTACTCAATTTTCTGCCAAGGAATAAAGTAAGCTTTGAATGAGTTAAATAATATTGTCTTGGGTCAAGACAGTGTCATGTCAACTCCTCACGTAAGATAAACTGGCAACAGTGTGGAATCTTGGCACATTACAATGTTGGAGAGAAGGCTTCTTGTGCAGCAGAACAGACTTCAGTGTGGCTAATGCTGATGTAAAAAGATCTGAAAAGACCCCGAGCGGAGGTATCTGCATCAGGGCCTGCTTGGATCAACTACATGGTATGTGGAGTATAATAACATAAAATTTTGATTACAACACACATCTTTTATTATATTATTCTAAGACCTGAAGTTTGTCTTGTTTGGTCTATTGCAATAGTGGTAATGTACCTCTACCTATGAAAAAAGTTACTAATATTCTACTCTCACTGTCGGAATATGCTAGCCTTTACTATATATCAGTTAACTTTATTGTGTAAATATTCTTTTCAGTTTATAATTAAAAAAAATCAACAGCAGTGAGCATGCTGACCCTGTTAGAATACTGCCAAAAAAGTTGTGACTCACAGGTCAATCCAGCACATGGTGTAAATCTGCACATTTCTTAACTTGGTCAATTCTGCAAGCTCTGCTTTGGCTTTCAAGGTCTTGGTGTCATCATTATCAATAAACAGAATGAGTATTGGTTTCAGAGGATGGAAATAAGAAGGGAGATTTTCCACTGTGATTTCAGGCTAATATTAAAAAATAGAAAGAGTATTTCAGTTTATTCCGTTCCCGAGAAATGGTGACATTTAGAACAGATGGTCAGAAACATTTCAAAAGTATAATACAGCTGTCTATAACATGAACTTATTTTAAGTTTTCAAATTGATTTTCCATTGACAATAATGAAATACGCTCTACATATTCAAATTTAAATGACAACACCAGAGCACAAATAAGAATCACAATGAAATATGTAAATTTATTACACAGGTTAGGGTTTAACTCCCTCCGCTTAGTGGAAATATGTCAATAGCAGATTTAAAATGGAGGTGGTAGACGTAATGCCCCATTCCCACACCACTACCCGTTTCCTGGGGCCTTCTGCTGGATGATGTACATAAGACGCTGATGCGATTTTAATTGCCTCCTGGGCGGAGCATGCACCATGGATGCTCCACTCCGTAAAACCTGGTGGTACAGCAGAAAAGGCCCGAACAGGTAGGTGCTAAAATGATTTTTGTGGGACCAGAAGGAGCAGAAGTAATCCTCCAGGCTCCACCAGAATAATGTGGGCTGTTGCCACCCTTGCCTCACCTCCCCTCCCACTCCTTCCATTTTTCCCGCCGGGTCATCGCCTAGGGTTCCCAACCCTCCTGCTTTTGGCGGGAGTCTACCGGAATGGGCAATTGGTCTTCCGAACGCTGCTACTGTCAACTCAGGAGAGACGCTTCTTGTATGTGCGATTCGCACACGTGCAGTACCCTGGCTGTCGTGCTTTTCAGAAACACCGCTTCATTGCCGGTTGTGAGGATAATGGCATCAGGGCCATTGAAAATCGCCTGGAAATTCTGAGTCCTGAGAAGCAACTGGGGGAGGGAGAGAGAGAAATACAAATTGGGGGAGGGAGAGAGAGAAATACAAACTGGGAGAGAGAGAGAAAAACACAAACTGGGAGAGAGAGAGAAAAACACAAACAGGGGGAGAGAAAAAAACACAAACGGGGGAGGGAGAGAAATACAAACTGGGGGAGGGAGAGAGAGAGAGAAATACAAACTGGGGGAGTGAGAGAGAGAGAGAAATACAAACTGGGGAGAGAGCGAGCGAGAGACAGAGATACAAACTGGAGGAGAGAGAGAAAGAGAGAGAGAGAGAGAGAGAACTACAAACTGGGGGAGTGAGAGAGAGAGAGAAATACAAACTGGGGGAGGGAGAGAGAGAGAAATACAAACTGGGGAGAGAGCGAGCGAGAGAGCGATACACAAACTGGGGGAGGGAGAGAGAGAGAAAAATACAAACTGGGGGAGTGAGAGAGAGATACACAAACTAGGGGAGTGAGAGAGAGAGAAATACAAACTGGGGGAGGGAGAGAGAGAGACATACAAACTGGGGAGAGAGCGAGCGAGAGAGAGATACACAAACTGGGGGAGTGAGAGAGAGAGAAATACAAACTGGGGAGAGAGAGAGAAATACACACTGAGGGAGGGAAGGAGGGAGAGAAATATAAACTGGAGCAAGAGAGTTTTCACGTCAGCCTGTGATTTGCACGGTTGTATAATGTGTTTTGTTCTGGGAGTCAGGTAGCTTTGTCTCTGAGGACTGAGCCTCAATTCCCTGAAGCTGGGCTTCTGTGGTGGGGCGTGGGAATCAGTGAATTTAATTAGTTTGGGGTTTAATTATCATTTTTATAACTTGCTTGTAAAAAGTCATAAAATTGTACTGAAACTTTAGTTAGAAGTTACTTATATCGATGATGTTTTTGTTAAATCAGTGGTAATTACTTGAGGCTAGACTTTGCATTGGTTTCTGGCGTTAGCGATCATATATTTTTTTATGATCGCCGGAATAGTGCCCATTTTAAAACCTGCGAGTTTCCACTTTTTAATTTGGGCATTAGCCGCAGCAATGTGAAATGGGCGTCAGCGATTTATTCAGTCGTGCAAGGCCGGCTTCCATAGCAACGGTCTTTTCCCACGTTTCAGAAGGTTAACTGGCATCTACACATGTGCAGAAGAGATTGAAAGAGGAGAGAGAGAGGAGAAAGCTGGTGGAGATTATTGTAGTTTTGGTATTGTTATTGGTATATTTGTTGAGTTTTTTGCAAAATGCAGAACATTGAAGTAATGGGGGAGGTAAATGAGAATGAAGAGGAGGATGTGGCCGAAGTGGGAGAGATGGGGGACAAAGGCGCACAAAGCGCTTCAGTGAAGAGGCCAATGCTGCCTTGGTTTCCGAAGTGGAGAACAGATGGGCCCAATTGACCCGGGGTGGTCATGGGAAACCACGCCCCAGGGTGTATCAGCGAATCTGGACAGAGATCACAGACGTTATATCATCAACGACACCAAGTGAAAGAGCCGAACCAATGCTGCAAACACTGGAACGATCTCGTTGGTTCTTGCAGAGTAAGTATTACATTTATTTATTTAATAAATTGTAATGATGCAATGATTAATTTAAATGTAGATCTGATGTATTGTAGTTAGGCTGGTAATCTTGGTGTCATGCAGTTAATCCTAATCATGATTTTATTCAAGTTATTATCAAACAGTAGATTTAACCATGCATTTAATTGCATGCGAAGCGTAATAGCATATGACGTTAACGGTGACGATGATTAGCATGGGATGACTAATTGTGGATTGTCTGTGTGTTGTGTATGTTTTGTTGTGGAATAGTAATAATAATATGATATCTGTCAGTAATCTGATCTGTCATGTCTGTAATAGTACCGAGGCAATGATCTTATGCCACGCCATGCTCTCGTCACCTTTGCAGAAGAAGCTTTCGAAGAATCGCTGCGAGTAGCAGCGCACTGGTGGCAGACCAGGAGATTATAATCCCCCTGACCGACCTGGAAGAGCGAGCGTTGGCCTTGGTGGTGGTCCACAACCGGTCGGCCACCCGTGGTGGCGCTGAACCCGTTGTTGTGCCACGTGAATAATGTATAAACCACTGGTGATTTAAAGTAATTTAATGCCATTTCGTATAATATACGATTGATATAATGTTATGTAATGTTATGTAATTAATGATGGGATCATGAAATATCATTGTAATGCAATGCAGATTCTGTACTATCATGGTGTTAATTATATGTGATGTCTGTCAGTGATATTTATAGCAGTAGTGTTGCTCCTCGTACATATGCCTGCATAGCGTAAGCATTCTCATGTGACCCGAACATCCCCTTCTCTTCTACTAACCCCATTTATGTTTTCTAGGTCACCAGATAGAACAGGCTTTCCAGGTTCCCCAGGCATCCCAGGTTCCCCAGCCTGCACAGGATCCTCAGGTTCCCGTGGTTGTCTCCAGAGGCGAGGAGGCAAGTGCCTCATCTGTGCTTCTACAGGTCCTCCTCTCCACTGAGGATAGTGAGGAGGTGGAGGAGGAGCCTGCAGCCCTCTCGTCCTGTGTTCCTGCGGCCACGTCCTCTTCAACCGAGGAGGTAGCAGGGCCAAGCTCCTTACAGCAGGGCACCCCGAGTAGTTCCATGCCTGCGTCGACCCCGCGGAGGTTGGTTTGGTGAGGTCGGTCTGCTCCAAGACCGGCAGATAAAGTGTGGACATTGTAAACCTGTCTAGGACGAGCATCGACATAGGTCGAGAGCTCCTCCAGGCAATGGGTGTACAAATCAGCCACGTTGCTGCTCTAACCGCGATCGTCTTGCAGGAGATGTTGCAGATGGTAGCGGTGATGGAGAGGATAGCCAAGTCCATGGATGCCAGAGGGCAGCCAGTGGTCCCGGAATACGGCACTGCATCCCATGGTGCCGTACCGCCATTGCCAATGGCACATGCAGGTCAGGAGGAAGCTCTTGCTTCTGACTCAGAGGACTTTTCCCTGGAAACGTCCTCTCCATGTCCAGCCCAATCCATTCATTTGCCGTCACCACCCACACAGCAGCAGCGCTCGAGGTGCCCTGCTCCAAGGCGGCTTGGAGTTGGTAGGGGAAGGAGAAGGGTAAGAGGTGTGGTTAAAATGAGGGGGGTAAAGGAAAGGAGCAGCGTGGCTGCAGGTAGGGAGGGTGGGGATTATTCTAAAATTGTTGTTGCTGTTAAAACAATTTGTTGAATGTTTTGGGTGGGTGGGTGTTTGTTATATTTATAGTGTTTTTTTTAAGTATGCTGTTGTGGTTTTTATTGTTATTTGTTTTTTATAACATTTTCACTGTTGGGGTGGGGGTGGGGGGATACATGGGTGTTAATAAAATTTGTTGTTCTTTATAAAATGTTCACGGTGGGGGTGGGGGGTATACAGGGGTACAGCAGGCAGTGAACAAGGCAAATGGTATGTTGGCCTTCATAGCAAGGGGATTTGAGTACAGGAGCAGGGAGGTCTTACTGCAGCTGTATAGGGCCTTGGTGAGGCCTCACCCTGGAATATTGTGTTCAGTTTTGGTCTCCTAATCTGAGGATGGACGTTTTTGCTATTGAGGGAGTGCAGTGAAGATTCGCCGGACTGATGCCCGGGATGGCTGGACTGACATATGAGGAGAGACTGGATCGACTGGGCCTGTATTCACTGGAAGTTAGAAGGATGAAAGGGAATCTCAAAGAAACATATAAGATTCTGACGGGACTGGACAGGTTAGATGTGGGAAGAATGTTTCCGATGTTGGGGAAGTCCAGAACCAGGGGACACAGTCTAAGGATAAGGGGTAGGCCATTTAGGACTGAGATGAGGAGAAACTTCTTCACTCAGAGAGTTGTTAAACTGTGGAATTCCCTACCGCAGAGAGTTATTGATGCCAGTTCATTGGATATATTCAAGAGGGAGTTAGATATGGCCCTTACGGCTAAAGGGATCAAGGGGTATGGAGAGAAAGCAGGAATGGGGTACTGAGGGAATGATCAGCCATGATCTTATTAAATGATGGTGCAGACTCGAATGGCCTACTCCTGCACCTATTTTCCAAGTTCTATGTTCTATGTACACGGGTGTTAACTTTTAATGGTGTTTGTTGAAAAAAAAATAGTTTAATACTTTTATAACACTAAACATTTTTAATGTAACTTAACATTGTTGTGCAGTGTCTTTAAATAGCAGAAACGTTAAGCATATACAAAGTTCGCAAACACTGGTGAGGCCCGGCCAGGAAAGGCTAAGATGAAACATAACATAACACAACTGTAACTGTAGCTGTCACTAACGTACGTAATGTAAAGCGTTCATTTATGAGTTGCGGACACAACAGTCTTGCAGCTGCATAATTACCACCAACGTTAGTTCAACCAAAGCGTTCATTTATGAGCTGCTAACCAGAACGAGGCTTTTCCTGCAGTCTAGCGTGGGGTGGGGGCATGGTTTCAATGCCAGCCTGATTGTCCTCCCCGAGGTCATCGTCCACCTCCTCGTCCTACTCTCCTCTCTCCTGAGGTGGACCAGCAGTCCTATCTGGTCATTCTTGTCCCCTCCTGATAGGTAAGTTATGCAACATGCAGCACCCTCATCGTAGGCAGTCCCTCGGAATCGAGGAAGACTTGCTTCCACACTTAACATAAGTCCTTAGGTGGCTGCACAGTCCAATACGAGAACCACAGTCTCTGTCACAGGTGGGACAGATAGTCATTGAGGAAAGGGGTGGGTGGGGCTGGTTTGCCGCACGCTCTTTCCGCTGCCTGCGCTTGAGTGTCAGTGGGGATGTTGCACTTTATCAGGGAGGTTTGATGGGAGAAGGTATGAACTTGCAGCACACCACAATAAACTCAGCGACCTGCTCAGGCTGGTATTGTAATTCGCCTTCTGAGTGGCCCAGGCATCTGAAGCGCTGCTGAAGCACTCCAATTGTCTTTTTGACGATATTGCGTGTGGCTATGTGGCTTTCGTTGTCGCGCTTCTCGGCTTCTGTCTGGGTCTTACGCAGCAGGGGGGTCATGAGCCAGCTGGCAAGGCTATATCCTTTATCCCTCAGCATCCAACCGTGACCTTGTGGCTGACTCTTAAGCAGGTCAGAGACAGTGCTCTCACGCAAGATGTGCGCATCATGGATGCTCCCCGGAAAATTAGCATTTACTGCCATGATTATTTGCTTGTGGTCGACAACGAGTTGCACATTCAGGGAGTGGAATTACTTTCGGTTCCGAAACACCTCTGCAGCCTGAAAAGGTGCTCGCATGGTGATGTGCGTACAGTCTATTGCTCCCTGCACCTTGGGGAAGTTTGCTATTCTCGAGAAACCCAAAGCCCTCTCAGTCTGTGCCTCCCTGGTCATAGGGAAGCTTATAAAGTCCATCCTGTGTGCGTAAAGGGCTTCAGTCACCTGTCGAATACAGCAATGTGTGGCGTGCTGAGAGATACCGCAAATGTCGCCAGCTGAGGCCTGAAAGGACCCCGATGCATCGAAGGAAAGTGCTGCAGTAACCTTGACCGGGCAGTGTGGTCCTGATGGTGCTGTTAGGCTGCAGATTTCCCCTAATGAGCTGGTATATCTCACTGATGACTTCCTTTCGGAAGCGCAGCCTCCTAAGGCACGTGTTTTCGGACAAGTTCAGGTATGACCACTAATCCCTGTAAATGCATCGGGTGTAAGGTCTCCTCCTCCTCAGCAGTCTGCCACCTCTTTGATTGGGCACATAATGCTCTTCAATATACCTTCTTCCATCATAGTCTGCAGCATGTGAGTAGTCATCAATACTGGCTGAGAAATTACAGGCCCCATTACTATTACTAAATGCTCTATTTATGTGTACTCAGAATTATTAAATTGTCCTCTAAATACTCATTAAAAATGCTAATTCTCCACAATATGATAGGTGGTTGTCCAGAGATTTTAAAAGCACTCACAAATTACTTCAAAGCTCCCATGAACTTGAAGCAGCTTTTTGTGAAAAGTTCTCCGAATTACAAAATGGCGTTGATACCGTTGGGTTAAGGTCAGGTGAGTGCAGCTTTTATTGAACGATCTTTTGGGCGAGCGATCTTTTGGGTGATATATGGGCGAGATGCCGAAAGTAACACTCGGCGATATTCTGGGCAGTTTCTGGACGTTAGTTTCCATTATAAACATTCTTCTGGGCGGTGCATGATTGCTGACGTTATAATTTAAAATAAAATATATGGGTGGCTGGTTCAGCTAATTCTCAGCGTTAACTTTATGCTGAATCTAACACTGGCGATAAATGACCGATAATTGGGCATTAGACTAAATCTTAGCGGTTAAATGGGCGGCAACTGGGCAGTAGCGGGGCGAACCCGATGGATAGTCTTGCCCATGGTGTTTATCATTGTGATTGGTACTGTGGAAACATCACAGTAGTAGGTTTTATTTAAACATCACTTATTCTTAAATATTTCTATTCCATTGTATTATTTATTTGATTTATAAGTTATGTTATTCATCTGACTATAAAACAAAAGTCAAATATTTTATTCGGGGCTTGGTGATCCCAAGACACTCAACTAAGGTAAATGCAAACAGTGGGCAAATGTCACGTGATCAAATATCATGTGAATAAGCATCACGGGATCGAATGCCATTTTACAAAATGTCATATGATCAAATCTCCAGGAATACATCACACCATCATCATAGGCAGTCCCTCGGAATCGAGGAAGATTTGCTTCCACTCCTAAAGTGACTTCTTTGGTGGCTGAACAGTCCAATACGAGAGCCACAGACCTGTCACAGGTGGGACAGATATTCGTCGGGGGAAGGGGGGAGTGGCACTGATTTACCACATGATCCTTCCGCTGCCTGCGCCTGACCTCTTCACACTCGCAACATTGAGATTCGAAGAGCTCAACGCCCTCCCGGATGCACTTTCTTCACCTAGGGCGGTCTTCGGCCAGGGTCTTCCAGGCGTCAGTGGCGATGTCACATTTTATCAAGGAGGCTTTGAAGATGTTCTTGTAACGTTTCCACTGTCCACCTTTGGCTCATTTTCCATGAAGGAGCTCCGCATAGAGCAGTTGCTTAGGGAGTCTCATGTCTGGCATGCGGACTAAGTGGCCTGCCCAGCAAAGCTGATAGAATGTGGTTAATGCTTCAATGCTGGGGATGTTAGCCTGGGCGAGGACACTGATGTTGGTGCGTCTGTCATCCCAGGGGATTTGTAGGATCTTGCGGAGACATCACTGGTGATATATCTCCAGTGACTTGATATGTCTTCTGGAGGTCGTCCACATAGGAGGGTGGGTATTACTACAGCCCTGTAGACCATGAGCTTGGTGGTAGGTTTGAGGGCCTGGTCTTCAAACATTCTTTTCCTCAGGCAGTACTGGTGCACTGGAAGCGATGTTGAATCTCCGCATCAATGTCTGCCTTTGTTGACAGGAGGCTCCCGAGGTATGGGAAGTGGTCCACGTTGTCGAGGGCCGCGCCATGAATCTTGATGATTGGGGGGCAGTGTTGTGCGGCGAGGACAGGCTGGTGGAGGACCTTTGTCTTACGGATGTTAAGCATAAGGTCGATGCTTTCATATGCCTTGGTGAATACATTGACTATATCCTGGAGTTCAGCCTCAGAATGTGCGCAGACGCAGGCGTCGTCCGCATACTGCAGCTCAACGACAGAGGCTTGAACCTGGTATGGAGACGACATAGGTTAAACAGCTTCCCACTAGTTCTGTAGTTTAGTTCCACACCAGCGGGGAGCTTGTTGACAATGAGGTGGGAGCATGGCAACGAGGAAGATTGAGAAAAGGGTTGGAGCAATGACGCAGCCCTGTTTGACCCCGGTTCGGACGTGGAATGGATCTGTAATGGATCCACTGGTAAGGATTACGGCCTGCATGTCGTCGTGGAGCAGGCGAAGGATGTTGACAAACTTTTGGGGGCACCCAAAAAGGAGGACGGTCCATAAGCCCTCACAGTCGACAGTGTCAAAGGTCTTTGTAAGATCGAAAAAGGCCATGTCTAAGAGCTGGTGCTGCTCCCTGCATTTTTCCTACAGTTGTCGTGCTGCAAAGATCATGTCCGTTGTTCTCCTAAGGGGACGAAATCTGCACTGTGACTCCGGGAGGAGCTCCTTGGCCACAGGGAGAAGACAATTGAGGAGGGCTCTAGTGACAACCTTCCCAATGGTTGATAGCAGGGAGATTTGTTCCACCTTTTAAAAATGGACACGATCACTGCATCTCTGAGATCACTCGGCATGTTCTCCTCCCTCCAAATGAGAGATGAGGTCATGAATCTGCGCCAACAGCGTCTCTCCGCCATATTTTAGCACCTCAGCAGGAATTCCATCCGCACCCGTAGCCTTGTTATTCTTGAACTGTTTTATGGCTTTTCCTACCTCGTGCAAAGTTGGGGTTTCACTGAGGTGGTGAAGGCAGAGTCTCAATTGAGGAGATCTTCAAAGTGCTCCTTCCAGCGGGCCCTGACAGCCTCGGTGTCCTTGATGAGTGTTTCCCCGTTCTTTACCAAGAGTGGGGTGGGTCCTTGAAGTTTGGACCGTAGGTGGCCTTGACTGCAGTGAAGAATCCTCTTATGTCGTGGCTGTCGGCTAGTTGTTGTATCTCCTGCGCTTTCTCCATCCACCACCTGTTCTTTAGGTCCCGGGTTTTTTGTTGGACCTCAGTCTTGAGCCGTCTGTAATGTTGCTTTGTAGCTCCCGAGTTTGGTTGTTGCTTGAGGCTCAAAAATGCTCTGCGCTTACGATCTATTAGCTCTTGGATCTCCTAATCGTTTTCATCAAACCAGTCCTGGTGTTTTCTGGTTAAGTATCCAAGTGTCTTTTCACAGGCACTAATTATGGAGCCCTGGAGGGCAGACCCAGCACCGTGGGCATTGAGCATCTCAGGGTCATCAAGGCATGTCATATTGGCTGTGAGGTGCTGGCTGTATAGGGCTGTCTTAGCTGGGTCTTTAAGTGCCCCGGCATTAATTTTTTTGTGGCTTCTGCTGTCCCCTCTGCTTTGGGGCTATGTTAATATTGATGATGGATCAGATTAGGCGATGGTCCATCCAGGAGTGGTCAGCTCCCGTCATGGCGCGGGTAATGCGCACATCCTTGCGATCCTTGGCTCGGACGATGACATGGTCCAGCAGATGCCAGTGTTTGGAGCGAGGGTGTTGCCACAATGCCTTGTATTTGTCCCTCTGGCGGAACAGGGTGTTGGTGATGAGTTCGACATCAAACCAGAGTATAATGGTTTGCAGTCTAAATCGATCTTTAAAGTATGCCTCCAAACATGTTGGAAGATCATCACAGTCTGTTGTGTGCTGCATAACATTGAAAAGTAGAGAGGTATTCCCCTCTGTGAGGCACCACAGATGGAGCTGGAACCAAATGAAGATTATGATGATCAACAGCAAACAGCTGGAGATAACGATGGTCATAAAAAAACAGATCAAATCTTGATCACTGATTTCTTTGCTCACTGAATTATATGCCCTGTATGTTCAACACAACTGAGAAGCAATAAGACACAGAAGCTATTAACTGTAACTTACTCCCCCAGTATACCTGTACTTTCCACATTGTTATTTGCTCCATAATATTCCAATATATGACCGAATATTCACAGTTTCATGCAATGCTACTCAAAATATACATTTTATACAAAAAAAACACAAGATAATGTTCAAACCCTGGAGCATGCTTCTTGATGGCTGAAGCTATCTATTCCTAACCACAGTCTTATTAGATGTCTGACTACCCTGTCTTATTCAGTTAGCATCTAAACAGTTTTATTATTTGTAAGTTGCAATAAAGCAGAAAGCTGAACGATAAAGGCACATTTAGTGCAGTGCAGCAATGTGGCCCGGATATAACCCAAGAAAATAGGGAGATCTTAAACATTTCAGTGATTAATATTCTGTGTCTCCCTTTTGTCCTAGATGTAAAAGTGACATGTGATCTGCCTCATAATATACTCCAAAATGATTGTCCTACAGTGGAACAGGCAGATGTAGCGCCTGGGAAGTTTGCTGTTGAATATCCTGGATCAAGAGGGAACACCACTTCCAGATGATGAGCTCCTCCAGGTGCATCTTCAGTGTTGGCCACTGCATTGGTGATCTGCATGGCATCTGAATGCTGTGCCCTCCCTTGTGCAAAAGCAGAAGATGGCATAACAGTACCATGTATACATGTTGCAGATAATACAAGCCAGTCTGCATGCCTCTACTGGAGATCAAGCTCTTACAAACACCCCTGATCTCATCAATGGCCTTCCATAAGGTCTATGAAACACTGTCTCAAGATGCTCTGCTTCATTTTACTAGGACAGCCAAACCCTGTTGTTATAACCTGAGAACTAATGATTTCAAGTCACAACCAAATTACTGCTAATGTTCCTGTGCTTTCTGCCACTGAATCATAGGCAGTCCCTTGAAATCGAGGAAGACTTGCTTCCACTCTAAAAGTGAGTTCTCAGGTGACTGTACAGTCCAATACGGGAATTATAGTCTCGGTCACAGGTGGGACAGACAGTCATTGAAGGAAAGGGTGAGTGGGGAATCTTGTTTACCGCACGCTCCTTCCGCTGTCTGCGCTTGTTTTCTGCATGCTCTCGGCGATGAAACTCGAGGTGCTCAGCGCCCTCCCAGATGCTCTTCCTCCACTTAGGGCGGTCTTTGGCCAGGGACTCCCAGGTGTCAGTTGGGATGTTGCACTTTATCAAAGAGGCTTTGAGGGTGTCTTTGAAACGTTTCCTCTGCCCACCTGGGGCTCGCTTGCCGTGTAGGAGTTCCGAGTAGAGCGCTTGCCTTGGAAGTCTTATGTCGGACATGCGGACAATGTGGCCCGCCCAACAGATCTGGTCGAGTGTGGTCAGTGCTTCGATGCTGGGGATGTTGGCCTGACTTTGGTGCGTCTGTCCTCCCAGGGGATTTGCAGGATCTTGCGGAGACATCGTTGGTGGTATTTCTCCAGCGATTTGAGGTGTCTACTGTATATGATACACGTCTCTGGGCTATACAAGAGGGCGGGTATCACTACAGCCCTGTAGACCATAAGCTTTGTGCCAGATTTGAGGGTCTGATCCTCGAACACGCTTTTCCTCAGGCAACCGAAGGCTGCGATGGTGCACTGGAGGCGGTGTTGGACCTCGTTGTCGATGTCTGCCCTTGCTGATAGTAGAAGCTCCCGAGGTATGGAAAGTGGTCCACGTTGTCCAAGGCTGCACCGTGGATTTTGATAACTGGGGGGCAGTGCTGTGTGGTAGGGTCAGGTTGGTGGAGGACCTTTGTCTTATGGATGTTTAGTGTACGCCTCGGTGAAGATGTGGACGACGGCTTGGAGTTCAGCCTCTGAATGTGTGCAGACCCAAGCGTTGTTGGCGTACTGTAGTTCAACGACAGAGGATGGGATGGTCTTGGATCTAGTCTGGAGGTGACGAATGTTGAACAGGTTCCCACTGGTTCTATAGTTTAGTTCCACTCCAGCGGGGAGCTTGTTGAGCATGAGGTGGAGCATTGCAGCGAGGAAGATCGAGAACAGGGTTGGCGCAATAATGCAGCCCTGCTTGACCCCGGTCCAGACGTGGATTGGGTCTGTGATGGATCCGTTGGTCAGGATCACGGCTTGCATGTCATCGCGGAGCAGGCGGAGGACGGTGACAGACTTTTGATGGCAGCCGAAACGGAGGACGCTCCATAGTCCCTCGCGGTTAACAGTGTCAAAGGCTTTTGTTAGGTCAAAGGAGGCCATGTACAAGGGTTGGTGCTGTTCCCTGCACTTCTCTTGCAATTTTTGCGCCATGGAGATCATGTCCGTTCTACTCCGTAGCGGACGGAATCCGCACTGTGACTCCGGGAGGAGCTCCTCAGCTACAGGGAGAAGACGGTTGAGGAAGATTCTAACGATGACTTTCCCACTGGCCAACAACAGGGAGATGGTCACGATTATGGCATCTCTGAGATCACCAGGTATGCACTCCTCCTTCCAGATGAGAGCGATGAGGTCATGCATTCGAGCAAATAGTGCCTCTCCGCCATATTTTAGTGCCTCAGCGGGGATTCCATCTGCTCCTGATGCCTTGTTGTTCTTGAGCTATCTTGTGCAGGGCTGGGGTTTTGCTGAGATGGCGGTGGGTAGCATGCTACGGGATGGAGTCGAGGACACTCGTGGCAAAGGCAGAGTCTCGATTAAGGAGATCTTCTAAGTGCTCCTTCCAGTGGGCCCCGACTGCCTCGGTGTCCTTGATGAGTGTCTCTCCATTTTTGGCCAGCAGTGGGGTGGGGCCTTGGGTGGACTTGACTGCGGTGAAGAATCATCGCAAGTCATGGCTGTCGGCCAGTTGCTGAATCTCCCGTGCTTTCTACACCCACCATCTATTCTTAAGGACGTGGGTTTTTTGTTGGACCTCTGCCGCTTGTAGAGCTGCTTTGCTGCTCCCAAGTTGGGTTGTTACTTTAAGTTCAGAAATGCCCTATGCTTGCGGTGTATTAGCTCCTGGATCTCCTGGTCATTCTCATCAAACCAGTCCTAGTGTTTCCCGGTTGAGTGACTGAGCGTCTCTTCGCGGGCGCCGGTTATGGTGGCCTGGAGGGCAGACCAAGCGCTGTGGGCACTTTGTGTCTCGAGGTCATCGTGGGTCGCTAGGTTGGTAGTGAGGCCCTGGCTTTATAGGGCTCTCTTAGCTGGGTCTTTGAGTGCCCCAGCGTTGATTTTTCTGCAGCATTGCTTCTGCTACCATCGTCGCTTTGGGGCTATATTGATGTTGATGATGGAATGGATTAGGCGGGATCCATCCAGCAATCGTCGACTCTTGTCATGGCGCAGGTGATGCGCACGTCCTTGCAGTCCCTCACTCGAATGATGACAAGTGCCAGTGTTTGGAGTGGAGGGTGTTGCCACGATGCCTTGTACTTGTCCCTCTGGCGGAACAAGGTGTTGGTGATGACAAGATCATGTTCTAGGCATTTTGTCAGGAGCAGGGTACTGCTGGAGTTGGTTTTTCCTACCCCTTCTCTGCCGATCACGCCTCCCCAGAGGTCCGTGTCCTTACCTACTCTGGCATTGAAGTCGCCGAGGAGGATCAGTTTGTCGTCCGTAGGGACGCAGGACAGGGATTGTTTGAGGCTGGAGTAGAATGCCTTTTTGGCCTCATCTGTTGCATCGAGTGTTGGGGCGCATGCACTGATGTCTGTGGCGCATTGGTTCTGGGAGAGGGTGAGCCGGAGAGTCATGAGGCATTCGCTAATCCGACAGTGGGAGAATCTGAGGTGGTCGACCAGCTCGTTCTTGATGGTGAAACCAACTCCATGGAGGCGGCGTTCTTCCTCTGGTTTGCCTTTCCAGAAGAAGGTGTAACCTCTACCTTCTTCTTTGAGCTGGCCTTCCCCTGCCCGCCGGGTCTCGCTTAGGGCTGCGATGTCGACATCGAAGCGTCTAAGTTTCCGGGCAACGATTGCGGTGTAGTGTTCCGGTCTGTCGCTGTTGGGGTTGTTCCCGGATGTTCCAGGACCTGGACTTCATTTTGAAGGGTGGAAGATGCCTGTGCGTGAGTTCTTTTAACGTGGGCTGGCCGTTGCACACTGGCTACCACACGGGCTTAGCAGAGCAAGGTCTTGGTCCAGTGGCAAGGGGGTCCGAGACGGTTGGAGACCAGGCACTGCTGTATGGGCCAAGTTGCCTACGGCAGGATGTGAGCCATAAGCTCAGCACCGAGCAGCGCCTTCAGGAGAGGAGTTAGGAGATCTGAGATGTGATGAGGGGAGGGGATGAGAGACGCTGGGGCCCTGCTCCATTTTAGCTTCTCGAAGGGTCGTGGGAGAAGTCAGAGTGGCCTCCGCCATTACCCGCGCCACATGCCCGACAGTGTCTCTACCGCTGCTCCTCCAGCTGCTTTCTCCTCCGCAGTTTGGGCCGCCGGCCGAAGGGACTCCGGGGCTGACATTGAACTGGCCGAAGGGATTCCGGGGTCGTCGCCGAGGCCGGCTCCGAATTGGCCGAAGGGACTCCGGGGCTGACATTGAACTGGCCGAAGGTGACTCCGGGGTTGTCGCCGAGGCCAGCTCCGAATTGGCCGAAGGGACTCCGGGGCTGACATTGAACTGGCCGAAGGTGACTCCGGGGTCGTCGCCGAGGCCGGTTCCGAATTGGCCGAAGGGACTCCGGGGCTGACATTGAACTGGCCGAAGGTGACTCCGGGGTCGTCGCCGAGGCCGGCTCCGAATTGGCCGAAGGGACTCCGGGGCTGACATTGAACTGGCCGAAGGTGACTCCGGGGTCGTCGCCGAGGCCGGCTCCGAATTGGCCGAAGGGACTCCGGGGCTGACATTGAACTGGCCGAAGGTGACTCCGGGGTCGTCGCCGAGGCCAGCTCCGAATTGGCCGAAGGGACTCTGGGGCTGACATTGAACTGGCCGAAGGTGACTCCGGGGTTGTCGCCGAGGCCAGCTCCGAATTGGCCGAAGGGACTCCGGGGCTGACATTGAACTGGCCGAAGGTGACTCCGGGGTTGTCGCCGAGGCCAGCTCCGAATTGGCCGAAGGGACTCCGGGGCTGACATTGAACTGGCCGAAGGGATTCCGGGGCTGACATTGAACTGGCCAAAGGGATTCCGGGGTCGTCGCCGAGGCCAGCTCCGAATTGGCCGAAGGGACTCTGGGGTCGGCTCTGAAACTGGCCGAAGGGACCAAATTACAAAATGACTTGACCAAACTCAAGTCACAACCAAATTACTGCTAATGTTCCTGTACTTTCTGCCATTGACATAGACATGTGAGTAATGGCATTGTCCAGAGTACATAACACAAAGTGCAATAGAAGTAATGGCAGGTGCATTGCAGAGCCCTGCTCCATTACAGCTAACACAAGCCAGGAGGAGGTGGGTCCCTTCACATTACCCGAAACTCCTCACAGCCTAAAGTTCACTGAGACTCAGTACTACACTGAGGAGTGAGCCTAGATTATGTGCTCAAGTGCGGCTTGAACCCACAACCTTCTGGCTCAGAGTCCAGTGCTACCACGGAGATGAGGCTGACACTTGTGCAGTGCTGCATTGTTGAAAATGCCTTTTCTCAGATGGTTGTTAAACTGAAGCCCTGTCTGTCTGCTCAAGTAAACCTAAAATATCCCATGGCATTATTTCAGAGAAGGACTGGGAGTTCTCTTTGTGCCTGGGCAAACATTCTCCCGAAACCAATACCACTAGAACAGTTTATAAGATTATTGGTTCATTTGCTGTTTGTGGGGCTTTGGTATGTACACATTAGATGTTGTCTTTGCCTACATAAAAGTGACTACAAAACTTAGTGATTGCAAAGCACTTTGAGATATCCTGCGGATGCAATGAGGCACTACATAAATACACTTTTTTCTTGCCCCAATTGACTTAAAACCAAGAATATGTTAAACTGAACCAAACTGACACTTCAATTTAATGATAAATTAAATTATAATCAAGTTAATGATTCACTAACATCACAATATTTCATGAGAACATAGATGTACAGTTCACATATTTGCAACATCAGTAGTAAAGAGAATATCAGAAATTATGTTAATCTATTTACAGGGTAACATTAAGCATTTAAAAATACTTACAAACGTTTCCAACATGGCACTCTTCACTGCAAATACAATGTCTTCAGTACTAGATTTGTCAAGGTGAATACCTTCTATGTGAGACTCTTCATGCCTAACAAACACCAGAGCTGGTAGAGACACACCAAACTTCTGAGAGCTGAATGGAAATGTAAGATTTGAAATCATGGATTTAAAAAAAGAACCATTTGTTAAAGACATGTAAGAAATGGAAATAAAACTTATCGGAGGTCTATTTTAGCATCAAAAATAACATTAAATGAGAGCTTTCTGAAAGAATTCACATTGCAGTTTGTATTTACCAAGAACAGGCACATTTATACAATACCTTTTGAGAATTTATCTCAATGCGAGGAGCATTCGTAATAAGGTGGATGAATTAACTGTGCAGGTAGCTGTTAACGGATATGATGTAATTGGGATTACAGAGACATGGGTCCAGGATAACCAAGGCTGGGAACTCAACATCCAGGGGTAGTCAATATTCAGGAAGGATAGACAGGAAGGAAAAGGAGGTGGGTAGCGTTACTGGTTAAAGAGGAGATTAACGCAACAGTAAGGAAGGACATTAGCTTGGATGATGTGGAATCTATTTGGGTAGAGCTGCGAAACACCAAAGGGCAGAAAACGTTAGTGGGAGTTGTGTACAGACGACCAAACAGTAGTAGGGAGGTTGGGGATGGCATCAAACAGGAAATTAGGGACGCGTGCAATAAGGGTACAGCAGTTATCATGGGTGACTTTAATCTACATATAGATTGGGCTAACCAAACTGGTAGCAGTACTGTGGAGGAGGATTTCCTGGAGTTTATAAGGGATGGTTTTCTAGACCAATATGTCGAGGAACCAACTAGAGAGCAGGCCATTCTAGACTGGGTCTTGTGTAATGAGAGAGGATTAATTAGCAATCTGGTCGTGCGAGGCCCCTTGGGGAAGAGTGACCATAATATGGTAGAATTCTTCATTAAGATGGAGAGTGACACAATTAATTCAGAGACTAGGGTCCTGAACTTAAAGAAAGGTAACTGTGATGTTATGAGATGTGAATTAGCTAGGATAAAATGATACTTATAGGGCTGACGGTGGATAAGCAATGGCAGACATTTAAAGATCACATGGATGAACTACAACTGTACATCCCTGTCTGCGTAAAAATAAAAAGGGGAAGGTGGCTCAACCATGGCTAACAAGGGAAATTAGGGATAGTGTTAAATCCAAGGAAGAGGCATATAAATTGGCCAGAAAAAGCAGCAAACCTGAGGACTGGGAGAAATTGAATCCAGCAGAGGGGGACTAAAGGTTTAATTAGGAGGGGGAAAATAGAGTATGAGAGTAAGCTTGTAGGGAACATAAAAACTGACTGCAAAAGCTTCTATAGATATGTGAAGAGAAAAAGATTAGTGAAGACTAATGTAGATCCCTTGCAGTCAGAATCAGGTGAATTCATAATGGGGAACAAGGAAATGGCAGACAAATTGAACAAATACTTTGGTTCTGTCTTCACTAAGGAAGACACGAATAACCTCCCAAAAGTAATAGGGGACCGAGGGTCTAGCGAGAAGGAGGAACTGAAGGAAATCCTTATTAGTCAGGAAATTGTGTTAGGGAAATTAATGGAATTGAAGGCCAATAAATCCACAGGGCCTTGATAGTCTGCATCCCAGAGTACTTAAGGAAGTGGCCCTAGAAATAGTGGATGCATTGGTGGTCATTTTCCAACATTCTATAGACTCTGGATCAGTTCCTATAGATTGGAGGGTAGTTAATGTAACCCCACTTTTTAAAAAAGGAGGGAGAGAAAACAGGGAATTATAGACCGGTTAGCCTGACATTGGTGGTGGGGAAAATGTTGCACTCAATTATTAAAGACGCAATAGCAGCGCATTTGGAAATCAGTGACAGGATCGGTCCAAGTCAGCATGGATTTATGAAAGAGAAAGCATGCTTGACAAATCTTCTAGAATTTTTTGAGGATGTAATTAGTAGAGTGGACAAGGGAGAACCAGTGGATATGGTGTATTTGGACTTTCAAAAGGCTTTTGACAAGGTCCCACACAAGAGATTAGTGTGCAAAATTAAAGCACATGTTACTTGGAGGTAATTTATTGACGTGGATAGAGAACTGGTTGGCCGACAGGAAGCAAAGAATAGGAATAAATGGGTCTTTTTCAGAATGGCAGGCAGTGACTAGTGGGGTACCGCAAGGTTCAGTGCTGGGACCCTAGCTATTTACAATATACATTAATGATTTAGATGAAGGAATTGAATGTAATATCTCCAGGTTTGCAGGCGACACTAAGCTGGGTGGCAGTGTGAGCTGTGAGGAGGATGCTAAAAGGCTGCAGGGTGACTTGGACAGGTTAAATGAGTGGGCAAATGCATGGCAGATGCACTATAATGTAGATAAATGTGAGGTTATCCACTTTGGTGGCGAAAACATGAAGGCAGAATATTATCTGAATGGTGACAGATTAAGAAAAGGGGAGGTGCAACAAGACCTGGGTGTCATGGTACATCAGTCATTGAAAGTTGGCATGCAGGTATAGCAGGCAGTGAAGAAGGCAAATGGCATGTTGGCCTTCATAGCACGAGGATTTGAGTATAGGAGCGGGGAGGTCTTACTGTAGTTGTACAGGGCCTTGGTGAGGCCACACCTTGAATATTGTGTACAGTTTTGGTCTCCTAATCTGAGGAAGGACATTCCTGCTATTGAGGGAGTGCACCGAAGGCTCACCAGACTGATTCCCGGGATGGCAGGACTGACAAATAAAGAAAGACTGGATCGACTAGGCTTATATTCACTGGAATTTAGTAGAATGAGAGGGGATCTCATAGAAACATATAAAATTCTGACGGGATTGGACAGGTTAGATGCAGGAAGAATGTTCCCGATGTTGGGGAAGTCCAGAACCAGGGGTCACTGTCTAAGGATAAGGGGTAAGCCATTTAGGACCGAGATGAGGAGAAACTTCTTCACTCAGAGAATTGTGAACCTGTGGAATTCTCTACCACAGAAAGTTGTTGAGGCCAGTTCATTCGATATATTCAAAAGGGAGTTAGATGTGACCCTTAAGGCTAAAGGGAACAAGGGATATGGAGAGAAAGCAGGAAAGGGGTATTGAGGTGAATGATCAGCCATGATCATATTGAATGGTGGTGCAGGCTCAAAGGGCCGAATGGCTTACTCCTGCACCTATTTTCGGTGTTTCTATGTAGTGCAGAAATCATACAGCCATATAGGAACACTTTACTGTAAGCTTATAGAATAGAGAAACGTTAGTTGGCAACATTTGGACAGAATTCATAAAATCATTCTTTGTGGAGCCTGCTACACTCTATAGGCAAATCATTAGTAAAATTTCAGCCCAAACATTTCAGAATAATCACATAACTTTATATATTTTTTAAAACAATGTGACATAGGTGTTTCTTAAGAATTGCAGGGTGCATAATTTGCACTTGAAAGAGATATTTGCAGATTATAAGACAATGTCGCACTGACATGCTGTGCCATGGAGCAATAGTAACACAGATTTCCCTCCGCTGTCGCGTTCCAATCGGGCAAGGAGCAACACTGTCTATTCCCTTCAGTAACTTATCATAACAATAATAATAAATTTTATTTATATAGCGCCTTACATAAGAACATAAGAAATAGGAGCAGGAGTAGGCCACCTGGCCCTTCGAGCGTGCTCCGCCATTTAATAAGATCATGGCTGATCTGATCATAGACTCAGCTGCACTTCCCTGCCCGCTCCCCATAATCTTTTATTGCCTTATCACTCAAAAATCTGTCTATCTCCGCCTTAAATATATTCAATGACCCAGCTCCACAGCTCTCTGGGGCAGAGAATTCCACAGATTTACAACCCTCCAAGAGAAAAAATGTCTCCTCATCTCAGTTTTAAATGGACGGTCCCTCATTCTGAGACTATGTCCCCTAGATTTAGTTTCCCCTATGAGTGGAAATATCTTCTCTGCATCCACCTTGTCGAGCCCCCTCATTATCTTATATGTTTCGATAGGATCACCTCTCATTCTTCTGAACTCCAATGTGTATAGGCCCAACCTCCTCAACCTATCTTCATAAGTCAACCCCCTCATCTCCGGAATCAACCTAGTGAACCTTCTCTGAACGGCCTCCAATGCAAGTATATCCTTCCTTAAATACGAAAACAGTACTCACTACTCTGCGTGTGGCCTCACCAATACCCTGTACAATTGTAGCAGGACTTATCTACTTTTATGCTCCATCCCCCTTGCAATAAAGACCAACATTTCATTTGCCTTCCTGATTACTTGCTGTACCTGCATACTAACTTTTTGTGTTTCATGCACAAGGATCCCCAGGTCCCTCTGTACTGCAACACTTTGCAATTTTTCTCCGTCTAAATTAGAATATGCTTTTCTATTTTTTCTGCCAAAGTGGATAACCTCATATTTTCCCACATTGTACTCCATCTGCCAAATTTTTGCTCACTCACTTAGCCTGTCTATATCCCTTTGCAGATTTTTTGTGTCCTCACAATTTGCTTTCCCGCCCATCTTTGTATCATCAGCAAACATGGCTACATTACACGCGGTACCTTCATCCAAGTCATTAATATAGATTGTAAATAGTTGAAGATCCATCATCGATCCCTGTGGCATTCCACTATTACTGCTTGCCAACTGGAAAATGATCCATTTATCCCGACTCTCTGCTTTCTGTTAGTTGGCCAATCCTCTATCCGTGCTAATATATTACCTCCAACCCCGTGAACTTTTATCTTGTGCAGTAACCTTTTATGTGGCACCTTATTGAATGCCTCCTGGAAATCCAAATACACCACATCCACTGATTCCCCCTTATCCACCCTGCTCGTTACGTCCTCAAAGAATTCCAGCAAATTTGTCAAACATGATTTCCTTTTCATAAAACCATGCTGACTCAGCTTGATTGAACTATGCTTTTCCAAATGTCCCGTTACTGCTTCCTTAATAATGGACTCCAGCATTTTCCCAACGACAGATGATAGGCTAACTGGTCTATAGTTTTCTGTTTATGTCTGCCTCCAATTTTTAAATAAGGGTGGTTTTCCAATCCGCTGGGACCGCCCCAGAATCCAGGGAATTTTGGTAGATTACAACCAATGCATCCACTATCTCTGAAGTCACTTCTTTTAAAACCCCAGGATATAAGCCATCAGGTCCAAGGGACATGTCTGCCTTTAGTCCCATTACTTTACTGAGTACTACTTCTTTTATTATGTTTACAAGAACTCCATGAGGCTGAGTACTGTGAGCTAAACTTACTGTGACCTTAGTCTTCTTTATTGCAACTCCAGAGTGCCTAAACAACATGGCAGCCAGTCTTTTATAATGGCCCTGCACGTGTGTGCAGGTGACCATTAGAACTCCAACAGTTCTGCCCTCTGGTGGCAAGTATTACATAGTTGCATACATACCATCACTCCCCTCCCCCCCACCAAAGTCTTCGGTACAAGTTATTTACAAGTTGAGGCGATCCGGAGCACTTCGCTCCCTGGTTGATCATCTGAGTTCAAACCCTGGCGTGTGTGAGTTGGCCGGACCATTGCTGCACTGCACCGCGACTGGTCTGACCGGACTGTCAGGAACGATGGGTTCATCCTCGTGATTGACAGCAAGCTCAATTGCTGGTTGGGTGTGTGTTGGTGGATCGTCAATGATGATGTCCTCTTCAAGTCATTCCTGGTTGGCAGCAAATCGCAATTTGGTCTGATCTAAATGCTTTCTGCACGTTTGGCCATTTAACAGTTTGATTATAAACACCCTATTCCCTTCCTTGGCCAAAACAGTGCCAGCAACCCATTTGGGACCATGTCCATAATTCAGGACAAATACCGGGTCATAAATATCAATGTCACATGAAACAGCCGCGCGATCGTGGTACATGTTCTGCCGGTGTTGCCGGGTTTCCACGTGATCATGAAAATCCAGGTGGACTAGGGAGAGCCTGGTTTTGAGGGCTCTTTTCATTAACAATTCTGTCGGGGGAAGCCCGGTGAGCGATTGGAGTCGCGTCCGGTAACTGAGCAGAATGCGAGACAAGCGGATCTGCAGGGAGCCGTCCGTTACGCGTTTCATGCTCTGCTTGATTGTTTGGATTGAGTCATCACAGGTTTTGCAGCCGCAAACGTATAGGCCCTGCCATATGCAGTTCGGTCTGCTAGCGACGTCATTTTATGCACAGTGCTTGCCGGTGAGTTTCGATGTTGAGAAGGTATCTGTTTGGTGTTATCGTCCGTGGCCATGCAGATCGCGATGGCCCTGCTCAGGTCTAAGGTTTCGGCAGCCAGCAGCTTTCGAAGAATGACCTCGTGGCTGATGCCCAGCACGAAAAAGTCCCGCAGCATTTCCCCCAACACAGCTCCAAAATCGCAAGGTCCCGCGAGGCATCTCAGGTCAGCGACATAATCCGCCACGTCCTGGCCCCCGGAGTGATGGTGCGTGTAAAAACGATGCCTGGCCATGAGGATACTCTCCCCCGGCTTGAAGTGGTACCGAACCAGCGTGCACAGCTCTGTATATTCCTTCTCCGTTGATTTTGTCGGTGCGAGCAGATTCTTGATGAGGCTGTATATTTTAGGCCCACAGACGGTGAGGAGAACCGCCCTGCGCTTGGCCGCATTAGTGTCTCCTTCCAGCTCGTTGGCCACGAAGTACTGGGTGAGATGCTCGACAAAGGCTTCCCAATCATCATCCTCCAAGAATCTCTCTAATATTCCAACGGCAGCCATGGTTGCGTGAAGGTTCATACTCTGTTACTCGTCACCAATTATTATGTGTACAAGAACTCCACGAGGCTGAGTACTGTGAGCTAAACTTAGTGTGACCTTAGTCTTCTTTATTACAACTCGAGTGCCTAAACAACATGGCAGCCAACCTTTTGTACTGGCCCTGCACGTGTGTGCAGGTGACCATTAAGACTCTCTGGTGGCAAGTATTACATAGTTGCATACATAACATCTTTAGTGATAGTGATTGTATTAAGTTCCTCCCTCCCTATAGCCCCTTGATTATCCACTATTGGAATGATTTTAGTGTCTTCTATCGTGAAGACCGATACAAAATATTTGTTCACGTCTCTGCCATTTCTCTGTTCTCCATGATTAATTCCCTAGTCTCATCCTCTAGGGGACCGATATTTACTTTAGCCATTCTTTTTCTTTTTATGTACCTGTAGAAACTCTTGCTAACTGTTTTTATATTTCGTGCTAGTTTACTTTAATAATCTATCTTCCTTCTCCAGAACCAGGGGACACAATCTAAGGATAAGCGGTAAGCCATTTAGGACTGAGATGAGGAGAAACTTCTTCACTCAGAGAGTTGTTAACCTGTGGGATTCCCTACCGCAGAGAGTTGTTGATGCCAGTTCATTGGATATATTCAAGAGGGAGTCACATATGGCTCTTACGGCTAAAGGAATCAAGGGGTATGGAGAAAAGCAGGAAAGGGGTACTGAGGTGAATGATCAGCCATGATCTTATTGAATGGTAGTGCAGGCTCGAAGGGCCGAATGGCCTACTCCTGCACCTGTTTTCTATGTTTCTATGTTTCATTTTTTTTAGTCGTTCTTTGCTGGCTTTTAAAATTTTCCCAATCCTCTGGCCTCCCACTAGTCTTGACCACATTGTATGGCCTTGTTTTCAATTTGACACCATCCCTTATTTCCTTAGTTAGCCATGGATGGTTATCCCTTCTCTTGCAGTCTTTCCTTCTCATTGGGATATATTTGTGTTGTGAGTTATGAAATATCTCCTTAAATGTCTGCCACTGCTCATCAACCGTCCCAAACTTTAATCTATTTTCCCAGTCCACTTTAGCCAACTTTGCCCTCATACCTTTGTAGTCTCGTTTATTTTAGCTTAGGATATTGGTATGAGAACCAACTTTCTCACCCTCCAACTGAATTTGAAATTGAATCATGTTATGGTCACTCATTCCTAGAGGATCCTTTATACAAGATCATTTATTAATCCTGTCTCATTACACAATACCAGATCTAAGATAGCCTGCTCCCTGGTTGGTTCCGCAACGTACTGTTCAAGGGAACTATCCTGGATATACTCTATGAACTCTTCCTCAAGTCTACCCTGACCAATTTGCTTTGTCCAATCAAAATGATGGTTAAAATCGCCCATGATTATTGCCGTTCCTTTATTACATGCCTCCATTATTTCTTGATTTTATGCTGCATCCAACAGTGTAGCTACTGTTTGGGGCCTGTAGCCTATGCCCACCAGCGACTTTTTCCCCTTATTATTCCTTATCTCCACCCAAACTGATTCAACATCTTGATCTTATGAGCCAATATAGTTTCTCACTAACGCACTGATCTCATCCTTTATTTATAAATAATAATAGCTTTTATTTATATAGCGCCTTTTACAAGTAAAACATCCCAACAGTGTTACAGACAAAAAGCTAAGTTTGGCAATTAACAGGGTTACCTCACCTCCTTTTCCTTTCTGGCTGTCCTTCCGAATTGTCAAATACCCCTGAATATTTAGTTCCCAGTCCTGGTCACCTTGCAACCACGTCTCTGTAGTGGCTATCAGATCATACCCATTTGTATCTATTTGTGCTGTCAACTCATCTATTTTGTTATGAATGCTATGTGCATTCAGATAAAAAGCTTTTAAATTTGTTTTTTTTACCATTTTTTCGCCTTTAACATGATACAATGTCCCAAAGTGCTTCACAACAATGTTACAAGACAAAACAGATAAATTTGACACCGAGCCACAAAAGAAAAAATTAAGGCAGATGACCAAAAGCTTAGATAGAGAGGTAGGTTTTAAGGAGCATCATAAAGGAAGAAAGAGAGGTAGAGAGGCAGAGAGCTTTAGGGTGCGAGTTCCAGAGCTTAGGGCCCAAACAGCTAAAGGCATGGCCACCGATGGTTGAGCAGTTATAATGAGGGATGTTCAAGAGGGCATAATTTAAGGAGCACAGACATCTCATGGGGTTATGAGGCTGAAAAAGATTACAGAGATAGGGAGGGGCAAGGCCATGGATTGATTTATAAACCTCAATCAGATCGCCCCAAAGTCTATGCAGCTCTAACTTTTTTAGCCTATCTTGATAACTAAGTTGCTTTAGACTTGAAATTAGTCTAATGGCCCTTTTCTAAATCCTTTCCAGAGCCTCAATATCACCCACCATGTGAGGAAAGCAAAACTAGACACAGTATTCGAAGTGCGGCCTGACTAAGGTCTTGTACAAGTACAAAACAGTACGCCTCGTCTTATACTCAATTGTCCTATGAATACAACCCAACACCCTATTTGCTCTAGCCATCGCTGCACGGCATTGCTCATGTACCTTTAAGGATGTATGCACTAGAATGTCCAAATCTCTTTCTATCGCCACCATCTTTAATGCTTTTCTCTGGAGGGTGTATGAATGTTGACCATTTGCCCTGCCCACATGCATAACACTGCACTTATCTAAGTTAGACATAATTTTCCAGTCTTGAGTCTAATCTCCCAACACATTAAGATTTGCCTGAATCAGACGAACCTCTTCTACAGTTCTTGCACTCACACAGATCTTGGTGTCATCTGCAAATTTCTAAATTGTGCCACCAACCCCTGAATCCAGATCATTAATAAAAATAGTAAAATTCAATGGTCCCAACACTGATCCCTGCGGGACAGCACTGGTGACCGGTCTCCAAACAGATCCAAATCCATCTATAACTACTCTTTGCCTGTGTCCTGTCAGATAGTTCTTATAAAGCCATGTTTGGTGTCCCTAATATGTCCCTCCCTATCCAAGTATTCAAATATTGCATCCCTTATGATTCTTTCAAGCATCTTACCTATTACTGATGTTAAACTGATGGGCCTGTAGTTACCCAGGTCTGCCTTATCACCTTTTTTTAAAAATAGGGATTATATTAGCCTCCTTCCAATCTGTAGGAACCATTCCAAAGTGCAGTAAGCTATTAAAAATACAGGCCAGAGGCTTCCACAGCACGTGTCCCATCTCCCGGAGGACCCTCGGGTGGATATCATCTATTTTTAAATTCTTAATTCTTTCCAAAACAATATGCTTATTTATGTTAATGTTACTGATAAAGTTAGTATTCTTAAATTCTAATATTCAAGCATCATCTTCAAGGATGAATACTGATGCAAGTACTCCTTTAATATTTCCAACATTCTCAGTGAGTCATTTGTAACCGGTTATTGAACACCCTTCAGTGGCCCAATACAGTCTTTGGTAATTCTCTGACTCTTTACATAACTAGAAAAGCTCTTCCCATTACTGCCACAGTTGTCAACAATCCTTTTTTCCATTAGCCATTTTGCTGATCTAAGAGCGGCCTTCATTTTTTTAGTTGTTCTTTGTACTCAACCCTATTTGGGTGTTAAATGTCTTTCATTTACAGAAACATTTCGGTTTACAGGGAGAGCAAATTGTGAGGAGGACACAAGAAATCTGCAAAGGGATATAGACAGGCTAAGTGAGTAGGAAAAAATTGGCAGATGGAGTATAATGTGGGAAAATGTGAGGTTATCCATTTTGGCAGAAAAAATAGAAAAGGAAATTATAATTTAAATTGAGAAAAATTGCAAAGTGCTGCAGTACAGAGGGACCTGGGGGTCCTTGTGAATGAAGATTAGTATGCAGGTACAGCAAGTAATCAGGAAGGCAAATGGAATGTTGGCCTTTATTGCAAGGGGGATGCAGTATAAAAGCAGAGAAGTCCTGCTACAAATGTACAGGGTATTGGTGAGGCCACACCTAGAGTACTGCATACTGTTTTGGTCTCCGTATTTAAGGAAGGATTGGAGGCTGTTCAGAGAAGGTTCACTAGGTTGATTCCAGAGATGAGGGGATTGACTTATGAAGATAGGATGAGTAGCTTGGGCCTATATTAATTGGATTTCAGAAAAATGAAGGGTGATCTTATCGAAACATATAAGATAATGAGGGGGCTCAACAAGATGGATGCAGAGAGGATATTTCCACTTATAGGGGAAACTAAAACTAGGGGACATAGTCTCAGAATAAGGGGCTGCCCATTTAATATTGAGATGAGGAGGAATCTCTTCT
Source organism: Pristiophorus japonicus (assembly GCF_044704955.1). Taxonomy (NCBI): domain Eukaryota; kingdom Metazoa; phylum Chordata; class Chondrichthyes; family Pristiophoridae; genus Pristiophorus; species Pristiophorus japonicus. The sequence goes on along the minus strand of NC_091980.1, from coordinate 240,376,188 downwards.
CTCAGAGGGTTGGAAATCTGTGAAATTCTCTGCCTCGGAGAGCTGTGGAGGCTGGGTCATTGAATATATTGAAGGCGGAGATAGACAGATTTTTGAGCGATAAGGGACTAAAGGGTGATGGGGAGCGGGCAGGGAAGTGAAGCTTATTCCATGATCAGATCAGCCATGATCTTATTAAATGGCGGAGCAGGCTCGAGGGGCCAAATGGCCTACTCCTGCTCCTATTTCTTATGTTCTTACATTATATTTGTCTTTGTACATAGCCAGTCAACCACCTTAGCTTTTTCTTACCACATTCCTTTCTTTTGATTTTGGGTACATGTTTATTTTCCAGATTTTTAATCTTATTCTTAAAAACTTTCCATTTATATTCAACATTGGTCGCATCACCACCAAGGAGGGTTAGCCAATTTACCCATTCCAAATCATCTGCCATTTTGGAGAAGTTTGCTCTTCTGAAATCCGATACGAGTTGCAGGTTCGCGTTACATTTAGTTCTGCTAGCCAATTGGAACCGTACAATGTGATTACTGTTGCCCAGATGTTCCCCCTATAGAAACTATAATGATCTCTTCCAGTCCTCTACATTACCTTGTTTATAAGTAATCAAAAGAAAGCAAGAACGAAAAGAAAAAATTCGGCCCAAGAATCTTAGCCTCTCCATTGAATATGAACAAGTTGCACCATCATGGACTCTATCCAGCTCATTCATTTCCTGGGAAAGATAACTGATCACTTGGTAAAGCCCATAAAATAAATTCTGAGATTTTTCCCTGCCCCTCAAAGTTAAGCAACAAAACATGACCAGTTGCATTCTTGTCAGGCAGTACAGGAACAAATGTGTTCCATAGAGAATGTTATAATCTATCTTTATTCAAATCTTTTTACCATCAGTCATCTTCTTGGACAGATGTTTATCCAGTTGTTTTTAAAGGAATTCAGTGACACAGCACTATTGTCTTTTGCTGAATTCACAGATCAACTAACTGGGGAAAACAGATTTTCTACTTTTACTTGAAACTTGTTCATCTTACAATCATTCCATCTGTTTATGCAATCACAGTTCAAGTTTGAAGAAACATACATTCATGCACATTTAACCATGCCTTTCAAAATTTTAAATATTTCGATTACGACCCTTCTCAATTTTCTTTTCTCCAATGAAAGCAAGTTCAGTTCGAAGAATCTTGCTTCATATTTTAAACAGAGTTTCCGCTTTGGTCACAATTGGCAATCCAGGCAAAATTGCGTTCAAAATTGTGCTCGTTTTCCGAAGTGAAGTTTTGGATCAAGTTTCTGTTCAATCCATTTGCATAACCACAAACGTAAAATCGTCCATGAACCAACACAATCAGGCAACGTTTTTGAACACAACTATTTTTTTTCCCTTGCATTAGAAATATTCCTTGATATATTTAAAAGAGTGGTAACCTGGTGCAGTTTTGTTAATACAGCCTAAAATGGGGTTATTACAGAAATATAAGCATTTTTAATAAGAGTGTCTAGTCTACAATCTGTGAGTAACCTGATTTTAAATAACTGAAAATGACTTTAAAAATATACAGAGCCATTTACTAGTTTCATTGGTGTACACTAGTCAGTTTCTTACTAAATTAAATATTTTTAATATTTAAAATCTCTCAAAATGTGCCTATTGGTGCCCTTGCGCCTAAAAGAAAGTTTAATTTTAAGAGCCCCCTCTAAAGGGCATAATGAGCGGAAACTCGCCATGATGATTAATTCGATCTGGGGGCGTGGCTAGTTTTGCGAGTTGGGCCAGCTTCCAGCGCAATGTCTTTTGAACCAGTGCAAAAGATCGTGGAAACTCAATTTGCATGAAACGTAACTTGCGTTTGAAATTCTGCGATCTTTTGCGCTGGTTTGGCCAATTTTGGGTGAATTGCACTGAAAATACCAGTGCAACCTAGTGGAAACTCTACCCCCTCAAGTCACAGGATCATCCTTGATGAATTTTTGCATCAATGTTTACTTGGAAATAGGATGCCAAAACTTCAAATGATTTCAAATGTGACCTTACCAATTAGAAATACTGAGTTAAAATAATTTATTTAACTTATTAAATACTTGGCAGACATATTCAGCCTTGTTGATAAATAGATTCATATTGTCCATCAATTACATTCAAATCCTTCCTTTCTCATTCATTGCTAATGGATGTCCATCCATTGTGTGCCAAGTTTTCTTTTGTAACATTCATTTCCCATTTATAGGCAATAAAATCCATCTGTCATTCCTTGACCTATTAATCTCTCTCACAGTGGTCATCTTGCTACGTAGTTTGGTGCTATCAACAAATGTTATGTTTATCTTTACAAGAAATACATTACTCCACATTTTTTTAAAGCATGAATAACAGAGTCCCAGAACAGATCACTGAGAAAGTTCATTAGTGACGGCCTCCAGACAGAGGCTTTTCCTTTTACGTCATGCTGCTATTTCTGACAATTTTCAATGCAGGCAGGTAATTTACCATTAATTCCAGTATGCAGTTTTCTGATGCAATCTATGCTTTTTCATATAAAAAGACAAACTGAAAGATGTGCATTACATCACCTCATTGCAAATTATCTAAAATACAGACATCACTGAAAAGCTTCTTCATTAACTAGTAAGATTTTTTTTATATAGAACATGGCAAGAGTTGGGAAACTGACTTCTGAAATTCAATCCATAGCATCACTGAAATCTGCAAAAACATTGTTACATGGAACCACTTAATACAGGATTGCAAATCTCTCTATTTACATGGATAATTTCAGTTAAAATGTTACCAAAAATCATGATAACAGAAGGTTTGACAGGAAATCCACATGTACACAAGATTTAATAGTATATGCATATATAGATATAACCACTGATGGTACAACAACCGAGCAGGAAAGGAGAGATTAGGAGGGGTGACTGAAAGCTTGGCTTAAGAGATAGTCTTTGGGAAGTTTTTAAAAGGCGGCGAGAGAGGTGAAGAAGTTGGGAGGTTTAGGGAAGGAGTTTGAAAGAATAGAACTGAGATGGCTGTGGTATCTACAGAAGATAGTGTGGCAAATGGATGTAGGGAAGTACAAAAAGTCAGAGGATCAGAGGATGTGGGATTTAGTGAGGGGCAGGACATGTGAGACAGAGTTTTGGACAAGTTGGAAGGTTATGGAGGTTGAGAACCCAGAAAGCAGCATGTTGGACTAGTTGAGTCTAGAGATGGCAAAGGCATGTGTGAGGGTGGGCAATATTGTAGAGGTAGAAGTAAAAAGTCTTGTTGATAGGTAGGATGTGCGATTTAAAGCTCAGTTCAGAGACGAACAGGATTCCAAGATGTAACACGGTCAGGTTTGGACTACAAAATGGCTGGGATGGAGATGGAATCAGTGACAAGACTGCAAAGTTTATGGCAGGGTCTGAAGATCTTATCTTCCCAACGTTCAGCTGAAGGAAGTTGTGACTCAGTCAAGTCTTGACCTGAAATAAGGAGCTTGTCAGCACAGAGGCATTCAAATGGTCAAAAGAAGTGGCAGAGAGGTAGGGCTGCATGACATCAGCATATATATGAAAACTGATTCCATGTGTGCGAATGATGTTGCCAAAGGGCAGCATGATGATAAGGATAATGGACAAGGGGTAGATCCTTTGGAGATTCTGGAGGCGATGGGAAAGGGAAGGAAAGCCATTGCTCCGGATGCACTGGCTGCATTTAGATAGATAGGAATGGAACCATTCAAAACATTGATATTCCAGTCGGTAGATCTTTGTGCCTCCTTAGGCAGTAGCACAGTCATGAGGTCAGGCTGACGTCAGTAACAGCCCTGTAGGGTAAGTGTACCATCAAACAAGCATAAGATACAAGGTAGCAGTCTCCTAAGGCATTGCAATAAAATTTTAATTACTGTTCATTGTGCTGTGAATATCCTCATGTTCTCAACAAATTAAATTGCAACTGAACATTAGAATTATATTTCCCTTTAGATTTCTTTTGTAACAATGAAAATACTTTATGAATAATTTATAAATGTGATGCAAACTACAGTTTCAAAATGAATGAGTAATGTCATGTATTCAACTGTCATTGTAACCCATGTATAAACTGACCTAAGTTGTACACCGTGAGTACATTGACCATTAGGTGGTGAACTTGTGGGAGACACTCCTAACCTGGACTTTCAGGTATAAAAGGGAAAGCTCCACCCACCTTCTTCACTTCAGTGCTGGCTAATAAAGGTTACTGGTCACAGAGTGACCTTCTGTCAAGTATGGGCCTCGTGTGCATTTATACTGTATAGTAAGGACATATCATTGGCGACGAGAAACTGGGATTTAAACCATGCGAGCATGGCCACTAGCAGCACAGACGAGAGGTACTGTGTTGGTGATGATTGGGATGATTTCATTGAGAGACTACAGCAAAGTTTCGATACCAAGGAATGGTTAGGACAGGATTTGGCCGACAAACGCAGGGCTTATCTCCTGACGGTTTGTGGATCCAGGACGTACTCCCTGATGAAGGACCTTCTAGCGCCAGAGAAGCCGGCGGACAAGACTTTTGAAGAGCTCAGTAAGTTGATCGGGGAACACTTTAAACCGGCGAGCAGCATGCACATGGCGAGACAGCGGTTTTATACGCACCGGCGGCGAGAAGGGCTAAGCGTTCCAGACTTCGTGGCAGATCTCCGGCGACTGGCGAGCCTATGTAAGTTCCCAGATGCATGCAGAGCGGAGATGCTGCGAGACTTTTTTTATTGAGGGCATCGGGCATGCTGGGGTTTTTAGGAAACTGATTGAGACCAAAGACTTGACCCTGGAAGAGGCGGCTTTGATGGCCCAGACATTTATCTCAGGAGAGGAAGAGACCAGAATGATGTTTGACAAAAATCTTGGCTTAAATGCAGCAAATAGACAGAGAGTCAACATTGTTAACGTGGCACACAGTTCTCCAGGCAGACAGGGGCAAGTCGGACATGCCCGAGCATGTAGTTGAACCCAAAGGGGAATTCAACAGAGACAATGGCTAGCTGAACGGTGATTCATGTCTTCGCAAGGGACAATGCGGCCAGTAATGGGGCCATCAACACCTGTCAATGGTGCGCTTAAGGACAGTGACAGAGACAGTCAGAAACGATCGACTGGTAATGGAACTTTTGTTTCCAACAACGGTTCATGTTGGAGGTGTGGAGGCAAACACTCAGCTAGAGCTTGCAGGTATCAGCAATATACCTGCAGAAATTGCAACGTCAGCGGTCACTTGGCACGTATGTGCAGGAAGGCTGCAGCCAGGTTGCTGTAAGAGGAGGACAGGCCCGATGTAAGCCCTACGAGGCCAAATGAACACTGGGGGAAATCGCTGGAAGCTGAAGTTCAGCGAGTTCATGTGGAGCACATACACAGTTCATATACCAGGACGCCACCGATAATGATGAAAGTGCTCCTCAATGGCATCTCAGTATCAATGGAGCAAGACACGGGGGCCAGCCGGTCCCTGATGAATATCAAACAGTTCGACAAGTTGTGGGCGTCCAAGGCAAGGAGGCCAAAATTATTGCCGATTGACGCACAGCTACGGACATATACAAAGGAGATCGTTCCGGTGCTAGGCAGCGCCACGGTAGTTGTGACCCACAAAGATTCGGAGAACAGATTGCCACTCTGGATTGTCCTGGGGGACGGTCCCGCACTACTGGGGAGGAGTTGGCTTGCTGTCATGAACTGGAAATGGGGCGATGTCAATGCAATTTCTTCTGTGGAGCGGATATCATGCTCACAGGTCCTGGACAAATTTGACTCATTATTTCAACCCAGCATTGGCACTTTCATGGGGACCAAGGGAGTGATTCACATAAACCTGGACACCAGGCCAGTACACCACAAGGCCAGAGTGGTGCCGTACGTGATGCGGGAGAAGATAGAAGGCAAATTGGACTGCCTGCTGAGGGAAGGCATCAGCTCGCCAGTCGAATTCAGTGACTGGGCGAGCCAGATTGTGCCGGTGCTCAAGGCGGATGGGTCGGTCACGATATGTGGTGATTACAAGGCCACCATCAGTCGGGTGTCACTCCAAGACCAGTACCCGCTACCGAGAGCGAAGGACCTCTTTGCGACGCTATCCGGTGGCAAACTTTTTTCAAAATTGGACCTGACCTCAGCTTACATGACCCAGGAGCTGGCGAGTGAGTCGAAGAAGCTGACCACCATCACGACACACAAGGGATTGTTTGAGTACAACAGATGTCCATTCGGGATTCGCTTGGCCGCCGCGATCTTTCAACTAAATATGGAAAGCCTCCTCAAGTCGATTGTAAGGACGGTGGTTTTTCAAGACAGCATCCTCATCACGGGTTGCGATACTGAAGAACACCTCCACAACCTGGAGGAGGTGCTACGCAGACTGGACCGGGTAAGGCTGCGACTGAAAAAGGCGAAGTGCGTCTTCCTCACTCCAGAGGTAGAAATCCTGGGGATGAGGGTAGCAGCAGACGGGATCAGTCCTACTGCGTCCAAAACCGAAGCGATCCAGAGAGCACCCAGACCCCGTAACACGACGGAGCTGTGTTCGTTCCTGGGGCTCCTGAACTATTTTGGTAACTTTCTTCCCAAATTGAGCACGCTGTTAGAGCCGCTACACGTGCTCCTACGCAAAGGTCGTGAATGGGTCTGGGGGACAGCCAGGAAAGGGCTTTTGATAGAGCACACAATTTGTTATGCTCCAACAATCTGTTAACGCTATATGACCCATGTAAGAAACTTGTTTTAACGTGCGATCCGTCGTCCTATGGGGTCGGGTGTGTGTTGCAACATGTCAATGCCAAGGGTCAGTTACAGCCGGTAGCTTATGTCTCCAGAAGTCTGTCCCAGGCAGAAATGGGCTACGGGATGGTAGAAAAGGAAGCACTTGCATGTGTATATACAGTAAAAAAAATGCACCAGTACCTGTTTGGCAGGAAATTTGAGCTGGAGACAGATCACAAACCCCTGTCGTCCCTTTTGGCCGACAACAAGGCCATAAATGGAAATGCATCGGCCCGCATACAGAGGTGGGCACTCAAATTAGCCACCTATGACTACACAATTCGGCACAGACCGGGCACTGAAAACTGCGCCGATGCACTCAGCAGGCCCCCACTAGCCACCACCGAGCAAGCTGCTGAGATGGTCATGGCTGTTGAAGCTTTTGAAAGCGAAGGCTCACCCGTGACAGCCCGTCAGATCAAAATCTGGACAAATAGAGACCCGCTACTGTCTTTTGTCAAGAATTGTGTCGTGAATGGAGACATTTCAACTGGTTTACATTACACTGTCAGTTAATTAATGCATCAGCTAAAAATGTCAACAATCCTTTGTAAAAGCAGATCAGAATAGCCTTATCAAACATTTCCAAAGTAGACCAGAAGTCTCACTGAGTCCAGTCTGTGAGGAGTTGGATGTGGTGGCAATACTGATGTTAAAGTTGGCTACCACCATGAGTTAAGGAGAGAAAAATCATCTGGAGATCCCGCTGATCTGCAAATTCTGTTGGAAGTGCATGTGCACATAACATGAGCAGAGAATTGGAGTGTGATCCCTTCCACCCATGTGAGCCTCCCTGAAGAACTGTCATTTTGTTAAAGTACAAGATGACTAATGGTGCTAGTGGCCCCCATAGGCTAGAAATGTGTCAACACCTTCAGGAAGGGAAGAAAAATTGATGATGATATTCATTTTCCTGTTGAAAGTTTTTATTAGATTAAAATCAGTACTGTACTCGTAAAAATAAGATTAAAAATGACAGCGTACCAGGGTACAAAAAGGTAAATAGGAGGGCTCCACAATACCATTCTTCTAAAGTCAGCTGGTGTCATTCTCAATTTGGTCTCATCACTGGTCAATAAAATCTCATGGGTTTTCCACTTCTCAATTCACTAGAGTGTATGCTCAGTTACTTTCATGGCAAATCGTGATCTATGCCAACCAATGGAAAGAGTTGAGTTGATAGAACAGTGACCTGAGGTTGTTCTCAAAAATTCTGGAAGGTTGTCATGAATAAACTGTGGAGTCTGAGTACAGCAGACATTCTGTTTTCAACTTACACAGTTAGATGTCCAGCTCTGCACTGATAAACACCAATTTCCTGTACTTAACTCCATTTCTGAAGTACCTTGAGACACTTTTACAATAAAGTGTTATAAAAAAGCAAGCTACTGTTATACAAAATACTAATTTTGCAATAATGCAAAGTAGACACTACTAGTCTATGCTTGCACCAACACAAGAAATGGCAAATAAACTGGGACACATCAACTTCAAAGGTTTGTGGCACTTTTAGGAACGTCATTTTCCTACAGAAGTGGAGTATGTGAAAACAAATTCAAAAGTTAATGGGCCCAAGTTTGCCCCCACCCACACCCCCCCGCCCCCGCCTCCATCCGCTTCGAATGGCGCACCTCCATGAGATGCGCCGACTTTGTAGAAGAAAAAACGCACCTAAAGCTTACCATGGTATTCGCCCTGCTGCTGGAACATTGCAGGCCCTTGGCTTGGCGCAGCAGAAGGAATGGGGGGCAGAGCCAGGTCCCAGCGCTGAAAACAGTGCCGGGACCTCTGCACATCCGCGCAAGAGTGTGCGCGCATGTGCAGTAAGCTCCTCGCCCTGAATCTCTGCAGGTTGTGTGGGAGGAGCCCGAAGCACGCCGCCCCTAGCCCTGGTCGAATGGGCTCCCCGCCATTTGATCAAGACTGCTGTGGCTGTCCGCAAGCATTTGGAGAGGAACAGGAAGGATAAAGATGCCAAGTTCCGTTTGATTCTTATTGAGAGCAGAATCCACAGGCTAGCTCGTTATTACAAGTCCAAGAGGGTACTTCCACTTAACTGGAAGTCTGAATCCTCCAAGCTTCAGCACGTAGCCTAAGAAGTTTTTTCATTGGTTTATTGGATCTAAAAAAAATAAAATGCTCCCCCTCTCCCCCCACCCACTTCTCTCCCCCCTCCGCCACCCCACCCCACCTCCCCCCCCCCCCCACCCCCACCACATGCCGCGATGAGCCTAGCCTCCTGGTGTTCGTCTACCGCCCCTAGCTCTGGCCAAATGGGCTCCCTCATCAGCAGCCCGCTGCCTTCCCTTCACATAAAGGTAGGACTTCTATTTTTTATTTGTTATTGATTGTTTATTACTTTGGTCTTGGTGCTTTAGGTGCAGGGTTCCTTCTGTTTTTTTATTTGTTAATTAATTGCTTATTACTTTTTGTGCTTTGTTTAGTGCTTTGTAAGTCTTGGTGCTAGATGCAGGTCCTCTCAGCTTTCTTGTATTTTTTATTTGTTATTGAATGCTTATTTTTGTGCTTTGTTTATTGCTTGATGCTTTAAATGTACTGCTTTGTTTATTGCTTAGTGCTTTAAATGTACTTAAGCTTCTTTAATGTTGTTGTAAAGGTGTTTAGTGCTTTACAAAATCCTCTCATTTCCCTTCCCCCCCCCTGCCCATCTCTGGCTACCTGCACTGATTTCTTAATTCACCGCAAGGTTTTTCTGAGCTTACAAAAGTGGCCACATACGCTGGCCTAAGTTAGTTTGGAGTATCTTTTAGCTGGCTAAACTTGCTTAAATGGCCAAAACAGGTGTAAGTGGCTGGTAACGCCCCCTTTTGAAAAAACAACTAAACTTAAAAAAAAATCTAACTAACTCACTTACATTGGAGCAATTTAAATGGGGAGAATTGCGATTTTTAAGAAACTCCAAAAAATCTAGTTGCTGCAAAAGAAACAGAGCAACTCCTGGGGAAACTTAGGCCCGATATGTGGCTGGACGTAGTTATTTTTCAGAAATGTATTTTCAATGTTACCACAAACCACAACCACAATATTCTGGGAAAAGAAAATGTAATCACTTACAGATATATAGCATCTTTCTGTGCATACAATCCCATTCCCACTGTGCCCCTCAGAAAACGAGCAGCTTCAACAAAGGCGTCATGCACTGAAACAAAAGGCAAAGGGTTATGGCATTGGCATAAGCAAAAAGCTGATTTCAAAGGCGAGGACAAAAAGGTGAAAGTTTCACTAAAAAGCAGAGTATTAATTTTGCAACTTGGTCTTCAGAGATTGCTGGTGTAATCTTATGCGTGATAGTCCACTGGCTCTGTATGGTTACAATTAAAACACTATTTGGGATTTCCTGCGAGCAGATCTTTATTTCTTTCACTGGAAATTTAAGAATGGCAATAAAAGAATTCCAGTGTACAATCCAAAACTTACAGACTGCTTATTCATAAATATGGTAGTGTAGTGGTTATACTATTGGGCCAGCAACCCAGAGATTGTCAATTCAAATCCTACTCAACAAGTTGTGAGGCGGAATTCAATAAATGTGGCATTTTGTAGGCTTTCCCTCCCTCCACCCCCCAACCTGTCAAGTGAAGGGAATCTACCACCCCAACCTACATGTGACTCTAGTCCAAACCAAATGTCTGATGATAATGCTCTCTGAAGTCCCACAGGTAACTAGGGATGGACAATCATTGTAGCCTTGCCAGCACTGCCATATCTTGGGAATAAATGTTAAAACAAAATAATGAGAGAGAAATTGTATGATTGGTGTTATCATCAGCATTAAATACAGTGCACACAACTACTATCATTTATCATCATCATAGGCAGTCCCTCGGAATCGAGGAAGACTTGCTTCCACTCTTAACATGAGTTCTCAGGTGACTGTACAGTCCAATACGAGAACCACAGTCTCTGTCACAGGTGGGGCAGATAATCGTTGAGGGAAGGGGTGGCTGGGACTGGTTTGTCGCATGCTCTTTCTGCTGCCTGCGCTTGATTTCTGCACGCTCTTGGCGGCAAGACGCGAGGTGCTCAGCGCCTTCCCAGATGCGCTTCCTCCACTTAGGGCGGTCTTTGGCCAGGGTCTCACAGGTGTCAGTGGATGTTTTACTTTATCAGGGAGGCTTTGAACGTGTCCTTGTAACGTTTCCGCTGCCCACCTTTGGCTCGTTTGCTGTGAAGGAGTTCCGAGTAGAGTGCTTGCTTTGGGAGTTTTGTGTCTGGCATGCGAACTATGTGGCCTGTCCAGCGGAGCTGATCAAGTGTGGTCAGTGCTTCGATGCTGGGGATGTTGGCCTGGTCGAGGACGCTAATGTTGGTGCGCCTGTCCTCCCAGGGAGAACAATGCACCAATATATCATTTATACAGCAGCAGACATAAAACATTCCAAGGTATTTCACAAGAGGTGAGAAAATGGACAGTGACCAGTAACAGGAGAAAAGTTAGGAGAGGTGGCTAAAAGGCATGGCCAAAGAGGAAGAATATGAGGAGGCTATCAAAGATAGAAGATGGCAAAAGAGTGGAAACCTGAAGGCCCTGCCACCAAATGAAGAAGAGAAGCATTTGGTGATGGAAAGAGGTTCTGAATCAAAAGAGAAGAATACTTGCACATATGTCACACAGCTAGGGAGGGGCAAGACAATGGAGGGATTTGTAACCAAGGATGAGCATTTTTAATTCAGTGGGAAATGGTGAGCCAATTGGAGGCTGGCAAGGACAAGGGTAACATGAGAGTAGGACTTGGTATGGAACAGGATACAGGCTGCAGTTTTGGACAAGTTGGAGTTTATGTAAGGTGGACTTTGGGGTGAGCACAGTATTGGAAAAGTTGAAGCTGGAGATGATGAGGGTATAGTTGAGGGTTTCAGCAATAGCAGAGGAAGAGATGGAAATAGTCAATCCTGGTGATGGATAGAATCTAAGGTTTGAAGTTCACTCTCAAACAGGACAAAAAGGTTGTGCGCCATTGGATTCAGCCGAAGTGCACAACTGAGAAGGGACGGATGGAATTGGGCTCTAGCAAGTGAAATTTTTGGCAGGAGCAAAGTAGGACGATATCAGTCTTGCCAATCCATCCTAAATTTCTCACAATTAATCTTATATCTATGTTCCCTCATTCTGGACCACTCAACTATTGGAAACATTCTGTTTCAATCTAAACACTTCTACCAAATCACCCCTTAATCTCCTCTGTTCTAATAAAAACAGCCCCACTTTTTTCCAAGTAAAAACAGAAACTGCTGGAAACAGGTCAGGCAGCAACTGTGGAGAGAGGAAGCTAGATCAAGAAAAGATTGCAGAGTTAAGTTGGAATGAAATGGTGAATGGATTTGTAAAGGAGGAGGATTTTGAAATCAATGGGGAGCATTTGGAAGTTTGCAAGGAGAGAGGTGATAGGTGGGGAAAGACTTACCACTAAGTTAGGATGTAGGTGGCAAGAGTTCTGGACACATTGAAGTTCATGCCGGGTGGAACTCAGGAGACTGATGAACAGGGCACTGGAGAAGCCAAGCTGACAGCTGACTAAGATATAGGTGAGGAGTAGAGCAGCCAATGGAGTGTGATAGGGAAAGTGATGGGCAATACTACGGAGGTGGAAGTAGTTTGGTGGTGATTATGCACTGGATGCGGATTTTGCCACTCAGCTCAGGATCGAACAGTTGGGTTCATCTTGAGCAAGTAGCTTGAAAGGGGTAGATTCAGGATCTGCATTGCAGAATTTCTGGTGAAAACCAAATAGGATCATAAACAGGTAGTTGACAGCACAATGACAGTCGTGTAATCGAAGAGGATGGCGAGAGGTAAAGCTGGTGTCATTGAGATATACAACAATATAAGAAATAGGAGCAGGAGTAGGCCACCTGGTCTCTCGAGCCTGCTCCGCCATTTAATAAGATCATAGCTGATCTGATCATAGACTCAGCTCCACTTCCCTGCCCACTCCCCATAACCCCTTACTCCCTTATCGCTCAAAAATCTGTCTATCTCCGCCTTAAATATATTCAATGACCCAGCCTCCACAGCTCTTTGGGGCAGAGAATTCCACAGATTTACAACCCTCAGAGAAGAAATTCCTTCTCATCTCAGTTTTAAATGGGCGGCCCCTTATTCTGAGACTATGTCCCCTAGTTTTAGTATCCCCTATGAGAGGAAATATCCTCTCTGCATCCACCTTGTTGAGCCCCCTCATTAACTTATATGTTTCGATAAGATCACCTCTCATTCTTCTAAACTCCAATGAGTATAGGCCCAAACTACTCAACCTATCTTCGTAAGTCAACCCCCTCATCTCCAGAATCAACCTAGTGAACCTTCTCTGAACAGCCTCCAATGCAAGTATATCCTTCCTTAAATACAGAGACCAAAACTGTACACAGTACTCCAGGTGTGGAAGCTGACTCTGTACTAGCAGACTTGCAGAAGGAGGGGAAATCTGCAATATATGAAAGTTTTACTTTAAAATGTCAAATCTAATTTCCATGAATTTACACACAGAAACATTGATGCATCAAGAGTTCACCATCAGTATTAAGCTTTACTGAGTGATCCGACAGCGATAACAAATTCTGAGGGATTTAGTTTGAAGTTCTTATTGTACCTTGTTTCATGTCTGGGCTTAATAATCCTACAATAGAAATGTCCCATTGAGGTTTGAGATCACGATGTAACTCTCCTCTTAGATAGGCTTCAACATCTTCTGTCGATGTCAATAGGACAGGATTAGCCACCTTGCTCCTAAAATAAAGAACAAATGGAGATCATCTAGCGACAATTCCTAGAGTAGGCAAAACAGATGCAAATTACTAATAATAGAACTCTAAATTTTCTGACAAGCAAGGGACAGGGTGCAGTTTAACTACAAACCAAACAGATAAATATCGATGCTCACCCAATAGTTGATCTAATTCAGCAACTGCAACTATCGATATTTTATTTGTATTCCTGATTCAAGGAAGTTAGTACTTCTTATACAATATTTAGTTTCCAAACAGTGCTTCATTATAAATCTAAGCCCAAAAGATATTTGTTGAATTCAACAATGTATAAATGCTCAATGCAGTCTTCTAAACATGTGGTGCACAGACAGCCTCTGGTGGATGTAATGGGTACCACAGTGTCAGGCATTCACTAGAATGCAATTTTGTAACATCCTTTCAACAACAAAGTATTTATATAGCACCTTTAATGTAGTAAAACGTCCCAAGGCACTTCACAGGAGCATTATGAACCAAAATTTGGCACCAAGCCACATAAGGAGATATTGAGGCAGATAAGAGGTAGGTTTTAAGGAGCGTCTTAGAGGAGGGAAGAGAGGTGGAGAGGTTTTGGGAGGGAATTCCAGAGCTTAGAGCCTTGGCAGCTGAAGGCACTGCCGCCAATGGTCGAGCAATTAAAAATCGAGGATGCTCAGGAGGCCAGAATTGGAGCTGCGCAGATATCTCATAGGGTTGTGGGTCTGGAGGAGATTACAGAGATGGGAGGGGGAGTGGCGAGGTCATGGAGGGGTTTCAAAACAAGGACGAGAATTTTGAAATTGGGGCATTGCTTAGCCAGGAGCCAGTGTAGGTCAGCAAGAACAGGTGTGATGGGTGAATGGGACTTGGTGCAAGTTAGCACATGGACAGCCGAGTTTTGGATGACCTCAAGTTTACGGAGGATAGAAAATGGGAAGCCAGCCAGGAGTGTGTTGGAGTAGTCAAGTCTCGAGGTAACAAAGGTATGGATGAGGGTTTCACTAAATTAACACCCAGAGTTGATATTCATTTGGGTACTTAACATACAGCTTTATTGACAGAATAAGAATCACATACACAGAATCCTGCTCTTTCCATGGTAGGCTAAAGCTAACCGTACGAGATTTCACAATATAAAGGGCTTGAAGAATTTGAACTAATTACCCCATCCCATAAACTAAAGTATGCAATCTCCAGATGCTGTAACCTAATGTTTCAGCTACTCTTTATACAGAGTGTGAATTGTGCCAATGAAAAAAAAGTAAGATTTTAATTTCCAGAACGGTCACAGTTTAACCACTCAAATTTTCCCTTGGAAGATTGTTAACGGACATGCCTGGAGTGATGCCAACAGTTCACAGAATCAAGAAAATCTATTAGGTCCTTAAAGGAATTTGTCTGAATAACATTATCTTAGAAAGGTGCTTCCAGATTATCACCTCAACACCTTGCCACCACATTACTGTAATGCATCCATCCCTTGATGGTATTTCAAGTTTAGCTATCATCTGCTCAGTTTATTTTCCTCATTCTAGGCAAGCAAGGAGTGATGAGCCATAACATCTCAGAACCCAGCTTCATACATCTCAATGCTCGGTGTTCAACTGACTGGGTCTGAGATTCTTGGCCAGAATTTGAGGTCAGATACTACCAGTTATACCAGTACTAGAACACAAGCTAAATTCTAAAATTCAAGACGATGCACCCACCCTGAAAGTAGTGGATATGGATATAAGCAAATGGTGGGATAATGGAGGCAAAAGCTGATGTCCCACAAATTCCACCATTTACTCCAGAATTGCACCCAACTTAAGTTAATCTTGTAGAAGAGGGGCAAATTATCTGCAAATCAGGAAGTGATTGAATTCACAGACTTTGTCAACTTCAACTCTTATTTTTTTTTGCCAAATGATTTCTAAAATGGCGGAAACAATCATTTTCATATTCCAAATGGTTACATCTTGTTATGGATGTAAAACAAGCAACAAAAAAGCATATTGGGTTCTTTGATCTTTAGCCGGACACTTTCAAGCAACTACAGTTGCCCTCTAATTGATCTCAAATATTTTAATACAACTGCAATGATCTATTTAGACTATTTTCCCATATTGAAGATTTGAAAAGTAGCCTTAAATGGGCAGGGTAGATTAAACTTATGTTCATTTTAGCAACTGGATGTTACAACTTTGGTCCAGCCCCCAGATTACCAGTGACCATCAGCTAGTCTCTTATCACAGCAACTTTCTTCCTATTATCTGGCACGGATTACATAGGAGATACGGCACAAAAGAAGGCCATTTGGCCCAACCAGTCCATGCCGGCATTTATGCTCCACTCGAGTCTCCACCTGTCTTTCCTCATCTAAATCTATCTGCATAACCCTCTATTCCCTTCTTCCTCATATGCTTGTCTGGGCTCCCCTTCAATGAACATAAACATAAGAACATAAGAAATAGAGCAGGAGTAAGACATTTGACCCATCAAGCCTGCTCCGCCATTCAATAACCCTCAACTCCACATTCCTGCCCGCTCCCCATAACCCTTGACACACGTGTCATTCAAAAATCTCTCTATCTCCACCTTAAATATATTCAATGACCCAGCCTCCACAGCTCTCTCGGGTAGAGAATTCCAAAGATTCACGACTCTCAGAAGAAATTCCTCCTCATCTCCATTTTAAATGTGCGACCCCTTATTCTGAATGTATGCGCCCCTAGTTCTAGATTCCTCCCAAGAGGGGAAACATCCTCTTTGCATCTACCCTGTATGTTTCAATTAGATCACCTCTCATTCTTCTAAACTCCAATGAGTATAAGCCCAACCTGCTCAACGTTTATTCATAAGACAACCCCTTCATCTCAGGAATCAACCTAGTGAACCTTCTCTGAACTGCCTCCAATGCAAGTATATCACTCCTTACAAAGGCTTACAAAGCAGCAAACCTGAGGGCTGGAAAAAATTTAGAATTCAGCAGAGGAGGACAAAGGGTTTAATTAGGAGGGGGAAAATAGAGTATGAGAATAAGCTTGCAGGGAACATAAAAACTGACTGCAAAAGCTTCTATAGATATGTGAAGAGAAAAAGATTAGTGAAGACAAATGTAGGTCCCATGCAGTCAGAATCAGGTGAATTTATAATGGGGAACAAAGAAATAGCAGACCAATTGAACAAATAATTTGGTTCTGTCTTCACTAAGGAAGACACAAATAACCTTCCAGAAATACTAGGGCACCGAAGGTCTAGCGAGAAGGAGGAACTGAAGGAAATCCTTATTAGTCAGGAAATTGTGTCAGCAAAATTGATGGGATTGAAGGCCGATAAATCCCCAGGGCCTGATAGTCTGCATCTCAGAGTACTTAAGGAAGTGGCCCTAGAAATAGTGGCTGCATTGGTGGTCATTTTCCAACATTCTATAGACTCTGGATCAGTTCCTATGGATTGGAGGGTAGCTAATGTAACCCCACTTTTTAAAAAAGGAGGGAGAGAGAAAACGGAATTATATACCAGTTAGCCTGACATCGGTAGTGGGCAAAATGTTGGAATCAATTATTAAAGATGTAATAGCAGCGCATTTGGAAAGCAGTGACAAGATCGGTCCAAGTCAGCATGGATTTATGAAAGGGAAATCATGCTTGACAAATCTTCTAGAATTTTTTGAAGATGTAACTAGTAGAGTGGACAAGGGAGAACCAGTGGATGTGGTGTATTTGGACTTTCAAAAGGCTTTTGACAAGGTCCCACACAAGAGATTAGTGTGCAAAATTAAAGCACATGGTATTGGGGGTAATGTATTGACGTGGATAGAGAACTGGTTGGCAGGCAGGAAGCAAAGAGTAGGAATAAACGGGTCCTTCTCATAATGGCAGGCAGTGACTAGTGGGGTACTGCAAGGTTCAGTGTTGGGACCCCAGCTATTTACAATATACATTAATGATTTAGACTAAAGAATTGAAGGTAATATCTCCAAGTTTGCAGATGATTTTAAGCTGGGGGCAGTGTGAGCTGTGAGGAGGATGCTTCGAGGCTACAGGGTGACTGGGACAGGTTAGGTGAGTGGGCAAATGCATGGCAGATGCAGTATAATATAGATAAATGTGAGGTTATCCACTTTGATGGCAAAAACACGAAGGCAGAATATTATCTGAATGGTGACAGATTAAGAAAAGGGGAGGTGCAACGAGTTATTGAAAGTTGGCATGCAGGTATAGCAGGCGGTGAAGAAGGCAAATGGCATGTTGGCCAATAGCAAGAGGATTTGAGTATAGGAGCAGGGCGGTCTTACTGCAGCTGTACAGGGCCTTGGTGAGGACACACCTTGAATATTGTGTACAGTTTTGGTCTCCTAATCTGAGGAAGGACATTCTTGCTATTGAGGGAGTGCAGCGAAGGTTCACCAGACTGATTCCCGGGATGGCAGGACTGACATATGAAGAAAGACTGGATCGACTAGGCTTATATTCACTGGAATTTAGAAGAATGAGAGGGGATCTCATAGAATCATATAAAATTCTGACGGCATTGGACAGATTAGATGCAGGAAGAATGTTCCCGATGTTGGGGAAGTCCAGAACCAGGGATCACAGTCTAAGGATAAGGGGTAAGCCATTTAGGACCAAGATGAGGAGAAACTTCTTCACTCAGAGAATTGTGAACCTGTGGATTTCTCTACCACAGAAAGTTGTTGAGGCCAGTTTGTTAGATATATTCAAAAGGGAGTTAGATGTGGCCCTTACGGCTAAAGGGATCAAGGGGTATGGAGAAAAATCAGGAATGGGGTACTGAAGTTGCATGATCAGCCATGATCATATTGAATGGTGGTGCAGGCTCGAAGGGCCAAATGGCCAACTCCTGCACCTATTTTCTATGTTTTTATGTTAATCACAAGGGACTATGGAGCGTCCTCATCTGTTCAGCTGCCCCCAAAAGTTTGTCGCCATCCTCCGCCTGCTCCACGACGACATGCAAGCTGTGATCCTGACCAATGGATCCACCACAGACACAATCCACGTTCGGACCAGGGTCAAGCAGGACTGCGTCATCGTGCCAACCCTTTTCTCGATCTTCCTCGCTGCAATGCTCCACCTCACGCTCAACAAGCTCCCCACTGGAGTGGAACTAAACTATAGAACCAGTGGGAACCTGCTCAACCTTCGTCGCCTCCCGGCTAGATCCAAGACCGTCCCATCCTAAGTCCTCGAACTACAGTATGCGGACAACACTTGCGTCTGCGCACATTCAGAGGCTGAACTCCAAGCCATCGTCAACATCTTCACCGAGGCATACGAAAGCATGGGCCATTCATTAAACATCCGTAAGACAAAGGTCTTCCACCAACCTGACTCCGCCACACAGCACTGCCCCCCCAGTCATCAAAATCCATGGCGCGGCCTTGGACATCGTGAACCACTTTCCATACCTCGGGAGCCTACTATCAGCAAGGGCAGACATCGATGATGAGGTCCAACACCGCCTCCAGTGCACCAGCGCAGCTTTTGGTCGCCTGAGGAAGTGAGTGTTCGAAATCAGGCCCTCAAATCTGGCACCAATTTATGGTCTACAGGGCTGTAGTGATACCCACCCTCCTGTATGGCCCAGAGACGTGGACCATACACAGTAGATATCTCAAATCGCTGAAGAAATACCACCAACGATGTCTCCGCAAGATCCTGCAAATCCCTTGGGAGGATAGACGCACCAATGCAAGTGTTCTCGATCAAGCCAACATCCACAGCATCGAAGCACTGACCACACTCGACCAGCTCTGTTGGGCGGGCCACATTCTCCACATGCCCGACACAAGACTCCCAAAACAAGCGCTCTACTCGGAACTCCGACACGAGAGGCGATCCCCAGCTGGGCAGAGGGAATGTTTAAAGGACAGCCTCAAAACCTCCTTGATAAATGCAACATCCCAACTGACACCTCGGAGTCCCTGGCCAAAGACCTCCCAAAGTGGAGGAAGAGCATCTGGGAGGGCGCTGAGCACCTTGAGTCTCGTCGTCGAGAGCATGCATAAATCCCTCGCAGCACTTTGTAGTCTCTCTCATTTAAATAATTTGCTTTTTTATTCTTCCTAACAAAGTGGATAACGTCACATTTTCCCACATTATATTCCATCTGCCAAATTTTTGCCCACTCACTTAACCTATCTATATCCCATTGCAGATTCTTTGTGTCCTCTTCACAACTTGCTTTCCCACCTATGTTTGTATCAGCAAATTTGGTTACATTACACTTGGTCTCGTTATCCAAATCACTAATATAGATTGTAAATAGTTGAGGCCCCAGCCCTGTGGCACCCCACAAGCTACATTTTGCCAACCTAAAAATGACACATTTATCCTGACTCTCTGTTTCCTGTTAGTTAGCCAATCCTCTATCCGTGCTAATATATTACCCCCAACCCCCTGAGCTGTTATATTGTGCAGTAACCTTTTATATGGCACCTTGTTGAATGGCTTCTTGAAATCCAAATACACTTCATCTACTGATTCCCCTTTATCCACCCTCCTCAAAGAACTCTAGCCAATTTGTCAAACATGATTTCCCTTTCATAAAACGCTGCTTAACTGCATTATCATTTTCTAAATGTGCTGCTACTACTTCCTTAATAATGGACTCCAGTATTTTCCCAATGACAGATGTTAGGCTAACTGGTGTATAGTTTCCTGCTTTCTGTCTCCCTCCTTTCTTGAATAGGGGCGTTTCATTTGCGGTTTTCCAATCCGCTGCAACCTCTCCAGCATCCAGGGGACTTTGGTAGATTACAACCAATGCATCCACTATCTCTGCAGCCACTTCTTTTAAAACCCTAGGATGCAGGCCATCAGGCCCAGGGGACTTGTCCACCAATAGTCCCATTAGTTTGCCGAGTACTTTTTCTCTAGTGATAGTGATTGGTTTAAGTTCCCCCCCATCCCTATAGCCCTTTGATTATCTATAATTATTGGGATGCTTTTAGTGTCTTCGTGTCTTCTACCGTGAAGACCAATACAAAATATTTGTTCAAAGTCCTTGTTTCCCATTATTAATTCCCCAATCTCATCCTCTCAGGAAGCAACGTTTACTTTATCTACTTCCTTTTTATATACCTGTGGAAGCTCTTACTGTCTGTTTTTATATTTCTTGCTAATTTACTCTCATAATCTATCTTCTCTCTCTTTTATTATTGTTTTCGTCGTCCTTTACTGGTTTCTAAAACTTTCCCAGTCCTCTGGCCTACCACTAATCTTCGCAATATTGTATGCCTTTGTTTTCAATTTGATACCATCCTTAACTTCCTTAGTTAGCCACAGATGATTCATCCTTCTCTGAGAGACTTTCTTTCTCACTGGAATATATCTTTGTTGAGAGTTATGAAATATCTCCTTAAATATCTGCTACTTTAGCCAACTCTGTCTTCATATCTTATTTAAGTTCAGGACACTAGTTTGAGACCCAAGTTTCTCACCCTCAAACTAAATTTGAAATTGTAACATGCTATGACCACTCTTCTCTAAAGGATCCTTTACTATGTGATTAATTAATCCGATCTCATTACAAATTTCCAAATCTAAAATAGCCTGGTTGGTTCCACAATGTATTGTTCTAAGAAACCATCCCGAATACAGTATACAGAATACATATATAGTAGACACCTCAAATCACTGGAGAAATACCACCAACGATGTCTCCGCAAGAACCTGCAAATCCCTTGGGAGGACAGACACACCAATGTTAGTGTCCTCGATCAGGCCAACATCCTCAGCATCAAAGCACTGACCACATTCGACCAGCTCCATTGGGTGGGCCACATTGTTCGCATGCCCGACACAAGACTCCCAATGCAAGTGCTCTACGCAGAACTCCTACACGGCAAGCGAGCCCCAGGTGGGCAGAGGAAACGTTTCAAGGACACCCTCAAAGTCTCCTTGATAAAATGCAACATCCCCACCGACACCTGGGAGTCCCTGGCCAAAGACTGCCCCAAGTGGAGGAAGAGCATCCGGGAGGGTGCAGAGCACCTCGAGTCTCGTCGCCGAGCATGCAGAAAACAAGCGCAGGCAGCGGAAGGAGCATACGGCAAACCAGACTCCCCACCGCCCTTTCCTTCAACGACTGTCCGTCCCATCTGTGAGATAGTGTAATTCCCGTATTGGACTGTTCAGTCACCTAAGAATTCACTTTTAGAGTGGAAGCAAGTCTTCCTCGATTTTGAGGGACTGCCTATGATGATGATGAACTTTTCCTCAAGGCTACCTTTGCCAATTTGATTTGTCCAATCTATATGAAGATTTAAATTGCACATGATTATTGCAGTACCTTTTTTACAAGCCTCCATTATTTCTTGATTTATACTCTGTCCTACAATGTAGCTACTGTTAGGGGGCCTATAGACCACTCCCACCAGTGACTTCTTTCCCTTAGTATTTCTTATCTTCACCCAAACTGATTCTACATCTTGATCTTCGAGCCAAGATCATTTCTCACTACTGCACTGATCTCATCTATTATTAACAGAGTTACCCCACCTCCTTTTCCTTTCTGCCTATCCTTCCAAAATGTCAAATACCCTGAATATTCAGTTCCCAGCCTTGGTCACCTTGCAACCGTGTCTCTGTACTGGCTATCAGATCATACCCATTTATTTCTATTTGTGCCATCAATTCATCTATCTTATTACGAATGCTGCGTGCATTCAGATAAAGAACCTTTAATTTTGTCTTTTTACCATTTTTCCCTACTCTGACCCTATTTGCTGATGCACTCTTATGTTTGTACGTTCTGTCCCTTCCTGTCACACTCTGGTTATCATTAACCCTATCATTACCCAGCACTACTGCCTTGTCCTTTCTGTTTAACTTTCTAAATTTCCTCTCACCTGAACCCTCTCCCTCACTATTTAGTGAGTCCTATTGACAGCCCTAGTTATTCGATTCACCAGGACACTGATCCCAGCATGGTTCAAGTGAAGCCCATCCCAACAAAACAGCTTCCTCTTTCCTCAGTGCTGGTGCCACTGCCCCATGAATCGAAACCCATTTCTCCCACACCAATCTTTGAGCCATGCATTCATCTCTCTGATCTTATTTACCCTATGCCAATTTGCTCGTGGCTCAGGTACTAATCTAGAGGTTAATGGCCCAGAAATCCCGACCACCCCGGGTCCATACTGAGTATGTACGGACCCGGGAAGGCATCGTAAAAGCCGGTTTTCAGCGCACAATACGCATGCACTGAAAACCGACTTTTTCAATCTGTTAAGCTCCAGCTTGACAGATCCTCTGCATCTTGGGAGTAAGGACATTTGCATGGGTAAGATTGCGGTATTTACCCATATCTTGCCCAGCAAATGTTCTGAAAACTCTTGCGCCTGATAAAAGCAGGCGCATAGCCTACTTTTACAGGCATAAGAGTTTTAAAACACAAAAAACATAATAAAATAAAATTAAAAAACACATTTTATTGTTAAAAACCCTGCTCACTACGGTAAGTTTATTTTAAACCATAAATAAAAAACTTTTTTTTTTAAATCGGGAAAAAATTTTTTTACTAAGACATTTATTAACTTTCATTTCAATTAATTTTAATTATGTGAGATGTATTTTTTATTTTTTATTATGGTGTTTAGTTTTTTTTCCTCATTAATAGCAATGAGAACTCGTAGATACGAAGTTCACATTGCTATTAATGAGAAAGCTGTGGAATACTGTTTCTGATTGGTCCTTCTGCGTCCGAACCTGGAGGACGGGAGCGCGCTTCGCAACGGGGGAAGAGAAGGCCTCCGCACCGGAATCCCACACCCCTCCGGGACCACTAGGTACTTTCGTAAAAATTCTCCGGTCGGAGGCGTTCGTCTGAAAGAAGCCTCCGACCAGAATTGCAGGGCCATTATCTTTGTGGTTCTGCTCATACTCGCTCTGCAGAACCTCTTTCTTTGTCCTACCTATGTCATTGGTACCTATGTGGACCATGACAACTGGATCTTCCCCCTCCCACTCCAAGTTCCTCTCCTGCCCAGAGGAGATGTCCTTAACCCTGGCACCGTGCAGCCAACACAACCTTCGGGACTCACGCTCTCAGCTGCAGAGAACGGTAACTATCCCCCTAAACTATACTGTTCCCTACCACTTCAAAATGTCTTTTTACTCCCCCAACTTGAATGGTCCCCTGTACCACGGTGCTGTGGTCAGTTTGCTCATCCTCCCTGCAGTCTCTGCTCTTGTCCACACAGGGAGTAAGTACCTTGTACCTGTTGGACAATTGCAAGGGCTGAGGCTCCTCCAATGCTACCTTCTGGATCCCCATACCAGCCTCACTCATAGTCATACCCTCTTGACCCTGACCATGGACCAAATTTGAATTATTTAACCTAAGGGGTGTGACTGCCGCCTGGAATGGATCGTCTAGGTAACTCTCCCCCTCCCTGATGTATCACAGTGTCTGACGCTTGGACTCCAGCTCATCAACTCTGAGCTGAAGTTCCTCAAGTAGCCAACACTTACTGCAGATGTGATTGCTGTGGATCACACTGGTGTCCACCAGCTCCCACATGTTACAGCTGTAACACATCGCCTGCCCTGCCATTTCTATTGTATTTTATTTAATTAATTAGGTTTTCAAGTTGTAGTTTAAGCTTAAGCCAATGCCCAAGTTTAGAAAAAAAGAGAAAGAAATATTCACCAACCAATCACTTACCTGCTTTCCTGTGATGTCACACTTGGATTTTTTTTTTCCTCCCCTTTCAGGTCAGTTTGCGCGACTCCCAGCTAGCTCCTTTATCCTCCGCTGCTCTCACTACTCAGGTCCCGCACTCACTGCTGTTCTCGGGCCTCGGGTGCTGCTCCTTTATTCCCCACTGCTCTCACTCCTCTGGTCCCACTCTCGCCCATGAATGCATCTAAACTATTTGCTTCAACCACTCCCTGTGATAGCGAGTTCCACATTCTCACCACTCTTTGAGTAAACAAGTTTCTTCTGAATTCCCTATTGGATTTCTTGGTGACTATCTTATATTGATGGCCTCGAGTTATGCTCTTCCCACAAGTGGAAATATTCTCTCTGTATCCACTCTATCAAAGCCTTTCATAATATTAAAGACATCTATTAGGTCACCCCTGCGCCTTCTTTTATCAAGAGAAAAGAAACCCAGCCTGTTCATCCTTTCCTGATATTTATACCCTCACATTTCTGGTATCATCCTTGTATACAGTCAGGAAGGAGTGACCTTGGGAATCCTCAACATTGATTCCGGACACCATGAAGTCTCATGGCTTCAAGTCAAGCATGGGCAAGGAAACCTCCTGCTGATTACCACCTATCACCCTCCCTCAGCTGATGAATCAGTACTCCTCCATGTTGAACAGCACTTGGAAGAAGCACTGAGAGTAGCAAGGGCACAGAATGTACTCTGGATGGGGGACTTCAATGTCCATCATCAAGAGTGGCTCGGTAGCACCACTACTGACCGAGCTGGCTGAGTCCTGAAGAACATAACTGCCAGACTGGGCCTGCGACAGATGGTGAGAGAACCAACACGAGAGAAAAACGTATTTGACTTTCTCCTCACCAATCTACCTGTCGCAGATGCATCTGTCCATGACAGCGTTGGTAGCAGCAACCACCGCATGGTCATTGTGGAGACGAAGTTCCATCTTCACATTGAGGACACCATCCATCGTGTTGTGTGGCACTACCACTGTGCTAAATGGGATAAATTCAGAATAGATCTAGCAGCTCAAAACTTGGCATCTGAGGCACTGTGGGCCATCAGCAGCAGAATTGTACTCCACCACAATCTGTAACCTTGCATATCCTTCACTCTACCATTACCATCAAGCCAGGGGACCAAACCTACTTTAAAGAAGTGTAGAAGAGCATGCCAGGAGCAGCACCAGGTGTACCTAAAAATGAGGTGCCAACCTGGGGAAGCTGCAACACAGGACTACATGCATACGAAAAAGTGGAAGCAGCATGCTAAGCAATCCCACAACCAATGGATCAGATTAAAGCTCTGTAGTCCTGCCACATCCAGTCGTGAATGATGGTGGACCATTAAACAGCTAACAGGAGGAGGTTCCATGAATATCCCCACTCTCATTGATGGCAGAGCCCACCACGTGAGTGCAAAAGACAAGGCTGAAGCGTTTACAACCATCTTCAGTCAGAAGTGCCGAGTGGATGATCCATACCGGTCCCCACCATTACAGAGGCCAGTCTTCAGCCAATTCGGTTCACTCCATGCAATATCAAGAAAAGGCTAAGCGCACTGGATCCAACAAAGGCTATGGGCACCGACAACATCTGACTGTCATGCTGAAGACTTATGCTCCAGAACTAGCCACGCCTTTAGCCAAGCTGTTCCAGTACAGCTGGCATCTATTGACAATGTGGAAAACTGCCCAAGTATGTCCTATCCACAAAAAGCAGGACAAATCCAATCTGGCCAATTACCGTCCCATCAGTCTACTCTCAATCATCAGCAAAGCGATGCAAGGTGTTGTCAACAGTGCTATCAAGCGGCACTTTCTCACCAATAACCTGCTCACCGATGCCCAGTTTGGGTTCCACCAGGACCACTCGGCCCCAGACCTCATTACAGCCTTGGTCCAAACATGGACTGAATGTAACGTAGCCAAGTTTGCTGACGATACAAAGATGGGAGGAAAAGCAATGTGTGAGGAGGACACACAAAATCTGCAAAAGGACATAGACTGCAAAAGTGAGTGGGTAAAAATTTTGCAGATGGAGTATAATGTTGGAAAGTGTGAGGTCATGCACTTTGACAGAAAAAATCAAAGAGCAAGTTATTATTTAAATGGAGAAAGATTGCAAAGTGCTGCAATACAGCGGGACCTGGGGGTACTTGTGCATGAAACACAAAAGGTTAGTATGCAGGTACACCAAGTGATCAGGAAGGCCAATGGAATCTACTCATTGGAATTCAGAAGATTGAGAGGTGATCTTATCGAAACGTATAAGATTATGAGGGGTCTTAACAAGGTGGATGCAGAATGTTTCCACTGATAGGGGAGACTAGAACTAGGGGGCATAATCTTAGAATAAGGGGCCACCCATTTAAAACGGAGATGAAGAGAAATTTCTTTTCTCAGAAGGTTGTGGATCTGTGGAACTCGCTGCCTCAGAGAGCTGTGGAAGCTGGAACATTGAATAAATTTAAGACAGAGATAGACAGTTTCTTACCGAAAAGGGGATAAGGGATTATGGGGAGCGGGCAGGAAAGTGGAACTGAGTCCATGATCGGATCAGCCAAGATTGTATTAAATGGCGGAGCAGCTCGAGGGGCCATATGGCCTACTCCTGCTCCTATTTCTTATGTTCTTATGGACAAAAGAGCTGAATTCCAAAGGTGAGTTGAGGTGAGAGTGACTGCCCTCAACATCAAGGCAGCATTTGACTGAGTGTGGCACCAAGGAGCCCTAGTAAAACTGGTCAATGGGAATCAGGGGGAAAACTCTCCACTGGCTGGAGTCATACCTAACACAAAGGAAGATAGTTGGGTGGTTGGAGGTCAATCATCACAGCCCCAGGATATCGCTGCAGGAGTTCCTCAGGCCAGTGTCATAGGCCCAACCATCTTCAGCTGCTTCATCAATGACCTTCCCTCCATCATATGGTCAGAAGTGGGGATGTTCTCTGATGACTGCACAGTATTCAGTGCCATTTGCAACTCCTCAGATAATGGAGCAGTCCATGCCCGCATGCAGCAAGACCTGTACGACATTCAGGCTTAGGCTGATAAGTGGCAAGTAACAAGCGAGAGTTTAACCACCTCCCCTTGACTTTCAATGACATTACCATCACCGAATCTCCCCCCATCAACATCCTGGGGGTCACCATTGACCTGAAACTTAACCAGCCATAAATACTGTGGCAACAAGAGCAGATCAGAAGCTGGGTATCCTGCAGCGAGTGTCTCACCTCCTGACTCCCCAAAGCCTTTCCACCATCTACAAGGCACAAGTCAGGAATGTGATGGAATACTCTCCACTTGCTTGGATGAGTGTCGCTCCAACAACGCTCAAGAAGAACACCACCATCCAGGACAAAGCAGCCTGCTTGATTGGCAGCCCAACCGCCACCTTAAACATTCACTCCCTCTATCACCGACATACTGTAGCTGCAGTGTGTACCATCTACAAGCTGCACTGCAGCAACTCACCAAGGCTTCTTCGGCAGCACTCCCAAACCCGCGACCTATACCACTTAGAACGACAAGGGCAGCAAGTGCATGGGAACAGCATCACCTCCAAGTTCCCCTCCAAGTCATACACCATCCTGACTTGGAAGTATATCGCTGTTCCTTCATCATTACTGGGTAGAAATCCTGAAATTCCTTCCCTAACAGCAATGTGGGAGTACCTTCACCACAAGGACTGCCGCGGTTCAAGGCGGCGGTTCACCACCACATTTACAGGGCTATTAGGGATGGCCAATAAATGCCGGCCTTGCCAGCGACGCCCACATCCCAGGAATGAATTCTTAAAAATCATCTCTGCTCCCTCTCCAGTGCTTCTACATCCATTTTATAATATGATAACCAGAACTGTACGCAGTATTCCAAGTGTGGTCGAACCAAGGATCGATACAGGTTTAGCATAACTTCCCTACTTTTCCATTCTATACCTCTAGATATAAACCCTAGTGCTTGGTTTGCTTTTTTATGGCCTTGCTAACCTGTGTCGCAACTTTTAGTGATTTGTGTATTTGTACAACAAGATCCCTTTGTTCCTCTACCCCACCTAGACTCGCACCCTCCAAGTAATAAGTGACCTCCCTATTCTTCCTACCAAAATGTAATACCTCACATTTATCTATGTTGAACTTCATTATTATGGAGACAAGAGCAATGTGGAAAAATTGGTAGCAGCAATGCAAGCTATGAATTTGAATTAAAAAGCTTGTACAGCTATTAAAAAGAAAACACAGGCTGCCACAGGGACCCAGGGGAACAGTCCCCAGCCCACGGTGAGTAGATTGGTGAGGCTTAGCTGGAGAACTGAGGTCCAGGGAGGGGAGGGGGGGTGGGTGGAAGCCAGGGGCAGTGGGGGCCCAAGGCTTCTTTGTGGAGATCAGAGGAGCACTCCTGCTCCTCCTGACCCGCAATAAAAACAACATTTTATAAACTTACCTTCTGGTCCTGGCTGCTGTTACCAGTTGGTTGGCCCAGCAGGGAAGTCGTTACTGCTCATCCACTCAGGCCTCGGGTTAACATAGCGATTTTAAACTCCCAGGCGGGAACGAGGCAAAGCGAGTGGTGTGCACGACCAAGAGCTGCAGGAGGCAGGCTCGGGCGATTTTAATGGCTAAGCCTCAATATCATGCATGCTTGCCAATTTCCCCACCAAAACATCTGGGAAGTCCGTGGGAAGTAGCTACCCGCCCATTAAAATCAAATGTCAGCAGGCTGCCACAGGGACCCAGGGGAACAGTCCCCAGCCCACGGTAAGTAGATTGGTGAGGCTTAGCTGGAGAACTGAGGTCCAGGGAGGGGAGGGGGGGTGGGTGGAAGCCAGGGGCAGTGGGGGCCCAAGGCTTCTTTGTGGAGATCAGAGGAGCACTCCTGCTCCTCCTGACCCGCAATAAAAACAACATTTTATAAACTTACTTTCTGGTCCTGGCTGCTGTTACCAGTTGGTTGGCCCAGCAGGGAAGTCGTTACTGCTCATCCACTCAGGCCTCGGGTTAACATAGCGGACCGGGCCCTGTTATCATCATGGGGGTCCAATTTGCATATTTAAAGTAGGGCAGGTTGGGGCGGGTGACCCTGCAGTCTGCAATTTTAAATTGCAGTTGGAAAAATTGTTGCAGGAAAGGAGTGGGTGAGTCTCCCACTTCATTTTAACTGCCCCCCACCCCCCGCCTCCACCACCTCCCCCCCCCCCACCACCGCTGCCTGGTTTCCACTAGGCCGAGGAGTTACAATCAAGGCCGTGATGTCCCAGATTGTCGCATATTCTGGCATCTGGATGACCACTTTAAATTTTGCTCTTCTGGTTTGTATCATTATTTGAATCTTCTCCAATTTAAGCTTTGCACTCCCACACACATTTCATCTCGAAATGTTTATGGACAGACTGATTTGATATGTTTCACTGAACAAACAGATGTAACTGAGAGGTTCTCTCAAACAAAGCTTAAATCAAAAACACATTTCCTGACTTCAAAACACACAGAATCTATAAATCCAGTTCACAAGGCAGACTCAGATCATTTCATTAACTTTTGACATGAAAAAATAGAGTTTGTGTTTCAAAATAGTGTTACTTTCTTAATTTTAAGATTCTGAGCCTAAAGCAAGTAAGATTAAATTTTAGCCACTCAATTTGTATTGGCTTGACCTTCTGGTGTGTTTATTTATTTAAGGTCACTTTGATTGGTGTATTCCAGCACACACATTCCTGGCATGGCAAGAAAAATATAAATGCTCTGGAGATGTTTATCTTCTGCTAAATATCTCGTCAGCTAAAAGCGGCTGACATGAGGGCCTAAAATTATTAATTTATTAAATTAGAATTCTCTGATTTTCAGTCCCTGTCTGGAGTAAAAATAAAATGGGGAAGGTGGCTCAACCATGGCTAACAAGGGAAATTAGGGATAGTGTTAAATCCAAGGAAGAGGCATATAAATTGGCCAGAAAAAGCAGCAAACCTGAGGACTGGGAGAAATTTAGAATTCAGCAGAGGAGGACAAAGGGTTTAATTAGGAGGGGGAAATAGAGTATGAGAGTAAGCTTGTAGGGAACATAAAAACTGACTGCAAAAGCTTCTATAGATATGTGAAGAGAAAAAGATTAGTGAAGACTAATGTAGATCCCTTGCAGTCAGAATCAGGTGAATTCATAATGGGGAACAAGGAAATGGCAGACAAATTGAACAAATACTTTGGTTCTGTCTTCACTAAGGAAGACACAAATAACCTTCCGGAAATACTAGGGGACCAAGGGTCTAGTGAGAAGGAGGAACTGAAGGAAATCCTTATTAGGCGGGAAATTTTGTTAGGGAAATTGATGGGATTGAAGGCTGATAAATCCCCAGGGCCTGATAGTCTGCATCCTAGAGTACTTAAGGAAGTGGCCCTAGAAATAGTGGATGCATTGGTGATCATTTTCCAACAGTCTGGATCAGTTCCTATGGTCTGGAGGGTAGCTAATGTAACCCCACTTTTTAAAAAAGGAGTGAGAGAGAAAACAAGGAATTATAGACCGGTTAGCCTGACATCGGTAGTGGGGAAAATGTTGGAATCAATTATTAAAGATGAAATAGCAGCGCATTTGGAAAGCAGTGACGGGATCGGTCCAAATCAGCATGGATTTATGAAAGGGAAATCATGCTTGACAAATCTTCTAGATTTTTTTGAGGATGTAACTAGTAGAGTGGACAAGGGAGAAGCAGTGGATGTGGTGTATTTGGACTTTCAAAAGGCTTTTGACAAGTTCCCACACAGGAGATTAGTGTGCAAAATTAAAGCACATGGCATTGGGGTTACTGTATTGACGTGGATAGAGAACTAGTTGACAGACAGGAAGCAGAGAGTCGGGATAAACAGGTCCTTTTCAGAATGGCAGGCAGTGACTAGTGGGGTGCTGCAGGGTTCAGTGCTGGGATCCCAGCTATTTACAATATACATCAATGATTTAGATGAAGGAATTGAGTGTAATATCTCCAAGTTTGCAGTTGACACTAAGCTGGGTGGCGGTGTGAGCTGTGAGAAGGATGCCAAGAGGCTGCAGGGTGACTTGGACAGGTTAGGTGGGCAAATGCATGGCAGATGCAGTATAAAGTGAATAAATGTGAGGTTATCCACTTTGGTGGCAAAACCAGGAAGGCAGAATATTATCTGAATGGCGACAGATTAGGAAAAGGGGAGGTGTAACGAGACCTGGATGTCATGGTACATCAGTCATTGAAAGTTGGCATGCAGGTACAGCAGGCGGTGAAGAAGGCAAATGGCATGTTGGCCTTCATAGCTAGGGGATTTGAGTATAGTAGCAGGGAGGTCTTACTGCAGTTGTACAGGGCCTTAGTGAGGCCTCACCTGGAATATTGTGTTGAGTTTTGGTCTCCTAATCTGAGGAAGGATGTTCTTGCTATTGAGGGAGTGCAGCGAAGGTTCACCAGACAGATTCCTGGGATGGCAGGACTGACATATGAGGAGAGACTGGATCGACTGGGCCTGTATTCACTGGAGTTTAGAAGAATGAGAGGGGATCTCATAGAAACATATAAAATTCTGACGGGATTGGACAGATTAGAGGCAGGAAGAATGTTCCGATACTGGGGATGTCCAGAACCAGGGGTCACAGTCTAAGGATATGGGGTAAGCCATTTAGGACTGAGATGAGGAGAAACTTCTTCACTCAGAGAGTTGTTAAGCTGTGGAATTCTCTACCGCAGAAAGCTGTTGAGGCCAGTTCATTAGATATATTCAAGAGGGAGTTAGATATGGCCCTTGCGGCTAAAGGGATCAAGGGGTATGGAGAGAAAGCAGGAAAGGAGTACTGAGGTGAATGATCAGCCATGATCTTATTGAATGGTGGTGCAGGCTCAAAGGGCCGAATGGCCTACTCCTGCACCTATTTTCTATGTTTCTTTTTCCTTTTAACTCTTCAAGAAACCCAGGGCTCAAGATGGGAGTCATCCTGGCCACTCTACTTGGAGAAGGAGAAGAATGAAGAGTAGCAGCAGTAGTTGGCAATCTCAAAGAGCTGTAGTTCGGACTCTGAGAAGACCTCGTACAAGGTGGGCTGCTCACAGGCATTCCTACCCTGTCCATAGCATCTATAAACCCAGAGTTACCTTCACTTTTGATGGAACTGTGCACTCGGGAAGCAGTGCTTCTCCATCCAGAGAGGCTATGAGGGACTTGTGCAACCTCTTACAACAAGATCTGCAATCCACTCTTCCAGCTGACCATGCATTGTCTGCAGCAATCAAAGTGACTATGGTCTGTAAATGCTTTGTTTTGTGCTCCTTCAGACTGTAGCGGGTGACATCAGTCACATTAGTCAGTCTATAATCCATGTCTGCATCAAGCAAGTTACTGACACCCTCTCCGCCAAGGCCAATCATTTTATAATATTTCCCATGGATGCCAGCAGTGTTAGGGAAGCTATACAAAGGGAGATTATGTTTAGGTTGCATTTTGTATTAAGGAGTCCATTTTGTGGTTGAAAGACAGTTTCTGGATCATGTCCAAAATTAGCTAAGACCTTCAAGATCCTTTCATGGCTGATACAATAAAAGATATTTTTTTGCTCTTTGTGCAGTTCTGACCTTCTGGTAGATAAATCTCTCTGTCATACAACCTTGTAAGGAGCGACTTTACCCCCAATGGAAGGAGACAGACTGCTAATGCTATAGCTTGAAGCCCACTATAGATGTAAAAAAGTGATAGCCATTGAGCTTTTACTCACTGATTCCACCGAGACAGCGAATCTTAGGAATACTAAACTAATGGTAGTTAATGTAATCTAAGGGTAATGATCATGGGGGAGATATAGTGGCGGGGGGAAATTGCCCTTCAGAAAAAGGCCCATTAGAGCCGGTAATGGGGTGGTTATTGGTCACATGGTGTCCCCTTTTCCGCCCCATGGGGGAAATTGCCCCGCGGGAGTGCGACTGCCGCCAGTCGGTGCCCCCGACAGCTTCGCAATGCGGGAAACTGCCTGTTATATCTGTAATGCACTTATGAATGACTCCACGAGGCAATGTGTTGTACTCAAACTGTAGTGACCTTGATCCATTATTTGTAACTCCAGAGTGAGGCACAAACATGGTGGGCAGCCTTTTATACCGGGCTCTGCACACCTATGCAAGTGACCCTCAGGTCTCCCACCGCAGTGCCCTCTGGTGGACAGCCTCTGCCACAGGGGCAGGAAACCCCGGTCTCCACCAGTTGCACCCTCTAGTGGTGCCAGCAAAGTATATACACAGTCTAAACCTTATTGATAGTACATCAGGTAACAAATCTCCATCTTATACAACTATACAGTGACTACACAGAGTATAACTATAGTCCGCAATTATAACACTGCCAGTGGCTGGGCGCATCGCCGAGGCCAGCATTTTGTTTTAATTGTCAGCCGACTCCAGAGTCCGTCTGACAATGGCGGTCGCTGGTTCGGGCGAGCCACCAACAGGCAGCTGAACATCTCCTTTTGGGTGCCGGGCTGCTGGCCTGGCTGAACCCCACCCTAGTGGCCCAATGTGCTCCATGGAGGCCTCACTAGGCCTCGCAGCATCCCTCCCCTTTAAGTGAAGGGGAGGGATGTTGTGACACATCAGCGCGACACGGCACGTCCGCGGCCATCATCACTGTCCCGCTCCCGACCACGCCCCGATACTGCCTCCAACAGTGCCCCAAAGTGCTGTGAGGTGGTGTCATAGTTAAAGAGCCAGATTCCGGCTCTTCCCTCCGATTCCAGCCAGGCGGTAAATTTCCGGTAATTCGAAGTGCCCTCCCAATTTCTCACTGAGGGCAATTTCGGCCCCATAATGTTATGGTCTGGAGCTGAGGATAATAACCTTACCATAGTAAAGAGAAGTTACAATGCTGCTAGAAACTAACCTAAGTCTCAATTCATTATTCATACAAAACAATGAAATATTCACAGAAAATGCTGGAAATACTCAGCAGGTCAGGCAGCATCTGTGGAAAGAGAGAAACAGAATTAACGGGCTAGATTGTACCAACCTCGGCAGGTCCATGGTGGGCGATGTCGGTGACACGTCCTGGCCTCGCTGCTGGCTCCAGCTCGCTGTCCAAGACAAGTCGATTTCTTGGGTACAATAAACTAAATGGAAGTAAAACCCTGCATCTTCTACTCAGTTTATTTCAGGTCTCTGCATTTGACAGCTTACCAACATGGTACTTCTGTTGCAATGGCCCTAAATTCACAGCCCCTAAGGGCGTGTACGAGGTGCGCATGCACCTGTAGGGACTAGGTTTAGGCATGTGCAGCGCAGGTGCCTAAATCCAGAACTTGCCATCAGATCACAGGCATCCGAAAGTAAAGGGCCTCTGCAGGCGGAGAGTTGCCCAGCGAATGCCCTTGAAATGCTTACAACTGATAAAAGCAGGCGTAAGGGCAGCTTTTATCAGCGTAAGACTTTTAAAGCACAAAATAATAATTTTTTTTCAATAATTGAAACATTTAAAATCATAATAAGGTAAGTTTATTTTAGACCCTTTAAAATATGTAAACGTATTTTTCAAAAAATAAAACTTTTGTTTTAAATAATTAATTAAATTCCATTTTGATTAATTTTAAATATGTGATGTTTTATTTTAATTTATCTTTAAGTACTTATGTGTTTTGGGGGGTATTCCCATACAAACGGAAAATCACCATAAGTATGAATGGGAATACCCCTACTCTAATAGGTTGGGCCGGTCCACATGATCCCAGTGACGCTTATGAAGTGCAAAAACTGCTGGGATACATGGGCCTCTATGTGAAGGCCTGAAGTCTCCGAAACTCCAGGAACAACAGGTACTTTCGAAGAGATTTTTGCTGTTGGAGGTATCCGCCCATGGGACGCCTCCGACCCCAAATTCTAGGCCAATATATCAACAAAGAAGGTTTTCTGCAATGAAGGCACTATTTTGCTTCAGGTAACTGGAATGGTCTTACAGACCTTTAGAGAGAATGCCAGTATTTGCTGGGTGTAAGCCACATCACAAAGGTTCAAAACCAACATTAGGGTAAAGGCTGAGGGGGGGGGGAAGAGAGGGGCTGGGGGGGGGGGGCAGAGAGGCACAGCGTTGGGGGGGGGGAAGAGAGAAGCTGGGGGGAAAGAGAGAGAGTGGTGGGGGGGGCAGAGAGAGAGGCTGGGGGGGGGGGAAGAGAGAGAGAGAGAGAGAGAGGCTGGGGGGGATGGCGGGGGGAGAGACAGGCTGGGGGGCGGGTGGACAGAGAGGCTAGAGGGTGGGGGGAGAGAGAGAGAGGTTGGCGACCGGGGGGAGAGAGAGAGAGGCTGGCGGGCAGGGGGAGAGAGAGAGGTTGGGGGGCATGGGGAGAGAGAGAGGCTAGGGGGAGGGGGGGAGAGAGAGAGACTGGGGGGAGGTGGGGAGAGAGAGAGGCTGGGGAGAGGGGGGGAGAGAGAGAGAGGCTGGGGGGAGGGGGGGAGAGAGAGAGGCTGGAGGAGGGGAGAGAGAGAGAGGCTGGGGGGAGGGGTGGGGGGGAGAGAGAGAGGCTGGGGGGGGCGGGGGGAGATAGAGGCTGGGGGCGGGGGAGAGGGGGGTGAAGTGAGACACGGTGGGGGGGGGAAGAGAGACACGGGGGGGAGAGAGGGGGAGACACGGGGGGTGGGGGAAAAGAGAGACATGGGGGGGAGGGGGAAGAGAGATAGACACTTTCTTCCAACCCCTGCTGAAGTGGATGATATCCAAAAGTCACGACACTGTCACTATTTACTTCATACCCAATAAACCTGTTAACATTCCGTACACAATGCCTCATCTATGATGGTGGTGGGGAGGAAAGGTTGCACTTGGACTGGGGTAAGGCACTTTGGCTGGCCCTTGTTGTCTTCTGGGGAGCTCTGTCCTCGCTTCAGGAAGTCAAAGCGGATCGAGTTACAATTTGCAAAGTCAGTGAGACCTTCCTGTGAAACTTCAGAGTGGGGTTTCTGCTCCAAGGGAACCAATCAGAAACAAAGGTTGGAGCATGTTGGCCATTTTTGCAGTACAAATAAGCGCATTCTTAAAAAAGACAATTAATCAGTTAGCCCCCATGTTTATCTATTTGAGAAAATAACTTTTCTCAGTAACACCCGATAGGAAATAAGTTGTACTGCTAATTGCACCCTTCTCCATACTCAGACAAGGGGAATCTGTGCAAAGGCAAACATTTCCTGCTCTATTCAAGATACTGGTGAAATGTTTAATGTTAGTGAAGAGTAAATAGTTTAAACAATTCCATAATAACATTAACAACGTAAAACATGATTTAGTATAGGGGTTCTCAACCTTTTTGCTTCTGAGGCCCCCTCGCATATTACAAAAATTCCACAGATACCCTAGAACACAACACATATATTTTTCTGTATAGTAATTAGCATTTGGCTTCACTTACTGTCCAAGAAAAATGACCACTTGACAAGGGTAACAGAGAGTTTCAACCATGCAACCATACTCAAATGCTATTCAAAATTGACCTCCCAGTCTTAAATTGTTTATAGGCGAGGAACATGTTGAATATATTGCATTTTCAGGGTTTATTACAATCACCTCTGTAAAATGGATATGATAATACCCCTAACAGGAGACAAATGTTACAGTAAGCAGATTAGATATGCTGGAAGAAGTGTGCCCACCTTGTTACAATTTAGCTGGTTTTATATAATAATGGGAGCACGTTCTTGTGAGAGTTTAGAATTTAATCACAACCAGGGTCACTGGAACATTGCAGATTGTGGCAAAATTTTGTGTATTTTCTTTCATTCACTGTGGAGAAAGTGTTGCCAATCTTTTCCCTTCTCCCAGTTCACGGAGGCTTGATTTGCCCCTCCCTTCCGAGTTCATGGAGACAATCCTCCTGTCCCGGTTCATTAATGCTGCTGCCCCAAGCTCCTACCCGATACTGCTGCTTTGCTCCAGGATCGGACTTTGCTAAGCCTGGAAGATGAGAATTCCTGAACCTTGCAAGGCGGAATTTCTGACCTGGCATTTCATGAGAGCAAGATGGTTTCCAAGTGGTCCTGCTTACTGCTCTGTTGCTCAAGTGGTTTTTCACCCGTACAAATTTTATTTCTTGCACTCTCAAATGCTGCAAAACTATTGACCGAGGCCTTGCTGAATATGGTGGCAGTACAAAGGGCAAACCCCTTGAAACTTTCACGTGGACCCCTGGTTTAGAACCCCTGATCAAGCAAATGTAACTGATTAGCAATTTAACCAGATTAAATTAGGAAGGGGAAAATGTTTTAGCTTTTAACCAATGACAAAGGTAACAATGAGACTAGTGGAATGGTATAGGATCAGCAAATGTTTTGTGGGATGGCTCTTGAGTGAAAGATTGTAAATGAATGGGAAACTAATGGGTAAGTAAATAATTACATGGTAACAACATAGCTCAGGTGAGGTAGGAATGACCAGAGTTGGTGCAGGTGAACCAGCATAACTGTAAAACGCTAACTAGCACCACAAATCCATAGTCTGAACCACATACAAGTGGCATGGCACAACTGTGTTACAATGGAACTTGAATGCAAAGAATGAGCTTTTGGATCTACACGTGTCCTTGCATAACATCACCTATTTGAGCGCTGGAGCTTTCTATGGTGAAGGTGCTGGATAAATGATAAGTGACTAATTGTTTTCTGAGAAGTGTGACGAGAAACATGAACACCAAACCCACCAGTAATTTGTACTGCCAAAAGATTTACCAAGGTCTGCTGAAACAATCATTGAAGAGATAAATGCAAGCTGGATTTTTCTTTCCAACTTAACTCTGCCCCCGCCCTCTGCCGCCGCCCTCCCATTTAAAAACAATCCATTTAGCCACCACTAAACATTTTTAGTTTTGGGTCATTTTGAAATGTTGAGCTTTGAGCTATAGAACAAAATGTAATATCTAAAATCTGCACTTTGCATCCATGAGGAAACATAGATTACAGCTAGACTGAAGTTATGTGATATGATTGCATATATTTTGGCTTTAATTAAGCTACTTTTTTATCTTTTATTTTCTACATTTGCGCTTCTTTTCCCTTCCTCAACTCTCACTACTGATCTTTAATCCAAGAAGTGGGATTAGGCTGAATAGTTCTTTTTTGGCCGGCACAGGTCAAGTGGTCTCCTTCTGCGCCATAAAGTTCGATGATTCTATGAAGATGATGAGCTGGAGAACAGCTCCCAAGCCTTTGCCAAAACTGCGGTACAGCTGACTGCGAGAAGATGTGCAAGAGTGGCCCAAAGAGTTTGACTCTTTGATTTCCCTCTCTGAGTACTGCACAGGGTCTGGCTTCTACTCAGCTGTTCCTCATCGCAGTATGATCTGTGGTCAGCAATTGATCACACCAGAATTCTGAGCATGAACTAAAATTTCTATTTAGCCTTTCTGAATTTTAAGGTCTCTTGATGTCACTGGAGCCTGAACTACCGTGAGAATTTTGGTTTGAATTTACATAATGTAATCTATCAGAAAATACTGGCCCAGAAATTGCTGCAATGACACATCTCACAGCGAGCAACATGAATTGGGTCCTTCAGATCGCACTATATTTAAACTGCAAAGTTTAAGGATAGAGAAACAGGGTGAATTAGACTCAAATTAAATACAAGAAAGAGAAATAAAGAGAGGGAAAGAGAAAGAGTGGATTAAGAGAGAGAGAAAAGTAAACAGAAAGGAAAAGTAAGAAAAAAGAATAAGAAGAAAAAAGAACAAGCAGAAGAGGTCATTATGTATAACCCACTTGTGTTTGGGAATTGCTGTTGGTCCTTGAGAAGTTAATAATGAGTGAATGGCAGAGTAGGTGTGCAAAATGTACATGTATTCCCATATGCTGTATCTCAAAGTTAGTTTCCCTTAGTTAATTTCTGAAAGAAATTGATCTAATTTGGACTTTTGAGTGTCAAAACAGCTATGTATCCTGACAATTATTGCCTTCCGATACGAACAGGAAGGTGGATGGAAAGACCAGCACAAAAATACTGGCAAGACAGGAAAAAAAATGTTTTAAAAACCTCTCGGGACAATTTACTACCTGCATTTGTTCCCTTTCTGGGATTCTATGGTTAAATTTATGACAGGATGATAACCCATCAACAGAGTCCTTACAACAAGAATTGCCAGCACTAAATGGGAGCGGCGAGATTAATCTGTATTTACAGTGTAAATCCAGCAATTTCATGACATGCAATTAATTTCAATGGAGACGCTCACGGCGAGATTGCAAATTTTTTGTTTTTTTCAAGGCTAATGGCAAATCGCCCAGCAATTTATGGAGAAACGGAACTTGTGGCAGATTTCTTCTCCACCACAATTTGTTGGAATTTTTGCGAACTAATAATGGCGGGCCTCGTTATTTCGCCATTATGTTTCCAGCTATTTATGGGTTATTGTTATAGGAAAGGTTGCTTTACAGTTCATAAAGATTTTGATCTAGGATATAAATAGCCAATGTCTTGCCAAATGTTAGCAGAAAATCAAGTTTACTATGAAATTACAGACAGAAACAAAAAAGGAGGGAAGAGAGAAAACAGGTAATTATAGACCGGTTAGCCTGACATCAGTAGTGGGGAAAATGTTGGAATCAATTATTAAAGATGAAATAGCAGCGCATTTGGAAAGCAGTGACAGGATCGGTCCAAGTCAGCACGGATTTATGAAAGGGAAATCATGCTTGACAAATCTTCTGGAATTTTTTGAGGATGTAACTAGTAGAGTGGACAAGGGAGAACCAGTGGATGTGGTGTATTTGGACTTTCAAAAGGCTTTTGACAAGTTCCCACACAAGAGATTAGTGTGCAAAATTAAAGCACATGGTATTGGGGGTAATGTATTGACGTGGATAGAGAACTGGTTGGCAGACAGGAAGCAGGGAGTAGGGATAAACGGGTCCTTCTCAGAATGGCAGGCAGTGACTAGTGGGGTGCCGCAGGGCTCAGTGCTGGGACCCCAGCTATTTACAAAATACATTAATGATTTAGATGAAGGAATTGAGCGTAATATCTCCAAGTTTGCAGATGACACTAAGCCGGGTGGCGGTGTGAGCTGTGAGGAGGATGCTAAGAGGCTGCAGGGTGACTTGGACAGGTTAGGTGAGTGGGCAAATGCATGGCAGATGCAGTATAATGTGGATAAATGTGAGGTTATCCACTTTGGTGGCAAAAACATGAAGGCAGAATATTATCTGAATGGCGGCAGATTAGGAAAAGGGGAGGTGCAATGAGACCTGGGTGTCCTGGTACATCAGTCATTGAAAGTTGGCATGCAGGTACAGTAGGTGGTGAAGAAGGCAAATGGCATGTTGGCCTTCATAGCTAGGGGATTTGAGTATAGGAGCAGGGAGGTCTTAATGCAGTTGTACAGGGCCTTGGTGAGGCCTCACCTGGAATATTGTGATCAGTTTTGGTCCCCTAATCTGAGGAAGGACGTTCTTGCTATTGAGGGAGTGCAGCGAAGGTTCACCAGACTGATTCCCGGGATGGCGGGACTGACATATGAGGAGAGACTGGATCGACTGGGCCTGTATTCACTGGAGTTCTGAAGAATGAGAGGGGATCTCATAGAAAGATATAAAATTCTGACAGGACTGGACAGGTTAGATGCTGTAAGAATGTTCCCGATGTTGGGAAAGTCCAGAACCAGGGGTCACAGTCTAAGGATAAGGGGTAAGCCATTTAGGACCGAGATGAGGAGAAACTTCTTCACTCAGAGAGTTGTTAACCTCTGGAATTCTCTATCGCAGAGAGTTGTTGATGCCAGTTCGCTAGATATATTCAAGAGGGAGTTAGATATGGCCCTGATAGTTAAAGGGATCAAGGGGTGTGGAGAAAAAGCAGGAAAAGGGTACTGAGGTGAATGATCAGCCATGATCTTATTGAATGATGGTGCAGGCTCGAAGGGTCGAATGGCCTACTCCTGCACCTATTTTCTATGTTTCTATTTTATCTTTGCAAAGCAGCAGAAATGCAACTGAGGAGAAGACAAGAAAATAGAGATGTATGCTTAATAGTGCAGGATAAGAAAGCCGTGCAGTTCACTCCCCTGTTGGTTCTGCTCCATGACTGCCCCACTTATGGACAGTATATAAAAGGATAAGATGTAAAGAATGGAATAAATTAGGTAAAATTAACACTAAACAATTCAGTTGTTTAGCACTACATATCATCATAATCATAGGCAATCCCTCGGAATCGAGGAAGACTTGCTTCCACTCTTAAAATGAGTCTTTAGGTGGCTGAACAGTCCAATATGAGAGCCACAGTCCCCGTCACAGGTGGACAGATAGTCGTTGAGGGCAAGGGTGGGTGGGACTGGTTTGTCGCATGCTTTTTCTGCTGCTTGCGCCTGATTTCTGCATGCTCTCGGCGATGAGACTCGAGGTGCTCAGCACCCTCCCGGATGCACTTCCTCCACTTAAGGCGATTTTTGGCCAGGGACTCCTAGGTGTCGGTGGGAATGTTGCACTTTTTCAGGGATGCTTTGAGGGTGTCCCTGTAACGTTTCCTCTGCCCACCTTTGGCTCGTTTGCCGTGAAGGAGTTCCGAGTAGAGCGCCTGCTTTGGGAGTCTCGTGTCTGGCATGCAAACGATGTGGTCTGCCCAGCGGAGCTGATCGAGTATGGTCAGTGCTTCAATGGTGGGGATGTTGACCTGGTTGAGGAAGCTAATGTTGGTGCGTCCGACCTCCCAGGAGATTTGTAAGATCTTGCGGAGGCATCGTTGGTGGTATTTCTCCAGCGACTTGAGGTGCACTGCATAAGTACTTTAGTGTAAGTAGCCTCATAGTTATGATACTAGACTAGTAAACCAGAGGTTGTGGGTCCAAATTCCAACATGGCAAATTGTGAAATTAACTTTAAAATTCTGGTAATTTGCAGGCTGGTGCCAGAAAAATTACTATAAAAGCTGTTAGTTTGTTATAAAAAAGACAACTGGATCATTAATGCTCTTCAGGATCGGATCTGCCATCCTTATCTGGCTTACATGTGACTCCAATCAGACACTATGTAGTTGACTTTTAATGCCCTCAGAGCAATAAATACTGCCTTGTCAGAGTTACCCACATCC